>NC_136273.1:20670673-21228173 GCF_964187855.1 Myxine glutinosa
CACGAAGCTAATTATTATGTTCATCAAGGAAATGCTTTGTTCCCAAGGATGTGTGTGTGCTTCGGTTAGCGCTATTTAACCTCCTGTTCCATTATTCCAACCATAAATGCACCCACAGGATGTTTTAACGTTTAACGTATTTAATTTGCTGCTTGTACGTGTGACGTCGTCATCCCTCGGTGCATTTCGAGTGCACTGTTGGGATGACAGCAGGAGCCAGGTCGTGATGAAAAAGTCTGTCCTGGAGCTGCTCCTACGCACTCGGTTTTCCCTCTACAAGGTCGAGGCTCATGGAAGAGCCAGGTGATAGAGGATAAAAAGGCACGGACTGACAGTGGGTGAACAGGTGGACAGAATAAGCAAAGGAATGAGTGAATAGTAAAAGGAAGCGAGTTGTTTGAATCTATAATGACTTTCCAGTAGTAGATCTAACAGTAGTCTTACAGACAGCAGGTGTTACCAGTGATGGAGTATGGGAATGCACAGCAATGATGGAGTGTGGGCATGCACACCAGTGATGTAGTATGGGGATGCACAGCAATTATATGCACACCAATCAAAAGCACGAGTATAGAGATGCACACCAATGATGGAGTATGGGGATGCACAGCAATGATGGAGTGTGGGCATGCACACCAGTGATGTAGTATGGGGATGCACAGCAATGATGGAGTATAGAGATGCACACCAATGATGTAGTATAGGGATGCACACCAATGATGGAGTATGGGGATGCACACCAGTGATGGAGTATAGAGATGCACACCAATTATGTAGTATAGGGATGCACACCAGTGATGTAGTATAGGGATGCACACCAATGATGGAGTATAGAGATGCACACCAGTGATGTAGTATAGGGATGCACACCAATGATGGAGTATAGGGATGCACACCAGTGATGTAGTATAGGGATGCACACCAATGATGGAGTATAGAGATGCACACCAGTGATGTAGTATAGGGATGCACAGCAATGATGGAGTGTGGGCATGCACACCAGTGATGTAGTATGGGGATGCACAGCAATGATGGAGTATAGAGATGCACACCAATGATGTAGTATAGGGATGCACAGCAATGATGGAGTGTGGGCATGCACACCAGTGATGTAGTATGGGGATGCACAGCAATGATGGAGTGTGGGCATGCACACCAGTGATGTAGTATGGGGATGCACACCAGTTATGGAGTGTGGGCATGCACACCAGTGATGTAGTATGGGGATGCACAGCAATGATGGAGTGTGGGCATGCACACCAGTGATGTAGTATGGGGATGCACAGCAATGATGGAGTGTGGGCATGCACACCAGTGATGTAGTATGGGGATGCACACCAATGATGGAGTGTGGGCATGCACACCAGTGATGTAGTATGGGGATGCACAGCAATGATGGAGTGTGGGCATGCACACCAGTGATGTAGTATGGGGATGCACAGCAATGATGGAGTGTGGGCATGCACACCAGTGATGTAGTATGGGGATGCACACCAATGATCGAGTGTGGGCATGCACACCAGTGATGTAGTATAGGGATGCACACCAATGATGGAGTATAGAGATGCACACCAATGATGTAGTATGGGGATGCACAGCAATGATGGAGTGTGGGCATGCACACCACTGATGTAGTATAGGGATGCACACCAATGATGGAGTATAAAGATGCACACCAATGATGGAGTATGGGGATGCACACCAGTGATGGAGTATGGGGATGCATGCACAACAGCGATGGAGTATAGGGATGCACACCAGTTATGGAGTATGGGGATGCACACCAGTGATGGAGTATAGAGTTGCACACCAGTGATGGAGTATGGGGATGCACACCAGTGATGGAGTAAGGGGATGCCCACCAGTGATGGAGTAAGGGGATGCACACCAGTGATGGAGTATAGGGATGCATGCACACCAGTGATTGAGTATGGGGATGCATGCACACCAGTGATGGAGTATGGGGATGCACACCAGTGATGGAGTATGGCGATGCACACCAGTGATGGAGTATGGGGATGCACACCAGTGATGGAGTAAGGGGATGCCCACCAGTGATGGAGTAAGGGGATGCACACCAGTGATGGAGTATAGGGATGCATGCACACCAGTGATTGAGTATGGGGATGCATGCACACCAGTGATGGAGTATGGGGATGCACACCAGTGATGGAGTATGGGGATGCACACCAGTGATGGAGTATAGGGATGCATGCACACCAGTGATTGAGTATGGGGATGCATGCACACCAGTGATGGAGTATGGGGATGCACACCAGTGATGGAGTATGGCGATGCACACCAGTGATGGAGTATAGGGATGCATGCACCCAGTGATTGAGTGTAAGATGCATGCACACCCGTAATGGAGTATGGGGATGCATGCACACCAGTGATAGAGTATAGGAATGCACACCAGTGATGGAGTATGGGGATGCATGCACCCAGTGATGGAGTATGGGGATGCACACCAATAATGGAGTATAGGGATGTACACCATGAGTGCATGCTCCCTCGCATGCTGCATGTAAATTCCATATTTGTTTCTGACATAGTCGACTACATTTGTGTTGTTTGTTTGTTTGTGATTTTTTTTTTAATGCAGTTAAGTTAATCAAACACAGAATGCCTCGCAGAGTTAAGGTAAATCCTACAGGAAGGAATTGTTCCTCTCTGAACCTATGGCTCATGATGCAGACGGCACAAGTTCAAATCCTGTTTTCCAAACCTATTCCCATATGGTGTACTAATGTCCTTGTAATTCACATTAATGTACACACGTCTTTGTCCTGCAAGTGATTTATGTACAAACTCCACCATGAGCCTCAGATCGATGGAAAACAAGCAGCTCGGAGAGTGCTTCTTTGTTTGACCATGAATCATGAATCTTGGAAGAATCCACACAATTCATCCAGGAAATTAAAAATGGAGCTCGTGTCTGCACCAGGGACGCCTAGTTACGCTGGCAGACAAGTTTGAGTGTTTGTGTACACAGGCTGTTCTTTATTTATTCTTATTTATTTTTACATATTTATTTATATATATACATACATTTTTGTATATACACACATTTGTATATACATTTATTCTTATTTATTTTTACATATTTATTTATATATATACATACATTTTTGTATATATATATATACATATATATATATATACACACACACTACATGGCCAAAAGTATGTGGAGAAGTGGAAATCAATTACAGAGGTATCGACATACAAGGGATAATTTACCCATAGTCCCTGAGCTAGTTAACATGCCCCACTCCTCGTAATGGGGACGAAGATACACCTTAATCTGAACACACGGTCTGCCGGATCCCTACTTATTACATGGTGGTTCTTCTTCGTCAGGACAATCGGAGCACACTAATCTATACAAATCTACCTGGACTAAGTAATCACTGCCTACTCCCTACAAACATAACACAATATATTGTTGTGGATATGAGGATTGTATTTTTTTATTGTGTTGTATTGTAGTAAATTGTTGTGAATTATTGCTTAAGTCTGGACCCTCCTGCCTCCAGTGTTGTATAAAGGTCAAAGGGCGTTCCCGTAGTTAATTCCATAAAGCATACTTGTTAGCCAATCATAGATTTCCCCCTGGTTGATAGTTATATCTTTATTATGTGTATTAGGGTAAGGCCTTGTCTCCCATTAAGATGACACTCCATTGCACCAAGTGAAATAGAGTAGATTCCTTTCATTCCCCATTCCCACTCCCAAAACTTTCATTGCCTTTCATCATTGCCAAGCCTCGATTGCCAGTTACGTCCCCTCCAAAACCACCATTGAACATGTGCTCGGGTCGGGGAAGAAAGGCGTGCCCGCCCGTCGTCATCAAGGGCGGAGCCAGAGGGTCGCGCGACCAACCAGGGCCGAGGTGAGCACACCGATGGGCGTGTCCTGAAGGCCGGCGGCTTGATCGCCGGAGGCGCTATAAAAGCGCGCGCGCAAGGACGTTGTGGAGTGGAGTAGTTGCTGAGTCGTGTAAAAAGATCATCCAGAGAGAACCAACTGTAAGAGAACCAACTGCAAGAGTACATTGAGATCACCCAAGGAAGCTTTGTACACAGCAACGGCTGATCAAGTGGACCGATGCTTGTTCCTGAGCTGGTGCTTTTCCGAACAGAGTCCGAGGCTGGCATGTGAGCAAAAGAACATAGAGAACATTAAGGAGATCATCATCCAGGGAAGCACAAAGCCTGTTGTAGTCCTGGCAAAGCACGCGACGTCCACAGCAGCAGTAGCAGCGGCGGCCACAGCAGCAACAACACTCAACAGCCGCTTGGGGCCTGGACGGCGGTTTTGAGCAGGGCCGCGAAGGAACGGCGGCTGCCAAACGCGCCGATCGTGCTGCAGGACCCCTTGGACTTTCCTCTCCCTCCAGCCATCCACCTCCTGCCCATCCATCCTTTTGTGTATGTGAGTTTGTTCTGTTTGTTTTGTCCCTGGGTTAATTAAGTTTGTATAAGCTAGCGTTGCACTGTGTCTAATATCTTCTGTATATTATTTTCTTATCTTTCCTTCTCCTTGGTTTTTTTGAGCCTGTAAATAGCAAATAAATTATATTCGTATTTCCAACCTTTTTGTCTGCTTCTTCTTCACATCCGTGTCGCCTTAGTCTTTTCCCTATTGAATATCTGTGGCGCGATCCGGCCAACGTTCGGGAATCAGGTTAGTCGGGGCAACTGTACGACCGCGGGGCCATCCGCTCGGCAAACACAACATCTTATC
This sequence comes from Myxine glutinosa, assembly GCF_964187855.1. Taxonomy (NCBI): domain Eukaryota; kingdom Metazoa; phylum Chordata; class Myxini; order Myxiniformes; family Myxinidae; genus Myxine; species Myxine glutinosa. Next base: position 20,675,423 of record NC_136273.1, read on the forward strand.
CGCGGGCCGTAACAATATTATGATATATATATATATATATATATATATATATATATATATATACCAGCTTTACAATGTTGGGTTTCACATTGGGGATTCTATTTATGACTAGGATGGGGTCTATGGAGAAAAAAGTTAATTTTGAGAGAACGAAAAATGAGGAAGGAGAGAGGAAAAGGTTTGAAGAGAAGGGACAGAAAGTTTGAAGGATTTGGGGGAGAAGGGAGGGAAAGGGAAAATGGATGTTTGCAGATGGATAAGGGGCAACATTTCCGCCATATTTGCGTACGTATTAAATAGATGGCTCCTACATGAGTGGTTGAAAAAGCAATAGCTGTAACTTCCTTTTTGTTTCACTCATTTAGAGGCACCCTGTGCATTTGATACCAACCCATAATGTATTTTCTCACTGATTACACATTTTAAATAAATTTGATGCAACATGTTGATGTTTCATTTTCCTGATTTATTGGCTAAACTACAGACTTGGCATTTAATATGGAATATTTTTTTTGTGGGGGTGAACTTACTTTTCAAGATGTCTTAGAACCAAAAGTTCATTGGAATTATGTTGAAATTATTCTAGATTTTGTTAATGTGACCTTTAAAAGAAACAAAAACCACATTTGACATTTCGAAAAAAATTAATTGATCCTTGAAAGTGATGTAAACTGATATCGAACTCAATTCATGGACAGTACTGTGTTAAACTTCTGTACGTTTTCCAGAAGTATCTCTTTATTTTGCACATTAGCCAAATTTTTTTTATAACAAAACAAAAGTTAAATTACGACTGGGATTACGGACAGTAAAATTACAGTTCAGTACTTCGTGTAACCCCCACGAGCATTCAGGAGAGCACGTATGGAGTATAGGGATGCTGTTCACGAGATGCTGTTCATGCTGTTCACGAGATTTGCCAAGGTTTGGACAGGAATCGCTTGCCATGCAGTGACAATAGCCTGTTGCAATTCACACACAGAGGTCGGCTGCTGGTCCAAGTGGTCGATTTGACGCGTTAATTCTGCCCACAAGTTCTCTATCGGATTCATATCCGGGGACATGGCAGGCCACTCCATATGCTCTACACCACGGTCAGCAAGAAAGTGTTGGATCATGCGAGCACGATGAGGCCGTGCATTGTCATCTTGGAAGACAAAGTTTCCTCGAAAGGCTGCACGAGCAAATGGAAGCAATGTTTCTTCCAGAATGGCCCTGTGCTTGAACTGGTTCAGGTTTCCATTCAGAACAACCAGGTCAGTTTTGCCCCCTGCATGAAAAGCAGCCCAAACGGTCACCCCACCACCTCCAGCTTGGACTCTTGGCACTATACAATCTTTGTTGTAGGCTTCATGCACTTGTCTGCACACTCGGGCGCAACCCTCTTGACGATAGACCAGAAATCTAGACTCGTCACTGAAGATCACATGATTCCAGTGTCCTGGCTGCCATTGACGGTGCTCTCTGGCCCACTGCAATCGGCGCTGGCGGTGTTGTTTGGTCAGGCGTGGCTTTCTCAGGGGACGCCTGGCACGATAGCCTGCTTGAACCAGTCGTTGGTTGACTAGCCTTCTGGATACAGGCACATTTGTCAGTTGCTGCCACTCAGCCCTAAGCCGATTAGCTGATTTGGTACGGCCTTTGCGGACTAACCGGTGCAGCTGGCGATCATCCCTCCTTGTGGTTCTGCAGGGACGTCCTGGCCTCGGTATTGGAGTAGGGACACCCCTCTGAGCATTTCGTTTCAGGATCTTTGACACCTGACCTTGAGTGATGCCATACTGCCGAGCAATAGCACGCTGTTTCATGCCATAATTTCGTAAAGCCACCACTCCATGACAAACAGCATTGTCGAGTTGACGGAGCATCTCCAGAGGAAGCGGCAATAACTTTTGGAGACGTGCAGCAGTTGTTTTCCACTAATACAGAACGCAACAACCCTTGTATACCCGACTGTGAAGCCAATCATCAAATGCACCTGTCCGTACATTTTGCCACGCCACCTGTGATATAATCCTGTTGTTGACTTCTTGCTGCGACAGACAATCAGTGACATGGTTCTTTTAACAAATAAATCACCAAAGTGTAAAAGAAACTCACTTGATTGATATACTGAGTTAAGAAAGTAAACCCAAGTCAAGAAAAAAAAAAATTCCATATTAAATGCCAAGTCTGTATGTAATAAACATGTGCTAGGGAACCCTTTACTTTACACTTTACCTGTTTCCCTCCTTCTGTTACCCTGTGACCTTATACTTCCCTCCCTTTCAATCTGTCACTATAATTGACTTTCTCCACCTCTCAATCCATTGTTAAAAATGCTCCTTTCCACAGAGCAGGTAATTGACAGCTAAAGAGACCACTTGAGTTGCTTTGAAAGAGCACACACTGTGTGAGCCACAGGTGTTGAGAGCCGTTGTAAGGTGTCCTGACAAGGTTGCTTTAATTTGTATATAAAAGGTGGTGCTAATCCTGCCCTCCTCCCCCTCTCCCAATTCCACTGCTCCTCACCCAGAATGCATCTGGACCTGTTTGAAATTGGAACTCAGACTGTACTGAATTTATCTACTCTGTTATAGTCATGCATAGTATAATGGCACAAACTTACCTTGTTAGTCTCGACTGTCATTGATCCATTTCACTTAATGAAACCTTTTCTTACCAAACGCGCACGAAGCGAAAAGCAGGGTTAAGCAGTTGGTTCACCTTTGTGTGTCTGTGTCTGTCTGTCTACAAAGTCAGTTTATGATCGGGGGGCTCCTTGATCTCAATTGAATCAGAACATTAATCAGAAAACGAATCTGTAGTTTAGCAGTACTTTGACTCTTAATTCTTCCCGATCGCACGTGCAGAGAGGAGTGAAATATTTTTTTACTCTGTCTGCCTGTCCAGTGATACAAAATTGAAAACAATTCCTAACAGGAGACACTGTTTTTGAAGACGTCATAAAGGACACAAACAACAAGTGCAAATAACTAATGTAATGGCTTAAATAAGGTGGTGTAAAAGATGCTGCATCAATGGCGATAAACTTCTGATTATTGTTTTTCTTCAACATTTACAATCTTTGTCATTAGTCTCTCCCTGAAGGGGATGCGAGGCTATCATAACACGTGTGTGTGTGTGTGTGTGTGTGTGTGTGTGTGTGTGTGTGTGTGTGTGTGTGTGTGTGTGTGTGTGTGTGTGTGTGTGTGTGTGTGTGTGTGTGTGTGTGTGTGTGTGTGTGTGTGTGTGTGTGTGTGTGTGTTAGAATTGTGAGGAACAGAAAAGAAAAAACGAGATGTGTGTGTACGTCTGTGCATCTGTCTATTTTTGCTTTTAAAATCTTTTTCTCTGCAACCACTTGTCTGATCGATGTAAAACGTGAAACATCGGAGGGACTACCCATGGAAAATATTTTATTGATACCTCTGATGTTATAGGTCACATGGTCTTGCAACCATATTGTATGAAATGAAAACATATTTTTCTCCAAAACCACTCAACGAAAAAAAGTGAAACTTTGCATATTTCATAAACTCCCCATGAGTTATATAGGGTGATAATGATGACGTCATTGGTGAAGTGGTATCCCAGCCATAATTGGTTGAATCGAAATCCTTGACTGAAAAATCTGAAAATTTGTATATGTTTTCTACTACCCGAAAGTGAGTGAAGAATTAAATTTAAGATGTCAGTCATGTGGTCTGATGGACATATTGGATTGAAAATAAATACGTAAAAAATCTTCTCTGGAACAGCTTAACAGATTGATGCGAAGCTTCATACATATGATTGAATAGCCATGGGGAATATAGTTTGAATTTTTTTTTCATATTCACCTTAATTGATGAAATTTAGCCTTAATAGGCATTAAAGTGGTTGTTAAATATCCTAATGGTTAATTAAAAAATGAATGAAGCTATGGATAATGGCAATGCATGTGACATAATAGGGTGCATGGATTATTTTTATTTGTTTATATGCAGCCTATGGCTGCTTGGCTGCATCATCTTTCTGGGGGTGCGGCAATGCTGCTGATGCAATACCCCATTACCAGCTAGCTGGTACTCATATTGCCAACCTCACTCATTTTCATCAGCTAGCTGGTATTTTGGCACGACAGGGGCTTGAACTCTAGACCTTAAGATTTTAAGCAGATACCTTAACCGTTAAGCCAACACCAGGCTTGGGTGTATGGATGCTAAGGGTATATGGGCCATAATAGTAGCGTGTTCAGATTTTTGTTCAGAATGATCACGCAAGGCGAGACTACGCACTCTGTGAGTGTCGTTCTAGTTTCAATTTAATTATATACTTGAACACTGTAGAACACAAATCGCATTTTGGCACTTTCAAAACCCTTCCGTTTAGCAGTACTTGGACAAAATATTACAGCATTTTACGTCATCACAACCAATCAAATTTTCCGCTCGCAGACCTTGCCCATGTCCTTGTTTCTCAAGACTGCACGGGGTAAGGTGTTCTAGGAATTCTCTAGTTTAGTAATATTACGATGAAGATGCAAGCAAATCTGCCAAGCAAGACCCTATAATGGTTTTAAATATATTGTGATATTCCATAATCTTGTCTGATTTACAGAAAGGGATTCTGAGGCTCATGGAAGAGTTATTGAAATGACAGAGGTTAAAGGACAGACAGTAAAGTGGGAAGGAACATCACACGTGATGACTAACATTAGCGACACGACTGATTTGGTTTAGAGATCGATGTGAAATGTCTGTAAAGTCTTGACCAACCAAAGGCAAGAACATGATTAGACAGTGAGGAAACTGCACCTGCATAAGCAAAATAGATGGAATAATGAATGTGAGTCATGGAGAAAAGATGGTTGGGGAGGGCAGAAGGTGCAAGAGCAGACGAGAGGAGTTAGAACTTGTGTATATCTACTGATGAGTATCTAATGCCCATTGTACTCATTGGTAGCCATGGAGATCACTTTTGGATCCCAGTCCTTAGGGGGAAGCAGACTACATTCTGCTGAATACAGATACTTTTAAAGCTTCGAGAAGTTGAGGAATACCGATAAAAGTTTGGGATGGTTTGGGATGAAAACATATTTTTCTCCAAAACCACTCAACGAAAAAAAGTGAAACTTTGCATATTTCATAAACTCCCCATGAGTTATATAGGGTGCAGATACACTGTGCAGATTCTGGGGCCAAATTAGAATGACATTTGCCCGGGACATTCTATGCCGGATTGTGAGGCCCAGTAGCTGAACGGAGGATTCTTCCATATGCGGTCTGCCCAACCGCCCCCCAAAAATAGGGATATAAATATTTGAGATTTTTGTTCATTCCTGTTCAGAGTACAAGACCAACTTCCTAGAACTTCACTAGATCGAGAGAGATTTTCCTAGGGTTCATAGCGGGATTGAACCTTCACAATATGCAACGTTCAAGATGACGTATGAATGCAAAACAAGGCTGAGGCCTTTCGCGCATGTGCAGTATGTGCGCATTTTCAGTGGCTCTGTTCTGCTTTTATTCACATTGTATTTTTTTACATTTTCAGCATTTAGATGAAAGAGTGGCAATTTTTAAATGGTTAATTCTAATCGTTCTGTTCCTGAATGCACATCGGACTCGCAGAAATAGAGGAATATGAGAAATATCTGTGGATGAGACCGAGAGGTGTTGATTTTCCTATGATTTCCTGTTAATACATTTAACGGCCGCAGTGAATAAAAATACGGCCACAGTGAATCTCACTGATAAAAGCGCCCACACATGGATGGACGCTTCAACTTTTCCCAATAGATGCAAAAATCTAGTATAATTTCTCTTGTGGCCCAACAAACAATATATTTATAACAGCCCTAACATCTCCCGTAGGACAGTCCCCCGTCCCAACATGATTAATAGTAAATATCATCATTTTAAACTTACCCTGTACATGCACAAGCCCAAGATATGTCCTCATCAGTGTTCAGAAGCACCCAATCGAAGTACTCGGTCCATTCACTGGTAGCGATCCGTTCAGCGAGCTGAGAAAGTTATCTAAGTCTTTCGTTGTGCACAGCCAAAGCCCTTTCTCTTAGGTACTTTTCCAAGTATTGTACACCACACCTTTCCTATGCCATCTCCAGGCACTGCATAACGTCATTGCCGGGCACTGAAGAGGGCTCGGCAATGACGCACGCTGAAAGGGAGTACTCGGTTTTCACTCCGGAAGCTGAAATTTGGGCACAATAGTGAGTAAGTACTTTCCCAAAAACGGTATATATTTTTTTCATTAATCACTTTGTTGATGAGTTACTTAATTATTATCGATTAATTAAGTACTTATATATTTCCTTTCTCTTCTGGGCAATATCGCAGTCACCTTTTGAGCTAGGAAGCTGATATTGGGACATGCCAATGACCCAGTGATTTGACTGGAAAGGCTATTTTTGATTTATTGTTTAATCAATTAATCAAGTGATTATTTAATTATTCAATTAATGACTTTTTATTTTTTATTTGCAGATTCGGATGAAATTGTGATGGTTCATGTATTCTATTAGCCAATTGATTAATTATTTCATATTTTTATGACTATTATTTATTTATTTTCATTATTAGTCATTTATTTATTTTCTTCTCATCTGGGCAATATCTCAGGCACCTTTTGAGCTAGGAAGCTGATATTTGGACATGACAGTGACCAAGTGATGTGGCTATAAAGGATATTTTTGATTTATTGATTCATCAATTAATCAATTAATTATTTATTGATTAGTAAATTATTTTTTGTATTTTTTAATTAATGACTTATTTAATTAAATTTCTAAAAGTTACATCTTCGGATGAAGCACTAGTGGTTTAGTTATGCTATTAGCGAATAGATTGAGAAAATATTTGATGACAATCTTTTATTGATTTTAATTATGTAATTAATCAATCAATTATTGTACACATCTGCCTCCCAACGCAGTCTCTGACCTGCACGGCGGTATTGCCGGGCGCCCGAGGCGCCCCGGCAATGCCCCGCTGGAGGAGATTTCATTATTTGGCATGGGGGCGGTGTACTTTGAATGTATCTGTACTTGTTTAAATCTTCTTTTATAAGCTTTGTGAGCCATATTAAGTACCAATCTTTATCCCCCACACACGATGTACTTTACGATGCCCGAGGTTTCTGCGCATGCACGCCAAGCATTCTGGGTCACAATACATCATTCCAAAAGTCACGTATCATGGCCGCATTGTATCTTTACACCGATAAGCCTCATTCAGGTAGCATTATTAGTTCAACTTCAAATCTACCTAAAATCAAATGAGTGTTTTCTGCCATGCAAACAAATGTGAAGACAGATATTGTCCAAGATACTTTGTGTAAAATATTAAGCTCTTTTGAGGAATTAATTTCAAAATCTGCAGTTAATATGCTTCTTGCATTAAATATAAATGGAAAGGCTTTTACTATATAAACGTAACTGTTTAGATTGGTTCATTTCCTTTTTCAGGATTATTGTTGGAGCTTGAAGGATTCTTCTGAGGTTGCTGTTCTCGCGATCAGTTACGCACTTTGTCCTTTAAAGCAGAATGCTCAGATTGATATTGACTTTGGTTGCCGCTCGGCTCCATACAACTCGATCCCAAATGTTTTTTTCAGGCAAGTGTAGTAGCAGACTTTTTGAGTCGTCACTACCATGATCTTTTTTGGAAGCAAAGGAAGAACATATTGTACAAAGAAACTTAAGACGCTTCTTATCTCAAATTATATCAAAATGAAAGCCTGAGATACCAAAATACTGGTCCAGTTACTAAGACTAATGTGAGGCAGATGTGAGCAAGTCATAGAGTCCATGATGGTTTGGGTCCACACGACACTGAAATTGAAATCTTAAGTGAAACACTGGTGACAAATTAGAGTTCCTCTGAACAGGTGTCTAAAGGAGAAACAGGTGCAAAAATAAAGGAGAAATTTGTGTAACAGAGAAACAGTTGTGTAAAGGAACAGTGCAATAGAAGGACAAAAGATCAGATGAAAAAAGCAAGAAATATAACAGCACTCAGTAGAGAGCAAACCTCTGCCTGGTTGCCCATATCACTCAATGGTGAAGAATCACTTAAAAATTCTACTAGCTGGATCCGGATCCGGATCTTCACCAAAATGTAATCCATTCTTCTTTGTCACACACATAACCGGTCCACCAAGTTTAGTCCAAATCCGTCCATAATTTTTGAGATATCCTGCTATATGTTGGTTGTAGCCCCATCACTCAATGGTGAAGAATCATTTAAAAATTAAATAATTCTCATATCAGAATCCATATTCAGATCTTCACCAAAATCGAATGGATTCGTCCTTGTCACACCCTCAAATGGTCCACCAAGCTTCGTCCAAATCCGTCCATAACTTTTTGAGATAGCCTGCTACATGTTGGTTTTTGCCCCATCACTCATAGTCCTTGAGCCAGACCAAAAGTAATGCTCCGGCGGGGGGAGTAATTCTCATTATGATTTTCCATTAGACCAATGTCTCAAGTGTCAGAAAAGGTGTGATGCACATCTGAGAACGGTAGCTTAGTGCCCGGATGGACGCCATCTTTGAAACCACCCAGCTCGAAAATGCCCATTTGGTGGGGTACATTGTTGCATGTGTATCTGGACTTCTATACTAGCTATCGATGTGCGGTTGACGACTAAATATACGTCCGATGTGTACCGTCTAAATAAAAAATAATATGAAGCATTTTGTTTTAGATTAATTATTATAAAAATCAATTATCGAAAAAAAATCATATATTTTTCAATATTTTATTATTAGACTTGTACTTTTTTTAGTGAAACAACACTGGTATGATTTTCCAAATTATGCATTGTGCTACACCGTTTATCTGTCTATAAAAATAACTCAAAAACTAAAACATATCATCCACCACGAGTTTACAACAAATAAATGTAAAGAGGCATAAAATGACTTAGGCCGCCGCTGGCATTATCTATTCTGACGATAACGCAAGTTAGGAATGTCGTACGGAGAGGATTTTAACACCATACGATATCTAATAAGCAGGCGGAAATTGTTACATAGGAAATCTGCACTTTGGTGGCCATCTTGGATTTCAAAATGGCCGCCAATTATATTAATTATTCATTACTAGAGTTTGGAAAGACGTATGGAGCTGATTTTAACACCATACGATGTATATTCCTAATAAGCAAGCGGAGGTATCATTGAACATGTCATGTTTTAGTCAAATAACACCGGTATGATCTTCCAAATTATACATTTTGCTAAACCGTTTATCTGTCTATAAATATTTTCAGGCAATTTGGCCTGCATTATAATAGAGAACAACATATGCTATACAATATACAGTGCACACAAAGTTAATCATCAGAGTCGCCATCAGAGTCATTGGCATCCTGAGCCACGATAGCATCATCCTGCACCATGTTGGAGCATCCCTGCAGCTTACACACAACAGTGCACTTCAACCCATTCAGTATGCAGGAGCAATCTGACGGTCGACACGTCCTTCTGCATGTGCATGAGATGAGATTCAAGACGACATCTGGAGCTGGTAGACCCGCCATCCATCGGATTGTGAGCGAACCGCCATCATCGAGTTCCCAACCATGTCCTGCTGATGGTGTTGGGACGTCTGGTAGGTTTTCAAGGCTGCGTCGCCAGATAGCCGCCTGATAGTTGGCCCTAAGCGTATGCTGCATCAAGGAGTCTTCACAAGGCGGCAATTGTCCAGATTCGATCTGGCCCTTCTTTGCACAGAACATGTGATAACGGAGCGAATTAACACCGACGATCTTCGTGTTCTTGGCGTACAGCTGACACGTGAAGGCCTGAATGCTATTGAAGACGTCTGTTGGTACATTCCACGAAGATCCCAGATCTGTGAATGCTTGAAGATACAGCTCATTCGCTTGCACAAGCTTCAAAGCCTTTATCTTTCCTTGGCTAGCCAGAGCACTCACAGTGTCACACCCGCTCCATGCATGAAGCCCTGGCAATGCACTGCAAACTCCAGACCCCAATACCGCAGCCAACTTTCCAACGTCGATCATTCTGACTCGAACCTTTGTTCCTCGTCTGATGAAGAGCTGACTATCGATGGTTCTGCTGAGATGAAGACTGATGATCAGAACGTCGGTGTCATCTGCCACTAAGATGATCGTCTTGTAGTGGGTAGCGGCGTGCTTTGCGTGGAGAAACATACGCGTGTCTGCTTCCTCGTGGCTACATTCGAGTGCTTGCACCAACTTCCACCTATCGCGGGTCAGTACCAGACATTTTTCACCACAGGTGACATACAGTGTTCTGTTGCCTAGCTTTTCGCGATTTGTTTCATGTTTCCACGACTCCGCCAGAAACACAACCAGTTTCTCCTTTGTCTGGCTGCAAGCAAGGAGACGCCGCCAGTTCATGATTTTGTGTGCGGGTCTGATCTCGCTGAAACTGATGCCTTCATTTGAACCGCGGTTCACACGCTCAGCTGCTTTGATGGATTCTTCTGTGTATGTGTCAAAGACAACATCGATGCGCTCACTGCCTTGACCAGCGTGAAGCGCTGCAGCAAGGATGCGGTCAGATAGTTCTTCGAACGTGTCGTTCTCGCCATGCATCTTTTGTATGAGAGCCATCGCATCAATTATTGTTGCACTTCGCTTGTCAACGTTCTCGGCTGGTTCCACAAGACCTTCCATGTGTTTCGCAAGTGCAGCTTTGTTCGTTTTTTTCATTGACCCTTTCACGCTCAAGCTGAAGTGATGACATGATGTTCAGAGCTTCTCTGAGGATTTCTTGCACTGTTGCCATATCTGTGGCAGGCACGTTTATAGTCCGGCAGGTAGCCAACTACATCTTCCGTCACCTGAACACGATCTCTAGTCATGATGTTGAAACCAGTCCACGAACTGATTGTCTGGTCGCATGGTTCCAGCATGCGAGTCATAATCCATACGTGATTTCGGCGCTGCGCAAGGGATGTTGCGCCTGCAAGAGTGTCAGAAAGATCTGCAGGCTTGATTGCAGGTGGGCCCTCTCGTTTCCCACCGCTGTATATTGGAACTAAATCGCTGGATGATGGGATAGATCGCTTCTTATCTGCTTTGGATACTGCCGATGGAGGTTGGGGCGGCAAACACGACTGCGACTTCGGTTGGACGATGATACCGTTGACGCGATGCGATGTTCCGCCACCACTCAGCGATTCCTCTAGCCTGTCGATGTTATCGAATGCTAATACAGTCGGGACCGAAGGGTGCACATGTGACGGAAGTGGTACTGTATCTTTCTCCACACTTGCTAATTTGTCTATGCATAGCGCTGTCTCGATTTCTTCCAGAACTGTGTACGAACATCCGTGCCCGAGTCGATTCAATATTCTGATGACCTCTGTATTACCGGTGAGCGTTTTCATGACCCACGGAAGTAGGACATGCTTCGATGTTCTGATGGTACCCCGGTGTACAGCATTGATGATATCTTGAGCCATCGACCATACCAGTGTGTCGGCACGCGCAGAGCTACCCCCACTCCCGCAAATCGAAGTATGCAGAAATACACGAAGAGAATCTGGTATCTTCACGTAATCTGAAGTGAGTTCTGCTGGCTGAGGCGGCCAACGTTCATTGTAATGAGCATCTTTGATCTGGTGTCGCAGTGAAGTAGCTGCACGCACAATGTTACTTTCACCGTCCGTTCGTTCAAATGCTTTCACTTCTGCTTTCAGGTTTACGCACTCTGCAGCAATCTCTCGCTTTGTCAGATTATCGGGCATCAAGTATACACGGTGTTTCACATTGAAGAAGATGAGCGATTCTCCAAACTCTCTTTGTAATGTGCGCTGCAGATTCTTCTTGATGGAGTCACGAACATCAACTGAAAATGTATCTGAAGACAGGATATCTGTTGCAACATCAACTATTGGAACAATCCTCGGGTTCAAGAACAAGTTAGTGCGAATGAAATTGAATATACATCGTATCATTTCTTTTTTCTCGATATTATCTTCAATGTCAGTTTCTACTTGAGGTTTTTGGGGCCGTGTGTAGTTTCTATAGCAGGAGAAGTGGTAGTGAGCCTCAGCTGCAACCATATCTCGTGTAGTCAATGCCAAAACTCTCTCATCATTGCGAGCTGTCGCAGCATCTCTTATTGTCTTATCTGCTCGAAGTTCAACAGCCAAGACAACTGTTTTACGGGTATGACTGCCTTTTATGAATTTTGAAGCACGCTGGCAAAAAATGCATTTATCATCGTAGACCGTTGAAGTTGATCCTGTCTCTTCCCGTGATGATCGCCGCCGCACCGCATCGCCAGTATCAACTGAAGAACTTCTAGCTGCATTGGTCAAAGTAGCTAGGTGGTTTTTGTGAGTGAAGTCTGATCTACAAGCCCTATGGTATAATATTGGAATATTAGGAAGTTCAACTGCGCCTTCTTGGACTAGCTTTAGAATTGGATAAAAGTTTCTAACTGCGGCTGCGTCACACAATGTCTTCCAAGAACTGTTGCCCGCTGCCTTGCTTAGTTCAGAGAGTGGCGACTTCTTGCTGCACAGGATGCACGTTCCGGACTCAGGTTCAATCTTCGCCCGTTTCGCCTCGACACCGGCCATCTCAGCTGAAAGAACAAAAAGACTGACGTTAGATTACTCCGATATCCGAAAAGCTCGCCAGCTTACATAGACATACTCATCCAAGTCAGTGAACATGTTAGATGGCGCCACAATACAACTCTATAATAGAGTTGTATGTGGCGCCATCTAACATGTTCACTTTTAGTTCTTAAGCCACCCCTCCCCCCCCCCCCCCCCCCTCAGAAATTAATGAGGTCACCGCAACAAATCTCAGACTGAGATATAGAATATAGAATATAGATATAGAATAGACTGACGTCACTTTCGGCACTGGGTTCTGTGGGTTGATTAATCGGCGGGAAATTCCAACTGACATAGTTTCGGTTTGTGGAAAGTGGCATGCCTTTTCATATATTTTTTGTGTACACTCGTGGTGGATGATATGTTTTAGTTTTTGAGTTATTTTTATAGACAGATAAACGGTGTAGCACAATGCATAATTTGGAAAATCATACCAGTGTTGTTTCACTAAAAAAAGTACAAGTCTAATAATAAAATATTGAAAAATATATGATTTTTTTTCGATAATTGATTTTTATAATAATTAATCTAAAACAAAATGCTTCATATTATTTTTTATTTAGACGGTACACATCGGACGTATATTTAGTCGTCAACCGCACATCGATAGCTAGTATAGAAGTCCAGATACACGTGCAACAATGTACCCCACCAAATGGGCATTTTCGAGCTGGGTGGTTTCAAAGATGGCGTCCATCCAGGCACTAAGCTACCGTTCTCAGATGTCCATCACACCTTTTCTGACACTTGAGACATTGGTCTAATGGAAAATCATAATGAGAATTACTCCCCCCGCCGGAGCATTCACTTCAAAATATGGCCGGTTGGCTCAAGGACTATCAGTGGTGACGAATTACTTTCAAAAATTAAATAATTCATATATGCGAATCCATATTCAGATCTTCACCAAAATCGAATAGATTCTTCCTTGTCACACACCCAACCCGTCCACCAAGTTTCGTCCAAATCCGTCCACAACGTTTTGAGATATCCTGCTATGTATCGTTTTTGGCCCAATTTGGCCTTCCCAATGGTGAAGAATCACTTAAGAAATTCTAGTAGCCGGATCCGAATCCGGATCTTCACCAAAATCTAATCATTTCGTCCTTGTGACATTCGCTACATCTCTGCCAAATTTCGTCCGAATCCGTCCACAACATTTTCAGATATTTTGTTCACATAAGAACAAACAAAAAGACAAACAGACAGGGGTGAAAACATAACCTCCATCCACCTTTGGTGGCGGAGGTAACTAAACAAAGGGAAACTACAATACATTCAGTAGAGCGCACACCTCCACCAGGCTGAACAGTTTACGTTTTGTATCCACCGATAGGCCAGATCTGGATTTGGGTCTTCACCAAAATCGAATCAATTCGTCCTTGTCACATACCCAACCTGTCCACCAAGTTTCATCCGAATCCATCAGATAACCTTTTGAGATATCCTGTTCACAGACAGACAGACAGAGGTGAAAACATAACCTTTGTCCACCTTCGGTGAAGGATGTAAAAATGTATGAAAGTTTTCAGCCATTTATTTATTTATTTATTTATTTATTTATTTATTTATTAACAGTGTGCCAGGCTCCTAGAGGAGCTTGGAAACGAATCACGTTGGACAAGAAGACGGTGTACTTTTATAAGAACCACAGAGAAATTATTACAGACAATGGACAAGAACACATTTCATGAAATTTCAACCTTCGAACCCAGGGTCCAAACACGATGAGCTCCATACTCAGGTGGGAAAGCAGGCCAAGCCAAAATGGCGTTGGCGCACCAAAAGTTTTTCTTTATATATCGGCTCCGAACGTTTCACATATCAGGAAAAACAAATCTCGTAACTGTAACGCGACTGATGTTGTTCCACAAAGGTGTGATGTTCACATGGCGTGTAATCTGTCCTTACCTGCTGCGCACACCGATTGTCACAAACACAGGGGATGTTCATGTAAATTAATCTGCTTTGGGTCCGGGACCGGAACTGCTTTGAATCCAGGATATTTTTTCACAACATCAAAATGCTGCCACAAACATCCCCTGGAATGTGACGTCCATGTGACGCTAATTAAGGTCACCCTTATTCATTGACATGGCAACAAAGTTTCCTCCAATTATGTATTTTCTTCTTCCACAAGGATTCCCTTTTCAGATTGTTTGATCAGACAAGGCAACAGGGAAGCCTTCAGGAAAATTCACATGAAAAGAAAGGCGAGAAACGATGGATCTCGACCTGCGCACTCAATTATATTTATGTCGCAGCAGCCATTGCACCACAAAATGGATGCCAGATGCACGTTCGCCGAGGCCCGGAACACTTACAGCAGGTGTTACAGTCTTCCTTGCTTTGGTGTTGATTTATTTGGGCAGGAGCGCCCATGATCACTTAACAGCAGAGCCGAGGACCCGTTCCTGTTCTAAGGAGCGCACCAATGATTATATTTACGATCTGCATTCCTTTTTCTGAGCAGGTAGCAGCAGGATGCCAATATGAAGTTGGGCATTACCACGTGCCGGCGGTCATGCCGTCGTTAGGACTGTGCGGAGCGTTGCGGCGCTCCCACTCCCAACTCTGTCCACTCCCACTCCCAAATCTGTCCCCTCTCTGCCCACTCCCACTCCCAAATCTGTCCCCTCTTTTCCCTCTCCCACTCCCAAATCTGTCCCCTCTCTGCCCACTCCCACTCCCAACTCTGTCCCCTCTCTGCCCATTCCCACTCCCAAATCTGTCCCCTCTCTGCCCACTCCCACTCCCGACTCTGTCCCCTCTCACTCCCAAATCTGTCCCCTCTCTGCCCACTCCCACTCCCAACTCTGTCCCCTCTCTGCCCACTCCCACTCTCAAATCTGTCCCCTCTTTTCCCTCTCCCACTCCCAACTCTGTCCCCTCTTTTCCCACTCCCACTCCCAACTCAGTCCCCTCTCTGCCCACTCCCACTCCCAACTCTGTCCCATCTTTTCCCTCTCCCACTCCCATCTCTGTCCCCTCTCTGCCCACTCCCACTCCCAACTCTGTCCCCTCTCTGCCCACTCCCACTCCCAACTCTGTCCCCTCTCTGCCCACTCCCACTCCCAACTCTGTCCCCTCCCTGCCCACTCCCACTCCCAACTCTGTCCCCTCTCTGCCCACTCCCACTCCCAAATCTGTCCCCTCTTTTCCCTCTCCCACTCCCAAATCTGTCCGCTCTCTGCCCACTCCCACTCCCAACTCTGTCCCCTCTCTGCCCACTCCCACTCCCAAATCTGTCCCCTCTCTGCCCACTCCCACTCCCAACTCTGTCCCCTCTTTTCCCTCTCCCACTCCCAACTCTGTCCCCTCTCTGCCCACTCCCACTCCCAACTCAGTCCCCTCTCTGCCCACTCTCATTCCCAACTCTGTCCCCTCTCTGCCCACTCCCAAATCTGTCCCCTCTCTGCCCACTCCCACTCCCAACTCTGTCCCCTCTCTGCCCACTCCCACTCCCAACTCTGTCCCCTCTCTGCCCACTCCCACTCCCAAATCTGTCCCCTCTTTTCCCTCTCCCACTCCCAAATCTGTCCCCTCTCTGCCCACTCCCAACTCTGTCCCCTCTCTGCCCACTCCCACTCCCAACTCTGTCCCCTCTCTGCCCACTTCCAATCCCAACTCTGTCCCCTCTCTGCCCACTCCCACTCCTAACTCTGTTCCTCTCTGCCCACTCCCACTCCCAACTCTGTCCCCTCTCTGCCCACTCCCACTCCCAACTCTGTCCCCTCTCTGCCCACTCCCACTCCCAACTCTGTCCCCTCTCTGCCCTCTCCAACTCCCAACTCTGTCCCCTCTCTGCCCACTCCCACTCCCAACTCAGTCCCCTCTCTGCCCACTCTCACTCCCAACTCTGTCCCCTCTCTGCCCACTCCCACTCCCAACTCTGTCCCCTCTATGCCCACTCCCACTCCAAACTCTGTCAACTCTGTGCCCACTCCCAACTCTGTCCCCTCTCTGCCCACTCCCACTCCCAACTCTGTCAACTCTGTGTCCACTCCCAACTCTGTCCCCTCTCTGCCCGCTCCCACTCCCAACTCTGTCTCCTCTCTGCCCACTCCCACTCTCAACTCTGTCCCTTCTCTTCCCACTCCCAACTCTGTCCCCTCGCTGCCCACTCCCACTCCCAACTCGGTCCCCTCTCTGCCCACTCCCACTCCCAACTCTGTCCCCTCGCTGCCCACTCCCACTCCCAACTCTGTCCCCTCTCTGCCCACTCTCATTCCCAACTCTGTCCCCTCTTTTCCCACTCCCACTCCCAAATCTGTCCCCTCTCTGCCTACTCCCACTCCCAACTCTGTCCCCTCGCTGCCCACTCCCACTCCCAACTCTGTCCCCTCTCTGCCCACTCTCATTCCCAACTCTGTCCCCTCTTTTCCCACTCTCACTCCAAGTCTGTCCCCTCTCTGCCCACTCCCACTCCCAACTCTGTCCCCTCTTTTCCCACTCTCACTCCCAAGTCTGTCCCCTCTCTGCCCACTCCCACTCCCAATTCTGTCCCCTCTCTGCCCACTCCCACTCCCAACTCTGTCCCCTCTCTGCCCACTCCCAACTCTGTCCCCTCTTTGCCCACTCCCACTCCCAAATCTGTCTCCTCTTTTCCCTCTCCCACTCCCAAATCTGTCCACTCTCTGCCCACTCCCACTCCCAACTCTGTCCCCTCTCTGCCCACTCCCACTCCAAAATCTGTCCCCTCTCTGCCCACTCCCACTCCCGACTCTGTCCCCTCTCACTCCCAACTCTGTCCCCTCTCTGCCCACTCCCACTCCTAAATCTGTCCCCTCTCTGCCCACTCCCACTCCCAACTCTGTCTCCTCTCTGCCCACTCCCACTCTCAACTCTGTCCCTTCTCTTCCCACTCCCAACTCTGTCCCCTCGCTGCCCACTCCCACTCCCAACTCTGTCCCCTCTCTGCCCACTCCCACTCCCAACTCTGTCCCCTTGCTGCCCACTCCCACTCCCAACTCTGTCCCCTCTCTGCCCACTCTCATTCCCAACTCTGTCTCCTCTTTTCCCACTCCCACTCCCAAATCTGTCCCCTCTCTGCCCACTCCCACTCCCAACTCTGTCCCCTCTTTTCCCACTCTCACTCCAAGTCTGTCCCCTCTCTGCCCACTCCCACTCCCAACTCTGTCCCCTCTTTTCCCACTCTCACTCCCAAGTCTGTCCCCTCTCTGCCCACTCCCACTCCCAATTCTGTCCCCTCTTTTGCCACTCTCACTCCCAAGTCTGTCCCCTCTCTGCCCACTCCCACTCCCAACTCTGTCCCCTCCCCTTCCCCACTCTCACTCCCAAGTCTGTCCCCTCTCTGCCCACTCCCACTCCCAATTCTGTCCCCTCTCTGCCCACTCCCACTCCCAATTCTGTCCCCTCTTTTCCCACTCTCACTCCCAAGTCTGTCCCCTCTCTACCCACTCCCAACTCTGTACCCTCGCTGCCCTCTCCCAACTCTGTCCCCTCTGTGCCCACTCCCAACTCTGTCCCCTCTCAGCCCACTCCCAACTCTGTCCCCTCGCTGCCCTCTCCCAACTCTGTCCCCTCTCTGCCCACTCCCTTCTCTGTCCCCTCGCTGCCCTCTCCCAACTCTGTCCCCTCTGTGCCCACTCCCAACTCTGTCCCCTCGCTGCCCTCTCCCAACTCTGTCCCCTTGCTGCCCTCTCCCAACTCTGTCCCCTCGCTGCCCTCTCCCAACTCTGTCCCCTCGCTGCCCACTCCCAACTCTGTCCCCTCGCTGCCCTCTCCCAACTCTGTCCCCTCGCTGCCCTCTCCCAACTCTGTCCCCTCGCTGCCCACTCCCAACTCTGTCCCCTCTCTGCCCACTCCCAACTCTGTCCCCTCGCTGCCCTCTCCCAACTCTGTCCCCTTGCTGCCCACTCCCAACTCTGTCCCCTCTGTGCCCACTCCCAACTCTGTCCCCTCGCTGCCCTCTCCCAACTCTGTCCCCTCGCTTTCTCTCCCAACTCTGTCCCCTCGCTGCCCTCTCCCAACTCTGTCCCCTCGCTGCCCACTCCCAACTCTGTCCCCTCTGTGCCCACTCTCAACTCTGTCCCCTCGCTGCCCTCTCCCAACTCTGTCCCCTCTGTGCCCACTCCCAACTCTGTCCCCTCGCTGCCCTCTCCCAACTCTGTCCCCTCACTGCCCTCTCCCAACTCTGTCCCCTCGCTGCCCACTCCCAAATCTGTCCCCTCTCTGCCCACTCCCAACTCTGTCCCCTCGCTGCCCTCTCCCAACTCTGTCCCCTCGCTGTCCTCTCCCAACTCTGTCCCCTCTCTGCCCACTCCCAACTCTGTCCCCTCGCAGTCGTCTCCCAACTCTGTCCCCTCTCTGCCCTCTCCCAACTCTGTCCCCTCGCTGTCCTCTCCCAACTCTGTCCCCTCTCTGCCCACTCCCAACTCTGTCCCCTCGCTGTCCTCTCCCAACTCTGTCCCCTCTCTGCCCACTCCCAACTCTGTCCCCTCGCTGCCCTCTCCCAACTCTGTCCCCTCTCTGCCCACTCCCAACTCTGTCCCCTCGCTGCCCTCTCCCAACTCTGTCCCCTCGCTGTCCTCTCCCAACTCTGTCCCCTCTCTGCCCACTCCCAACTCTGTCTCCTCGCTGCCCACTCCCAACTCTGTCCCCTCGCTGCCCTCTCCCAACTCTGTCCCCTCTGTGCCCACTCCCAACTCTGTCCCCTCGCTGCCCTCTCCCAACTCTGTCCCCTCGCTGTCCTCTCCCAACTCTGTCCCCTCGCTGCTCACTCCCAACACTGTCCCCTCTCTGCCCACTCCCACTCCCAACTCTGTCCCCTCTTTTCCCACTCTCACTCCCAACTCTGTCCCCTCTCTGCCCACTCGCACTCCCAACTCTGTCCCCTCTCTGCCCACTCCCACTCCCAACTCTGTCCCCTCTTTTCCCACTCTCACTCCCAACTCTGTCCCCTCTATGCCCACTCCCAACTCTGTCCCCTCTCTGCCCACTCTCACTCCCAACTCTGTCCCCTCTCTGCCCACTCCCACTCCCAACTCTGTCCCCTCTTTTCCCACTCTCACTCCCAACTCTGTCCCCTCTCTGCCCACTCGCACTCCCAACTCAGTCCCCTCTGTGCCCACTCCCACCCCCAGACTCCAACCTATTTAATGAGATGGGTAGAGTTTGCCTCATTGCACATCTCCCGGGTTGCATTAATTGCATTTTTTTCTTGTGCTAATTGAAGAAGACAGCACCGCGTCCTCTCCGCTGATGTCTCATCCAATACACCCACTCTTACCTGGGATAAATGCCCTGTGCATTGGACCTGGTTTAACATTCCTCAAAATAGACTATAGCACTTTGAATGGTGAGAATTATGTTGTATCAGATCGGGTGTTGTTCCGGTGCTCGAATTGAGCGTCCAGCTGCACGTCATTTATTTATTTATTTTTTTGTATGCAAGATCGAGGCTCGTGTAAGAGTTAACATTAATCACAAAAAACAAACGGACACATAAAAAACATATAATAAAGGGTGCGGGAGACAAGATGGAGAGAGAGGGAGGGAAGCACACAAGTACAACAATAGAGAACAGGGACATTGGGACATCTGTGGGAGGGAGAGGGCTTGGAGTGGGGCATGGGAAAGGGGGAGGGGTGAGGGGGGGTGGGTGGGAGAAGTAAAAAACACATGGACACTGCTCGAACTTCCAGGAAAGAAGTGGATCTGGGGTGAATTAGTGGGGGTAGAAAAGATCAAGCTTTTGGATGGGGGAAGATAAGAGATGGTGGTGAACAGCTGTTTTAAAGACCTGGAGGGATGAGAGGGATTGAAGAATGTGAGGATGCTTGTTCCAGAGGTGGGAGAAAAGAGGAATGAAAGAGTGAAGGTGAGCAGAAGGTCTTGATTTTGGCAGTTTAACCATGAGAGGGTTGCTAGCAGATCTTGTGCGACCTGTAGGAATATTTGGGGGACAGAGCACAGATATAGCTGGGGGAGCAAGGCCGGAGAGGAGTCGGTAGAACACGGAAAGACCACCAACCTGCCTGCGGTGAGAGAGAGAAAGGCCCTCTGAGTTAGCTTCATCGCGGGAGATTCCAATGATTCTGAAAGCTTTGGTTTCAATATCGTGAAGTCGAGCTAGGTGTGAGGCAGGAGCACCAGCCCAGAGGGGAGAGCAGTACTCCATTGAGCTGCGGATGAAAGCCTTGCCAATCTTGCCAAGTTTGACTTGCCAATCACTAGCGCTTGCCTTGTGATATATTGGCCCAGGTAAGACCGTTTTTAAAATGTATTATTTTCCTTCTCTGCCGACGTTTGCATCGATAACCTTAAATTGCCTTCAGTCCTGGCAAAGGTGTCTCCTGGCTTAACGTCATCCAAGGGATAATACACATTGATGAGTTGCCCTGCCTTTGAAACACCAGGATGATAGTGAGTCAGGATTCGAACCCAGGCTGAACAGCTCAAAGGCAATTGCACACACCTCTAGGCTACCCTCCCAGCCCCTGGATCTTTGAGGCTCAATAAAAACCAAACAATTGAAATTAAACAAACATTACAAACCAAGTTAGTGTTTACAGAATGTCCTTTCCACTGTTTGCTGTCGAATCGCGATGGGCTCATTGCTTCAACATTCTAAGAGGCAAAAATAGTCATGAGGAAAAGACAAACGGAAGAAGAAATAAAAATACATTGAGAAAAGAAGAGGTAGTCAAGTTCCGACAAGCGGAGTTCAAATCGCAAGGTTGGCTCAAAGAAATCATGAAAAGCACAATATCAAAAATAGCATCGGAGTCTGGTCATGTCTGAGCCACAAATGTTTTGAGTCTGACTCTTGATATCTCACATACAGGTCCCTAATACATGTAACCAGATGAAGGTAATAGAGATATCTATTTATTACGTACGCAAATGTCAGATTCCTTCCCATCTTCAATTCGATTGGATACATTATTAATACATTATGATTGGATACATCAATCCGATTGGATACACCCCCTTTCCCATTTCGACACATTATGAGTATATAGCCACGAAGGAATAGAAAAATGAATTATCGTACCCCAAACGGTATTTAATATATAAAGAAGTTTGTTTGTTCGTTTGTTTGTTCGCTTATGCATTCGGACCCTGAAGGAACCAGTGCAACCAAACTTTGCATGGAAGAGGTTCCTCCTGACAACGTGGAGAATTTTCTGTCAACCCTCGACTGATTCTGCAACTGGACCAGACCGCATCAGCCCACGGGTCCTAAAATCCTGCTCTTCCGCTCTTTCACTCCCTCTCTCTGTTCATTCAGAAACCTCTTTCATTCAGAGGAAGGTGGTTATGTTTGGATAAAAATACTTGAAAAAAAAAATTAATCCGATAAATTAATTGGACTTTAGGCCTCACAAGGCTCTTTAAGCCTCGCTAGGGTCTCACATTGCCTGGGGGTTTTTTTTTACCCGGGAGCGATTGAGTAATATGTTTTGTGAAGATCGTATGTTGAGGTTGTATATTGTGATTTGTTGTCAACAACACAAAATTAATTACCATAGTGTTTCACATGTGCCTATTATTAAATCGATTGCTTTACACAGGTTTATGATAACACCTCTGTGTTCAGGCCTCTTGTGAGTATGTTGCTTATACACTACCTGCGTTTTTTTCATGGAGTGACTGAGTAACATGTTTTGTGAAGATCGTATGTTGAGGTTGTAATGATTTGTTGTATATAAAAAAAATCAAATTAATATAAGTTAAAAGAAAGGAAAGTGGCCCAAGCACATTTTACAATGCCCAAGATTGGTAATATATATGAAACCAAAAGGACAGCATTGCCTCAATTTGTCAATCAGGAAATATCTAAATACATAGTTCATCAGGCAATGCCAGGTACTTCAGCTAGTTCCCGATAATTGTGCCTTTTTAAAGTTGTTTATAAAATTGTACTCGTGCTTACCTGCACTGCACACTTTCTCACCTTAATTAGTTTCTGGAGCTTCCATTCATTCTGCTAATCTTTATTCATTATGCATTTTTCAAACATTCAAATTCAAACACGTTCCTATTTACTGTCTCATTGGACATGTCATTTTTCTTTGTTTTATTCACATTGAAAACAATCGTGTCTCTAACGAGTTTGTTTTCCCTTAACGTTTTCTTTTCACTCATTTGTTTTGTCTAACAAGCTTTCATTTCATTGTCCATTCTGAATCTCACCACCGCAGACTACCTTGTACTGCTGTAGCTCAGAAACGGATTCCTCCATTAAACCTTGTGGTGTGATGGTTGGGGTTAGGAGTCCAAGCTGATTCTCCCGATCCAAGGCACATGGCCACGTTGATCGCCGCAGTAGTATAGACACCTTGTTGTGGAGAGATTCTCCTCTTCATTCTTTTTCCTTTTCTATTTCCTCCTCATCCTCCACAGATGGCAGTACTCGAGCGGCAGGTGTTTGACTTCTTGGGCTATCAGTGGGCTCCGGTTCTCGTGAACTTCCTGCAGGTCCTGCTGCTCATTCTCGGCCTCTTTGGCTCGGCCCAGTACAGGCCGCGCTATGTTGTTCTGGTGAGGGACTCCTTGGCGGAGTACCTATTACTACTTACCTTTCCCACAACCATCGTCGTAGGGTCCATGAAGTTAGCACCCTTTTACCCTTTACCTGATTCAAAGCATGGAATGTACCATTACAAAAAGGGGGAGTTGTGCATTCAACCATTTCAAAAAAGGGGTTGAATAAGGTAATGGGTTGAATCAGGTAGGAACCCTAACTGCACTAACCCTAACCCTAACCCCATTAACCTCTTACATTATATTTCTCAGGCCATTACCCAATTCAATCCATTACCCGATTCATCCCGTGTCTTTATTCACGGTGTCCCAATTCCTACCCAATTCAACGAAAGTAGTCGTAATAAGGTTTTATACACACCCCTTTTTGTAATGGTACAATCCACATCTCCCCCTTTTTTGTAATGGTACAATCCATACTTTGAATCGGGTAAAGTGCGCTAACTCAGGGTCATTTTGTCGCATGGGTTAGGAACGTTATGCTTTTTCTAAATGGTATGTTTAGAAACCTAAAACTGTCATTGCTGAAATAGATATCAATGTCGTCTCAGGATCAAGCTTCATTTGGTGTTTATTTGCCTACCAATGCTCTTTTCCCCAGTATAGCAGTACCAGGCATATCTACCTATATATAATTTCACAAAACAGAAATGGAAATTACTTTAACCTCCTTCACCAGATCATTCCTCCTCTTCACATACATGACCTTTCCCCTTCCCTTTGCTTCACCACTTCTTCCACATTGTTCTCCCTACCATCCCATAAAATACTCACTTTTTTCTCTGCAAGATTTGGGTCATAGAAGAGCAAGGTGATGGAAGGTATATGAACTGACAATGGGGTAGCAGGGTTGCATTTGGACACAACAAGCAAGAAAATTAATAAACAGGAAAAGAAAGGAGTGAGGAGACAGAAAGACCACCAACCTGCCTGCGGTGAGTGAGTGAAAGGCCCTCGGAGTTAACTTCATCGTGGGAGATTCCAATGATTCTGAAAGCTTTGGTTTCAACAGCGTGAAGCCGAGCTAGGTGTGAAGCAGGAGCACCGGCCCAGAGGGGAGAGCAGTATTCCATTGAGCTGCGCATTTAGAGGATAGAGCACGGACAAACCATGGGAACGGCATCCATGGGAACTGCAGGAATGTCTCAATAATTCCCCCACTGAGTGCGGAGAGAAAATCGAAGTCATAAAAAGGTTGCTTCGCTGGTACCCAAAGTGCTCTGGGAAGTGATGTCACTTCCCCCAAGGTGAGCATTGTATTTGTCTCAAGTATCCGATGTTATCCCATTTATTTATGTACATTTGGGTGCAACTCCTCCAAGAGCATTCGACCCTATATAATTATGCTTTTCATGCATATCAGTTTGTTTTGAGGTTAAATATCTGTGTCAAAGGTATAATTACGAGATATGTTTCCCTTGTTGTACAAATTGTTCACGTCACTCAATTTACCTCCTCCATTGAGCAGATGAGATGTGATTATTCTTTCCGCCATCAATGCAACGCTATGATGATCTTCATATCACTCTTCCTTCTCAACCTTTTATTGAGGACTCTTTCTCAACCTGTCCTTCGTTTACCTTTGTTTCTTGTGATATGTGCTTAAGGTGGTAGAGTGCTATGAGCATGGGGTGAGCGGAGACGGTATATGTGATTTATTTTCTGTTTTGGGGTTCTTTCGAGATGTATTCAGCATACAATGCTTATCACAAATTGGAAACGATCGAGATTGACTTCCTCAACACCATAGGTGGAGTCCTTTTCCGAGATGTCGTAAAAAAAAAGAGAGATAAATCACTTTTTTTTCCTCATTTGAACCCACTTCCAAGTGTGCAATTGCATCTGTTCTCCGTTACTTAAGCCTATTTGACAAGGCCATGCTCGACTGAACGCTGTGAGATTGCCAATTTCAGAACCGCATTGGGTATGCAGTCCTTTTTTTCCTTATTGTTAGACGCCCAGCTTTTCCAGGCTTCCTCCGGGCCTACTCCGCTTTCCTCGCCATGATGAGCGGCCAGTACCCGGTATCAAAGCGGAGGATCAGCAAGCCGGAGCTTCGAGTTGAAGTCTAATGTGAATGATAGTCCATCGAGGAAAACAAGAGGAAACAAGAGGATCTCCTGCACAAGGAATCAAAATGCTCAGGGCATCCATGGTTGGTGGGTTCGCTCGACCCAAAGCTCGACGTGTCTCTAACGATGGAGGATAGGCACCCGATGCAGTCGTAAATAAGCTCGACACACAAGTTCCTGTTATCATCCCTTACTGAACTGCTGTTGTAATAAAACCTTGGCCATTCCATCTTGAAGGTAGGTACCTCATCCCATCCAGCCATAATGTCATTCTCAAAACTGTTCTATTTAGCATTATAACTGCAAAAAAAAATTGCACCGATACACAATCGTTATTGAAACTCAGCAACACTTTGGGATTCATTACCGACTACATACTAGTTTGTGTGGTTTAGACAAAAATTTGTTCAAGGAAGTGCTGGGAATGATGATATGGTGGTGACGTAGTGCAGCCATGTTGGACCAAATGGCCTTACGTGTGGCGCATGTAGGTAGTAAATGTGTGCGCAGGATGCCAGACTGGATTGAGAATCATCTCAAGAGCAGAAGCGGAGAGTAGGAGTAAAATGGATTATGCTGGGATGGAAGGCAGGAATAAATGAAATTCCGAAGGAGTGTGTTCCGGGTCCATTTTGCATTGCAACCGATAGAGATGGTTGAGACACTTTGGAGGAACTGGGAAATGGAAATGGAAAATATAATAATGGTTAAGAAAAATGGCAAAAACAAACTCTAGGAGGGATTATTCTCTGGGTGCTGAGAATTTCCAGGAAAGATATTTAGGAATATATGTAGAGATCCATTTGTAACGACATTAGGATAAGTAAAAAATCAAAATAGGTCATGATAACACAGTATAGGAATTTGGTTAAGGCCTCATTTAGAATGTCCTGTACAGTTTGGTTACCACATCTGAGGAAGGACATAGAGAGAGATAGTTTTAAAATTGAATTGGAGAACTACCTTGAAGTATTGGTGATTTAGGGGTACATATGGTTGTTGTCGGGAATGGTATAGGTAGCTCAGTATGGATGGCTGATTGTGTACCTGTGTATTGATTGTGATGTCCAGGAGAGGGTCTTGTTAAAATGACAGGCTGAGTCAACCCACCTGCTGTTATTTCAACGACATGACAGGGGCTCAAAGTCAAAAACCTAAGATCCTAACCCAACCGCTTTGACCGTTAAGCCAACACTAGGCATAATCTCAAAGTAGACTTTGGGTAAAAACAAACAGCTAATTGTTCTTTTGAGCTGATGGAGGAGCAATGCAGTAATAATAAATAGCACCGCAAAGCGGGCGTAACCCCTCAGCCCAAGCATGGTGGAAACCAATTTCAAGTTGGCTGCCGTGGCGGCCATATTGAAAATCGCAGCGCGCCCATTTTCGAAAGGAACCTTCCTCTACTCAACCCCAACACACACTGCAAAAAATGGATTTAATCGGACAAGCCGTTCTGCTCGAAATTGACGGAAACCAATTTCAAGATGGCATCACGGCGTGGCGGCCGTGATGGACACCCGGATGGCTGCCGTGGCGGCCATATTGAAAATCGCAGCGCGCCCATTTTCGAAAGGAACCTTCCTCTACTCAACCCCAACACACACTGCAAAAATGGATTTAATCGGACAAGCCGTTCTCCTTGAAATTGACGGAAACCAAAAGTTGACGGACGCCCGGACGACGCCCGTGACGACAATACCCCTTAGGCCGAGAAAAATATATTTCCGGGTTCTGGTCAACGCGCGCATCGATTTTGACCCTGCGCGTCAACAGTTTTTTTTCAGATTTGGTATCGACGTTCGCGCACGGTTCTCCCCTACAAAACTGCGTTTAGTTTGTCCAAATCCAACCAGCCGTTCAAAACATATGAGTAGTTTTGTGTGCCGTGACGTCATGAATCCAAAAGGGAAGTTGCATGTGACGTCATCGTCTTAGTCACGTGACCCTTGGGCGGCAAAACATTGCTTCTGCCACCATACGTAATGGCGGCAATTTGAAACTCGTCTCACATATAAATTGCCCCCTACACGATGGTAAAGAGTTGTTGTGTTGTCGGATGTACAGCCCGATTTCATAAGGGATCGGGCTTGTCATTCTACCGTTTTCCGGACGACACATTACAACGCTAAAACGGATTCATAGCTGCCTGGACTGCAGCTCTCAGGTGAGAATATGGCTCATGAGGTTGTTACCTTCGCTCGCTAAGCGAAAAGCAGGATTAGGCATTTGGTTACGTACATGTGGAGTGCGTATGGCGTAAGTGTGGCGTACCTGTGTACGTGTGGAGTGTGTGTGGCGTACGTGTGGAGTGTGTATGGCATACGTGTGACGTACTTGTGGCGTACGTGTGGCGTACTTGTGGCGTATGTGTGGCATACGTGTGGCATACGTGTGGAGTGTGTGTGGACTGTGGAGTGTGTGTGGCGTACTTGTGGGTCCACACGGGTCCACAGGCAGATGACACAGCCTCAGTTTCTCGCAATACCGCGGAAACGCCTCAACGGGCAAGCTACGGGCATAAACTGACAGGTCTGTCTGATCAAACGACAGCTTTCCCGCCATGTTGTTTATGCCACCCAAGATGGCGGCCGGAACCGGTTGCCATGGACGACGCTCACGTGTTGCAAGGCCTCTATCGGCTGGATATTGTCATTTATTGAAACGAAGACGTTCTTTGTCGGGTTCATGTGAAGCAACCAGAAGGCCTAAAGAGCTGCGGGTGGTCTCGTTAGTTAGGACTGGATCCTATCTCGTTTGTCGTGAAGTTGTAAGTGTCTGTGATAATCTGGTGGACTGGGAGAAGAGATCGTGGGAGACCATCGGCCTGTTAGACCACTTGCGCATGCGCAGTGTTGACGCGATCGACGCATTGGAATGTTTGACGGTACGGCGAGGCGATCTCGAGAACGAAATGGCAGTCTATAATATGCTTGAAGAACTTAATAATTTTCAAAATAAATACATTTTAAAATAACTTAAGCTTGTGTTCATTTTTTACAAAAAGGCCTACCAGTCCCATTGGCTGTCTTTAATTTCTCTCTGGACGGCGCCACAGCAGATGAGGAGGACTGCAAGGCATGGGGACACAAAAAACCTCTATCCATGCTTTTCCATGCACAAATCCATGCTTTTAAAAAAAAGAAAAGAAAAAAAAACCGCATCACCGCATCAATTCTGGAACTTTGGTCTGACCAGAGACCAGCAATATATATTTTTTGGCCTTAGCCCAATTTGGGCTGAGGGGTGAAAACTAGAAAGCATCCGAAAATGCAAAGCCTGTCCATCTCCGCTTTGCATTCAGACTTCTGCTTCTTCCATATGCTAAGCATGACGAAAACAGCTAAAACTAGAAAGAGCAATCGGATTGCAAACCCTCGCCAGGATGTCTTCAGTGGTTTTAAGGCTTTTGTGTTAAAACAAATATGGCGGCCGAACCACGTGACCGATGACGTCATCATTATTAATTTTTTTCTCCACCAATTTATCCATAGATGATGCTCAATAAATTTCATCTTAGATCAGATTAAGTTTTGTACTTGAGGAATTATGACGTAATAACAGAGGCACCTATGACATCATCATTAACATATGTTATTCCACATGGAGAGTTCTTTACAATGAACCATGTCTCAATTTTTTCTATGCAGCGCTTTCGGAGATATAGAGGTGCAAATGTTTTCGGTTTTTTTCAAGATGACGGCTCAACCACGTGACCGATGACGTCTTCATCATTTTTTTGGCACTCAAGATGGCACTCAAGAAATTTCATCTTGATAGGATGAAGTTTTGTACTTGTCGAATTATGACGTCATAATGGAGGCACCTATGGCATCATCATTAATATCTTTTATTCCACATGGAGAGTTCTTTACAATGAGCCACGTCTCAATTTTTTCTATTCAGCGTTTTCGGAGATATAGGGGTGCAATTTTTTTCGGTTTTTCCAAGATGGCACCCATACCACGTTCCCTATGACGTCATAATTATTAAAAATATATATACCGGTGGAGTTGCACCAATGGTGAAAATTTCCTGTCAATCGGACCAACGGTTGCGGAGAAAATCATATTTATTCTGTGCGGACAAACAAACAAACAAACAGACAGACAAACAAACAAACGACTCAAATGCAATACCCTCTCCTCAGGCGAGGGTAAAAATACCCAAAAAAGTTTAGGCATCCCTGGCCTTTTGATCTCAAGAGCAATAGACTTCAGTGCCCCCAATGTGCAAACCCTGCTCAGTTTTCAAGTCGATCAGATGGGAATTGACAATTTTGTGACCAAGACCTTTGATCTTTTGAACTAAAAAAAAAAACAATCAGCTTCGAGCGTTTGTTTGGTGAATCCATTCAGTGACACAACATGCAAATTCTGAAAATCCCAAGTCAATCGGATCAAAAATTAACGATTTTACCTTGACCTTTGACCTTTTGATTTAAAAAAAAGGCAATTTGTATCTAGTTTTGGTGAACCAATGCAGTGACCCAATATGCAAATTCTTAAAATTTCAGGTGAATTGCATTTTGACGATTTTATGTGACGTTGCCTTTGACCCTTTGACCTTTTCACCAAATTATTTATTTGTCTTCTCCATATTCTAACAATAATGCTTTTTTGAATATTTGATCACAAAAGCCCAAATGTTACTTTATGATATGTAAAATGTTTAACGTAAAAAGTTACAGCCAGAAAGACATACACACAGACATACAGACAGACACACAGACACACAGTTTTGTGATTGTATAACAACTATTAAGGTGATTATGACGACTGTAATCACGTGATTTTAAGCAAGCACCACCAATACGTGACTTACGATTCGAAATGACGTATGAATTCTAAAGGAGGTTTTTTGCGCATGCCTTGTGTGTGTTTTCATGACTCAGTTCTCCTTACCAGACACTTATAACTTGCCGGTACTATTGAGTACTCTGTAATTAAAAGTCTTTTAACATAATTTTCAGTGTTTCGATGAAAGAGTGGCAATTTCGAAGTGGTTAACCACAATTGTTCCATTCAGGAATGCAAATCCGCCTCACGGAAATATAGGAACATGAGAAATATTCCTCTGAGAGGAGTAGGATTCCTATAATTTCCTGTTGGTACAAGCGAACAGTGGCAGTGGATATAACACACACAAACACACACACACACACACACACACACACACACACAATCGGACCCCGACATTCATGGGGGATACTTTCCTGAAAAATGCCGCGAATGTGGGGGCATTGTTTCAATGGGAAAATGGGGGAATAGGTTCCCGGCGGTTCCAGAATCACGGAAAATACATGATTCAGCTAATTCAGCTAATTCGACGAAAAAAATCCGCGAATGGCAAGGAAAATAGGCGAATATCGCGCCAGGGTCCCGGCGGTTCCTGAAACACGGAAAATACATGATTCAGCTAATTCAGTGAATTCGACGAAAAAATCCGTGAATGGCAAGGAAAATACGCGAATATCGTGCCATTGTTTGAATGGGATAAAGTGTGATAGGTTATAGGTTCCCGGCTGTTCCTGAATCACGGAAAATACATGATTCAGCTAATTCAGCGAATTCGGTGAAAAAATCGCAAATGGCAAGGAAAATCCACGAATATCGTGCCATTGTTTGAATGGGATAAAGTGTGATAGGTTATAGGTTCCCGGCAGTCCCTGAATCACGGAAAATACATGATTCCGCTAATTCAGCGAATTCGGTGAAAAACTCGCAAATGGCAAGGAAAATCCGCCAATATCATGCTATTCTTTGAATGGGATAAAGGGTGATAGGTTATAGATTCCCGGCGGTTCCTGAATCACGGAAAATACACAATTAAGCTAATTCAGAGAATTCGGCGAAAACATCCACGAATGGCAAGGAAAATCCGTGAATATCGTGCCATTGTTTGATTGGGATAAAGGGTGATAGGTTATAGGTTCCCGGCAGTTCCTGAATCACGGAAAATACATGATTCCGCTAATTCAGGGAATTCTGTGAAAAACTCGCAAATGGCAAGGAAAATCCGCGAATATCATGCTATTGTTTGAATGGGATAAAGGGTGATAGGTTATAGATTCCCGGCAGTTCCTGAATCACGGAAAATACACAATTAAGCTAATTCAGAGAATTCGGTGAAAAAATCACAAATGGCAAGGAAAATCCGTGAATATCGTGCCATTGTTTGAATGGGATAAAGTGTGATAGGTTATAGGTTACCGGCAGTTCCTGAATCACGGAAAATACATGATTCCGCTAATTCAGCGAATTCGGTGAAAAACTCGCAAATGGCAAGGAAAATCTGCGAATATCATGCTATTGTTTGAATGGGATAAAGGGTGATAAGTTATAGATTCCCGGCGGTTCCTGAATCACGGAAAATACACAATTCAGCTAATTCAGAGAATTCGGCGAAAACATCCACGAATGGCAAGGAAAATCCGTGAATATCGTGCCATTGTTTGATTGGGATAAAGGGTGATAGGTTATAGGTTCCCGGCGGTTCCTGAATCACGGAAAATACATGATTCAGCGAATTGGGCGAAAAAATCGCAAATGGCAAGGAAAATCCGCGAATATCATGCCATTGTTTGAATGGGATAAAGTGTGATAGGTTATAGGTTCCCGGCGGTTCCTGAATCACGGAAAATACATGATTCAGCTAATTCAGCGATTTCGGTGAAAAAATCGCAAATGGCAAGGAAAATCCGCGAATATCGTGCCATTGTTTGAATGGGATAAAGTGTGATAGGTTATAGGTTCCCGGCAGTTCCTGAATCACGGAAAATACATGATTCCGCTAATTCAGCGAATTCGGTGAAAAACTCGCAAATGGTAAGGAAAATCCGCGAATATCATGCTATTGTTTGAATGGGATATAGGCTGATAGGTTATAGATTCCCGGCGGTTCCTGAATCACGGAAAATACACAATTAAGCTAATTCAGAGAATTCGGCGAAAAAATCCACGAATGGCAAGGAAAATCCGTGAATATCGTGCCATTGTTTAAATGGGATAAAGGGTGATAGGTTATAGGTTCCCGGCGGTTCCTGAATCACAGAAAATACATGATTCAGCGAATTCGGCGAAAAAATCGCAAATGACAAGGAAAATCCGCGAATATCATGCCATTGTTTGAATGGGATAAAGGGTGATAGGTTTTAGGTTCCCGGCGGTTCCTGAATCACGGAAAATACACAATTCAGCTAATTCAGAGAATTCGGTGAAAAAATCCACGAATGGCAAGGAAAATACGCGAATATCGTGCCATTGTTTGAATGGGACAAAGGGTGATAGGATATAGGTTCCCGGCGGTTCCTGAATCACAGAAAATACATGATTCAGCTAATTCAGCGAATTCGGCAAAAAAATCGCAAATGGCAAGGAAAATCCGCGAATATCGTGTCATTGTTTGAATGGGATAAAGGGTGATAGGTTTTAGGTTCCCGGCGGTTCCTGAATCACGGAAAATACACAATTCAGCTAATTCAGAGAATTCAGCGTAAAAATGCATGAACGGCAAGGAAAATACACGAATATCGTGCCATTGTTTGAATGGGATAAAGGGTGATAGGTTATAGGTTCCCGGCGATTCCTGAATCTCAGAAAATACATGATTCAGCTAATTCAGTGAATTCGGCGAAAAAATCGAAAATGGCAAGGAAAATCCGCGAATATCGTGCCATTGTTTGAATGGGATAAAGAGTGATAGGTTATAGGTTCCCGGCGGTTCCTGAATCACGGAAAATACATGATTCAGCAAATTCAGCGAAAAAATCGCAAATGGCAAGGAAAATCCGCGAATATCGTGCCATTGTTTGAATGGGATAAAGGGTGATAGGTTATAGGTTCCCGGCGGTTCCTGAATCACGGAAAATATACAATTCAGCTAATTCAGCGAAAAAAATCCACGAATGACAAGGAAAATCCGTGAATATCGTGCCATTGTTTGAATGGGATAAAGCGTGATAGGTTATAGGTTCCCAACAGTTCGTGGTTCATGAAAAAGGCTGCGAATGGCAACAACTCGAAAGTCTGGAACCATAGGGCAAAATAAGTTATTCATTATTTTTTTCGTTTATTTTTTTTTCATTTCCAGACTTATGGGACATTGATGTTCCAGACTTATGGGACACTCTGCATAACCCACGGGGCATAACATATTACGCAGTAGGTGATAGATGCGGTGAAGCGTTTTCATTGTCTGAGGGCTTGGATGATGCCATATGGAGCAGCTGCTAATTGCACTCATAGATGCGGTGAAGTGTTTTCATTCTGTACAGTAACTCACAGGGGATTACGTATTACGTAGCTGGTGGGACATCCCACGAAGCTATGTTTATAGTGCGAATGGTGGGACATCTTGCGAAGCTCGCTTGTAGTGCGGCTAAAAAAATTTTTATGTGGCCGCGAAAACATGATGCGTATGGCCGCGAATGTCGTGGAAGATGTGTTTTTTTGCATACGTCCAGCTGCTTTATGCATGGCTGGTGAAGATATGTTTTAGAACTGTTATGCTCACGGTTCATGGAAAAAAATTTTGCACCTCTGGAAAAACGTGAATACATGGGGTGTGGGACAAAGAGCCATGAATGTAGAAGCAGGTCGCATTTTATCAACCATGAATACGCAAAACCTGCAAATGTTGAGACCACGAATGTCGGGATCCGACTATTTATAATGACCCTCACAGCCCATTTAGCTCCCACTTGCACCCTCCCCTATCCACCTCCTCTTCCCAAACATGATTAATAGTAAATATTATCATTTTAAACTTACCCTGTGCATTCACAAGCACCATATATGACTTTCGATCGGTGTTGAGAAGCACCCAAACCAGGCACGGTGTCTCCCTCTGGGAAGTCTGTCTGAATGTTAGGAATGACGGCATCGTCTTTCCAATTGCAGATATCCATTAAATATATCACCAAGCCTGCCATGCTCAGGTGAGTTAATCCCACAAGGTTCAAAATCCACTCACTGACAGGAATGATCTGGGAGGTCAGGTAGAACGCTGCCATCCACAGGCCTTACTCAGGACCACATCATCAGGAGTTTTTGCAGTACGGGCTGCATGATATCAACTTTTTGGGCGAGTTGATCAGAAAATTAGCCAAATATTTTGGTGTGCAGAGGCACAACCCCTGTCTTTCTCAAGTACTTTTACAAGTATTTTTGGCTTATTTTAGAAGCTCTGTGAGCCATTTCAAGTAACAATCTTTATCTGGCACACAAGATATATGTTCCCTGTTCCCATAACCGTTGTTGCTAGGGGTTTCTGTGCATGCGTACCGAGCATTCTGAGCAAATTACATCATTTCAAAGATGTATTGTCTTCCCTAATTGTTTTTGGACAGTTGCAGACCATGCGCCAAACAGGAGAGATTGCATTTCCAGCTTGTTTGCACCATGGTCGGTATACATGGTGCACCCGGGCTAGTTTCAGACCTTTCTAATGATCCATCATTTTTGCTCGGAATATCAAGAGGCTTTTTTTTTTTCTTCCTGATGTATTTTCTGCAATCTTTTCTTTGTTGGATAAAAATGTGTGAGGCAAAATGAGCATTATAAGTACAAACAACTCTGATGAATTGTGCCAACGTAAGGCAAATCCGAAGACTCATTTAAAGCTCCAGACACTTGCCAGTTAGGTCTTTCTAACAGGAACCTCTTATAGCACAACCATTTTGCCTTCAGGATAGTTTTACTCCCTGAGGGTCTCTGCATGAGGTATCTTTGGGGTTTGACCTTTCCAAGATGAACGGTTGCCCGATATCTGCCACACTCGGGCCTCAGTTCTGGCGTGCCCGGCACAAAATGGTAGTTTGGTTTTGCTGGTTGTGGAAGGCATAGAATATGGCTTTGTACAAATTGCTTTGGTTTCTATGTTTACTCAGTCTGACAGGATGGTGGAGAGGTAAGGCACCTACCTTTGAGTTGTCTAGCCTGGGTTTGATCCCAACCCGACTCTAGATTTGGATCACAAGGTGCTCTGTCCCATGGATGGACAATAAGCCAGGTGGCCTATCTGTGAGCATCAGTTGGTGGATATTAAAGACCCCATTGTGTCTTTTCTGAAGAGGAGATGGGTTATCGCCAGCACCTTGAACAAATTACAAATTCCTCCAAAAATGACCTTTGGTCGATTGTTAGGTCTAACCAGTTGTTTGTGAAAGAATTGGGCTGACCCCTCAATAAGGGAATAATTTGGACCGTTGCAGGGGTAGTCATCATAGTAGTAGTACCATAGTTGTTTCTATATTTTCTTAGTTCTTAGTCTTAATCCTTTTGCAGTCTTTTGTGAGTTAAGGTTATAGGATAAGGCTGGATATGATTTCAGTTATCGTTAGGATACGAATGGACACGGCTCGAGTTATGGTTAGGGTAAGGTTGCGCAACCCTGGTTTTGGGCTTGCGGCTAGGGTGCCGGCTTAGGATCCTAGGATCCTGGGTTCGTATCCCGGTCGATCGCTGAATTAACGCCAGGGGGGTTGACTCAGCCTGTCATCCTTCCGAGGTCGGCTAATTGAGTACCAGTTCACTGGTAAATCCCTGTTTGTCGTTAAAGGCGGCAAAAAAGGGTTGGCGTCAGGAAGGGCATCCGGCCGTAAAACATTGCTTCAAAAAGGGGACCGAAAAACAACAACAACCACGGTTCCCGAAAAAGGCCAACCCCTGCTTTGCGGGGAAAAATGGCCTCTAAAGGTGGTTATTTTATATTATATAAGGTTGCGCAAGGCCTGAGTTGCGGTCACAATAAGGCTGGACAAGACTTCCTAAGAAGAATCCTTTTATCTGCCGAGGGCACGTTTGTGGACGTGGAGAAAATGTGAATTTGTCCATGATTCACTGGGGAACCCACCGTCACTTCTGTGATCCACACATCATCAGATGTTCCCCGTGTATTCTGTCATCTTTGTTCCGATAGCTAATGAATGTCTAGGATTTTCTGTTTTCCCCCAACAAGAGTAGTTTATGGGATGCCATGCTTATTTTTTCTTAAATGCTCACAATGCCGATGTTGGGAGCGGGCAGTCTGGAACAAACTTCCTATGTGAGTCTCTTGGGCTTTCAGCTTTAGAGAAATTAGTTCTAACAATCTGTGTAACGACCTTTTAGCATCTGCAACATATTTCTTTCCTCCCGTAAAAGCCTAAGGTATTCACAGCTTCCCTCGAAACGAGTTGGCGTTGTCCTGATGGACCTTTTTTAACGAGTTACAGCTTTCAGAACTTGTTTATGGATGCACTGGTGACAATTTTGAGGCCCTGTGCTGTTATGATCATCAGGTTTAAGGTCGGATTCCGAGGGGACGTTGAGGAACAGTACCTGGATGTAGAACACGCACGATATGTTCTATCGTCTCTTCCTTTGGGTGCGTTTGTCTATTCCTGTGGGTGGCAGTTTGTGTTTTGCAACCTGTGAGCTAATGAGGAAATGAAGCTTGATGTTGATAAAGTTTATTTTTCCATCTCAAGTTTGTCCTTAAATTGGAAATGAACAGTTCATCATTTCATATGTAGCCTGCGGCTGCCAATTGCCTCATTGGTCTTGCTACCTTCAGTTTTCAGCCAATCCTAATGGTCTTCCAATTGTTTGTGACAACAGAAATGGAAACAAACAAAAGACATTTTTCTACAGTGGTCAAGGTTCATGGAAAAGCGAGATGAGAGTAAGGTCAGCGGAACATTGGGTTGGTCGACTGTGATGGGGGTCCCAGGTTCAAGTCCCACACACTGTGTGTCTGTCCATTGTAATCGAGTGTCCTTGTCATTCATGTTGAAGTCCATTGATGTCTACCAACGTCGTTGGCCTGTTTGTGACGTCCTTGTCATGTCCTCGTCCAATCTCCGCCACAATCCTTAGATTGCTGTTAAACAAAAATGACAGTGAGTAGCACTGAAACAAGCAGACAAGGATCAAAGAGACAGTGCTCATCATATTGAGGTTATAAGGATGTCGATCATTTAAAATGGTGACAAGATGAGCATTTTTGCTGAGGATTGTCCACCTACACTTCCTCCATCACTTGACCCATATTTCTCAGCAAACACTCGTGACCTGTGCTGTGACCCCTAAAAGGCCATTGCTGTTTTTTATGCTGTTTGCAGGGTCTTCTTCTGTCTTTGTTTTGAACTGGTCTCAGAATTTTTTATATTATTCTATCACGTGATTCTTGTTTCCCCTCTCTGATCCCCTCCCCCCCTCTTCCGCCCTCCCTTTCCCAGTATGCCATCTGGAGTGTCCTCTGGGTCGCCTGGAACATTTTCCTCATCTGCTTCTACCTGGAGGTTGGAGGTTTATCGCGGGTGAGTACCATCTTCAACTTCGGAACTACTCGCACAACCACTCAAATAAAACTACGCTTGAACTCCAGAGCCGTGCTCCTGGAAGTTTGGAGTTTTTTTGGTAATCCAATAAGTTTCTATAAATCCTGTGAATCGGGAATTCTAACGCTCTAGGAATCTGGTTCCCTCCATCATTGAAGCATCATATTGTGTTACCAAAGAAAAGGTCTTCATTGTCCTGTGATGTCCAGGTGACATCTACATCCCTTTTTACCTAAGCTTTCCAATTCTCTCTCCAAGTCTCTGCTGTAGGATTTTGTGAAGATTATGAAAATAATAATTGATTGGGGGTGCGGTGGGGGAGAGGGACGTTGGTCCATGTGTTCCTGAAAACTGTGTAACATAACAATATATAAAGCTGAATTCGTGTTTGTTTAATTGTCTATATATGCTTCAAAAACTAAAGAACAGCTGAACCAAATCCAACCAAATTTTGCATGTTGCCTAAAAGTATCCGAAGTATGATTTCTCTCACAGTAGGTTATCTGGGGGAGGGAGTTCAGTTGAGGGGAAGACCCCGTTTCTCTCTATGTGAATGTATATCGTATAACGCCACCTGTTGGTAGCCGGTATTATAAATCATCTCCTATATAACAGAGCTGTTGGTCTGTCTGTCTGTCTGTACATATGTGTGTACGTGTGTGTGGATGTATATGTGTGTGTGTGTGTGTGTGTGTGTGTGTGTGTGTGTGTGTGTGTGTGTGTGTGTGTGTGTGTGTGTGTGTGTGTGTGTGTGTGTGTGTGGACGTATATATGTGTATATGTGCATATATATATATATATATATATATATATATATGTGTGTGTGTGTGGATGTATGTGTATGTGTGCGTGTGTGTCTGTGAATAAGAGAGAGACAGAATTGTGTGACCTACTCGTGTGTGTGTGTGTGTGTGTGTGTGTGTGTGTGTGTGTGTGTGTGTGTGTGTGTGTGTGTGTGTGTGTGTGTGTGTGTGTGTGTGTGTCGCCATCTTTCTCAAAGATGGCTGAACGGATCTTCGTCAAACTTTCAGAGGTTCATCAGTGAGTGCCTGGGAGTGTTTTAGGCCAAAATAATAAATAAATAAAATTGAAAAAAAAAAGTTCGTTTTTGGGGATTTTTAAAAAATCGCTCGATAGTGCCTTAGCCATTTTGATTAATGACAGTTATATACAATTACACATTCGCATAAATAAATACAAAACAATCACCAGACATTTGAACACAAATAATCAAACAATTCCGGAAGTGTACGAAGTTGGTTGTACGGCTTCTTCTTCTTCCTAATCGGCATCACACTTAACTCAGAAACGTGATGAACGGCACATTCAGCAGCATATATTCAACGGAAAGGTGAAATTATGATTTCTGATTTGTATGTAATTGCTTTTCCATTATATTTGCCCTCATTCCAAATATGTTAATGTTTCTTTTTCTCTTGAGCAACGCCGGGTACTCCAGTTATAAACACTTATACTTTACTCGTGGTACAAATACAAATACAACTTTGTCTGGGGGGTTACATAGGCTATGTGGCCGCGGCCTCATGCGGGGGTGTGGGGGACCGGGAGAGGAGCGTAAGCTCTCTATGTAAATGTGTACCTTGTAGCACCACTTGGTGATGGTGGCAGAGGGCATTACAATTTCCATTTTTTACCTGGGCAACACTGAGGTTAAAGCACTCTTTGCAAGGGTAAATTTTTTCACCCTCTCATCCATCCTCCCCCAAAACGGAGGGGCCTGTCAAAGCCACCCTCCTCTCCCTCCCCCCAAATATGCATATGTAGTATATCCCCTCCTTCTCCCCTCACCTCTCGCATCCCTCCCCCTTCCACTCCCCCCCACCCCCTTTCTCACCCCTCCCTCTCCTGCCTCCTACCGCCCTCCCCCCACCCCCACGGCAAAGCCGGGTTCTCCTGCTAGTCTTATATGAAGAAAGTTTAAACAGCTTAATAATATGCATTAAGGAGATAGTGAAATCTGAGTGAAAAGAATTCGAAATTTTAAAAATGTTTCGTTTCACTCAATTTAAACGAGGTACAAACCCAAAAAATCCCCTGGTGCTTCACAGCGAACGGGATGCGATTTTGCCCACACTATATATAGGCAGCAAGGATTGTTGACGAAGGTGATATTAGCTGACTTCCAAGCAGACAGACAATGACAGCAGACAAACGATGGAGTGAATCGAGCAGAATGTTTGTGACGTACAACATGCTGTCTTTTGATTAAATGCGTCAGTGTAGTTATGAGTAAAAATGACAAGTAGCCATATAAATGCCACAGGTGCATTCTGTAATATACCTGGAGAAAAGTACATTGTTTAAAATGAAGGTGTAACTATTGAATTGAAATTCTAATTGGTGAATGTATTTATGAAAAGAGGTAAGGTGTTTGTTGAGATTGGGAACACTCAGTCCCCGTGAATCCCCTTCTAGGGTCTGCATTTGTGCAGGTGTGCTGTGTGGAGTACCTGTGGCTTAAACTAAAACATGGGAGGTATAAACTTGTAATTTTTCTATGACACGGCACATAGGGGCGGCTTTCATCCAATATGGCTGGCAGACCACGTGAGTGATGACATCATAAATTTACATTCTCCAATATAATTGTTGCGTAGATCATGATCAATACATTTCAAACTGATCAGACTAAGCGTTGTTCCTGTCGAATTATGACGTCATAATTAAGGCAGCAATGACATCATCATTGATAACACTTATTCCCCATGCGGAGTTCTTTACAATGAGCCATGTTTCAAGTTTTTCCATACAGCAGTTTTGGTGATATAGAGTTGCAACGTTTTTTTGTTTTTTCAAGATGGTGCCTGTACCATGTGACCTGTGATGTCATAATTATCATTAAAAATTATACAGGAGGCGCTCCTATGGTGGAAATTTCGTGTCCATCAGACCAACAGTTGCAGACAAAAAAAAAATCATGCTGATCGGATGAAGTGTTATATTTGTCAAACTATGATGTCATAACAAAGGCACCGATGACGTCATCATTAACATGCCTTATTCCCCATAGAGAGTACTTGACAATGAGCCATGTTTCAATTTTTTCGGAGATCGAGGTGTAACTTTTTCCCAAGAGGGCGGCAGTACCACGTGACCTATGACGTCATAATTATAAATAAAAAAATTATATAGGCGGACGCTCTCCTCTGGTAAAATGTTGTGTCAATCGGACTAACCATTGCCGAGAGAATGTATTTTCAAAATGCAGACACGCATGTACATAGTACACTAGTACATACATACGCACGCACCCGATCGCTTAACCCTGATTTTCATTTCGCGAGCGAGATTTTGACCAAAGAATACCTGCGTAGAACGAGGCTGGTCCTGGAAATATACTGTACCTATTTCCAAGGAACAAAATCAAAGTCTTAAAGCAACTTTCGATACGAGTGTTCCAGTAACTCTGCGGAATAATAAACTGGTCACAAAGGGAAATCAACAAATTCGATATCAAAACCAGAAAACTCAGCATCCACAAAATGTTCGACAAAAATCCATTCATCCTGGGAACTTAGCTGCCGAGACAAGAACGAGGTAGCGGTCTGATGGAGCTCAACCAGTCACACAGAATAAAAACTGTGGGATTGGCTGAGAACGTGAAAAGTCCAACAGACTAGAGAATCCAATTTGTAAGCAAACACAAAGACAGCAAACCATATACAGTCACGTGAAAAAGTAAGTACACCCCATGTAAAGTTTTGACTTTTTCAACATATTTCAACATACAGCTATTTGATCTTCATTTCAACAATATTGATAGATAAAGGTGATATAATACAACAAATATCATGAAACATTTACATTTTGTAGTCCATTGTATAATTTAAATAAACATAAATGCAAATTTCGCATGTGGAAAAAGTAAGTACACCCTTGGCTCCAATAGGTGGTATTACCCCCTTTGGCAGAAACAACCTCAAGTAGGTGTTTCTTATAACTGTTTACTAGTCTCTGACATCGACTGGGAGAAATTTTTTCCCACTCCTCCATGCAGAATTCTTTCAGCTGTGCGATGTTTGAGGGGTTTCTTGCATGCACAGCTCGTTTCAAATCCCCCCACAACATCTCGATGGGATTTAGATCCGGGCTTTGACTTGGCCATTCCAGAACCCTCCATTTCTTTCTTTTCAGGCATTCCTTGGTGGATTTACTGGTATGTTTCGGGTCATTGTCATGTTGCAAGGTCCACCTTCGGTTGAGCTTCAACTTTCTGACAGATGGTCTCACATTGTCCTCAAGCACCCTCTGGTACAATGAATAATTCATAGTGGATTCTGATGGTGAGCTGCCCAGGCCCTGATGCAGCAAAGCTGCCCCAAACCATAATATTTCCACCACCATGCTTTACCGTTGGTATCAGGTTCTTGTGGTCAAATGCTGTCTTTGGTTTTCGCCAAACAAGTCTTCTGGTACTGTGGCCAAATAGCTCTACCTTTGACTCACCTGTCCAGAGCACATTGTTCCAGAAGTGCTGGTCTTTGCCTCGGTGTTCCTTGGCAAACTTTAGTCTTGCCCTGATGTTCTTTCTGGACAGCAAAGGTTTCCTCCTGGCACACCTCCCATGTAGATCAAATTTGTGCAGCCTCTTTCTAATGGTAGACTCGTGCACTTTGACATCAACAGTGGCAAGAGCTACCTGTAGGTCCCGTGATGACATTCTGGGGTTCTTAGAGACTTCTTTCAGAATCTTGCGCTCTGTTCTCGGGCTGAACTTGCTGGGGCGGCCTGGCCTGAACAAGTTGGCAGTTGTTTGGAATCTTCTCCACTTGTTCATTATCTTCCGGACAGTCGAATGATTGATTTCAAATTGTTTTTGGAGATCTTTTTTAAATCCCTTCCCAAACTCGTAGGCCTCTATAACCTTCTTTCTGAAGGCCTCAGAGAGCTCTTTTGATCTAGGCATGGTGACGCCGCACACTTCAACAACAAAGAGCAAACCAAACTAAATGTCTGAGGTTTAAATAAGACAGGTTCCTCCAAGATCCTCTCCAACGATGTTCTAATCATTTGCATCTGAGCTGGTGCACCTGATTCTAATTTTAGGTATTTGAAGTAGTGATAAATGTAGGGGTGTACTTACTTTTTCACGTGACTGTATATATCCAATTTGTTTTATTTTGATTTACATTTTGATAAATTTGACATACGTTCTTTTTAGGGATGGCTGTTTGTGTAATTAGCCCGTCACATGCACAGCAGGAGATGGGGTATTGTAATCACGTGTGTGTGTTTCTGTGTGTGTGTGTGTGTGTGTGTGTGTGTGTGTGACTGTTTGTGTGTGTGACTGTTTGTGTGTGTGTCTGTTGTGTGTGTGTCTGTTGTGTGTGTGTGTGTGTGTGTGTGTGTGTGTGTGTGTGTGTGTGTGTGTGTGTGTGTGTGTGTGTGTGTGTGTGTGTGTGTGCGTGCGTGCGTGCGTGCGTGCGTGCGTGCGCGCGCGCGTCTGTCTGGGCCATAACCTTTTTACCATTTGTGCTATTGCCATCAAATGTTCACCAAAGCAATATTATGAGAATATGGAGAAAGCAAATTAATAATTTGGTCAAAAGGTCAAAAGGTTAAAGGTCAGTGTCACCTAAAATCATCAATTTTCATCCAATTCACCTGAAATTTCAATTAACCAATAACCATTTGAGTTTTGTCATCAAATTTTCAACAAAGCTTTGTTATGAGAATATGGAGAAAGCAAATTAATAATTTGGTCAAAAGGTCAAAGGTCAGCGTCAAATAAAATCAGAAATTTTCATCCAATTGATCTAAAATTTCAATTTACCATTTGAGTTTTGTCATCAAATTTTCATCAAAGCTTTATTATGAGAATATGGCGAAGGCAAATTAATAATTTGGTCAAAAGGTCAAAGATCAGCATCAAATAAAATCGGCACTTTTCATCCGATTGATCTGAAACTTAAATTTATCATTTGAGTTTTGTCATAAAATTTTCAACAAAGCTTTATTATGAGAATATGGAGAAGGCAACTTAATAATTTGGTCAAAAGGTCAAAGGTCAGCATCAAATAAAATTGGCAATTTTCATCCGATTGACCTGAAATTTTAACAATTCGCATATTGAGTAACTGAAATGGTTCACGAATCAAAAGGTATGAGTCGATTGTTTTTTTTAGATCAATAGGTCAAAGGTCAAGATTGCATAAAATCATCAATTTTTATTTGATTGACCTGAAATTTTAAGAATTTGTATATTGGGTAACAGAATTGGTTCACCAATCAAAAGCTAGAAGCTGATTATTTTTTTAGATCTCAAGCTCAAAGGTCAAGGCTGCATAAAATCATCAATTTTCATTTTGTAATTTAAAAAAATCGTTCATGCCGATGAAGACGAAGACGTTTGAATACAAATGGCCGCGGATGGGATTTGCAATTTTCAGATGCTTTCTGGTTTATTGATCTTTTTTCTTTTTTACATTGCGTG
Organism: Myxine glutinosa; assembly: GCF_964187855.1. Taxonomy (NCBI): domain Eukaryota; kingdom Metazoa; phylum Chordata; class Myxini; order Myxiniformes; family Myxinidae; genus Myxine; species Myxine glutinosa. The sequence continues at coordinate 20,719,396 of NC_136273.1, forward strand.
CAAGAGAGCCTTCTGTTCATGAAACCTGAGGCCATGAGCACTGCCATGTTGAAGCATCCACTTTCCTGATGTACTGTATATGTAGGCCTAGTGCTAGCACAGGTCGGCTTCACCAGAAACAGATGCTCGACAAGTTGCTGTGATGATTACTGTCGGAATTGGACGGATGCCCCTCACACTTTAACCCTATAGGAATCTTAGTGCGCGTCCATCAGGCCTTGTCGTCACGCTTGGAAAAGTCTTCCTAGTAGGTTGCTGAGCCCGAAATGCTGTGACCAGACGCTCGTGCTTCACCCAAAGCTGTTTTTGCTCAATTCCAGGACCGGGCCCGTGGGATGGAATGATAAATTCGAGTCTGACAATTGGCAGGACATTAAGGTGATGGCCACATATGTGCAGAGCATTTGGCAGGAGTAATTAGCTCCAAGGCCTATTCTGTCTCTGAGTATTGCAGTTCTGTCACTTCTCCTTATTTCCTATGAAATGACTGAGGCTTGCGGAGGAGCGGGGCAAGCACTCCATCAAGTGCACAGACTTTGCGTGAAGGACGTGGGAATATTGAAGGTGCAACATAGATAGTACGTCACAATTCGGGAAATGCTAAAGGCCTTCGGCATTTGCACTCCACTAGCAGACTTCCGGGACCATTTGGGTTCCCCTGTTAATGGTCCCAAGCTGCCCCGTTTTCCATGGAGAGTTTTAACCTGTTTCCAGGACCAGGTGGTTTGTACCAGGTGTACGGGCGTACAACCATAAGCGATGGATGTCAAAAGACCACGATGATTAAAACATGGAGGGAAAAATCCCGAGTCATTACTGGCATTGATACTTACTGCTCCTTTTTATGGAATATGGTCTCGAGGCTCGAGGAATGCCATAAAAAATCAAATGATGGCCATAAAAGGTAACGACAAGGCCTAAAATAAAGAGCTGCTTGAACCCAGGTAGTGGGAAAATGGAAGCAACAAGATTGATCGTCATTGAAGAATGGATCCTGGCTCCTGGGCCTATTAACATTTTGTCGTCATAGGTCCATGAGGCCATTGCGATACTTGTATCAGGTTGTGTGTTGCTCTGGAAGGGTCGTCTCATGTTTAGTTTTGTTTATTTGTGACGAGCAGGTGGTACCTGCATTGCCCCGTGCTGTTCTAATCCTGTTGGCTTTTTTTGCTTGCGCTGAGGAAGTCGCTGGAGGCATTATTGTCCCCCGTCGCACCGCGGAGCGAAAGGGGGACTATGGTTTTCCCCTCCGTCCGTCCGTCCGTGCGTCCGTCCGTCCGTGCGTGCGTCCATCCGTCCGTGCGTGCGTCCGTCCGTCCGTGCGTGCGTCCGTCCGTGCGTGTGTGCGTCCGTGCGTGCGTCCGTCCGTCCGTGCGTGCGTCCGTCCGTGCATCCGTCCGTGCGTCCGTGCGTCCGTCCGTCCGTGCGTGCGTCCGTGCATCCGTGCGTGCGTCCGTGCATGCGTAAGCGAAGGACCGAATTCTAATTTGGTGTGTGGGTGCAACCCACGTCAAAATCCAAGATGGCCGCCACCATATATATGTCTGAACCTTGTGAGCGAAATATCTTGAAAAATAAACGAACTACTAACTTCTAATCTGGTGTGTGGGTGTAGCTACGCATACGGGAGAACGCTATTGAAAATTGGGTCCCCACGTCAAAATCCAAGATGGCCGCCTTGCGTCTGCCACTTTGTCAACTCACATCACTTCACCGACGGGGGGCCTAGGCGTAACGCTTGTGTTTTCAGGTTGTCCGTCTGTCCGTCCATCCATGATACGTTTTCGTTACTGCGATAACTGAAGAACGGCTGAAGGAATCCAAGTCAAACTTGGTACAGGTATGTATATTGATGTAAAGATGAACTGTTTAGATTATGGGGTCAAGACCTCAAAGGTCAGAGGTTATTTATTATGATGCAAATATGAAATGATTTGATTTTGGGGTCAAGGGTCAGAGTCTGTACAGGTTTTTGTTGCCGTGATAACGTAATAACAGCTGAAGGGAACTTAGACAAACTTGACACAAGTATGTATGATGATGAAAAGATGAACTCATTGGATTATGGGGTCAAGATGATAAAGGTCAGAGGTCCCATTAGGTTGGGTAAAAATTCTGTTACCGACATAGCTTGTGAACCAGCGATGGTATTTTGACCAAACTTGGTACAGGTATATATAATGATGTAAATATAAACTGATTATATTTTGGCATCAAAGGTCAATGATCAGAGGTCATGTCAGGTAAAAATGTGATACTTGAGAACAGCTGAAGGGATTTAAATCAAACTTGGTACAAGTATGTATGATGATGTATTAAGGTGGGCGGTGTCATAATTATTGATGTCGCGATGTCGAAGAGTGCCATTCCAGTTATTGGATGTCGAAGAGTGCTTACTAAGGAACGGGGTCGGGGAACATTTAATATTACCTTTCATAGAGTTACAAAGGCTTAGAGAATATAGAGAGATTTTAAAAATCCAAAATAACTTTATTTAATTTTCTTTTGTCTAAAACACTCCCTGTCACTCACTGATAAACCTCTGAAAGTTTGATGCAGATCCATTTGGCCATTCCTGTGAAAAATGATGACACACACACAAAAAAAAAAAACCACCTTTAGAGGCCATTTTTCCCCGCAAAGCGGGGGTTGGCCTTTTTCGGGAACCGTGGTTGTTGTTGTTTTTCGGTCCCCTATTTGAAGCAATGTTTTACGGCCGGATGCCCTTCCTGACGCCAACCCTTTTTGCCGCCTTTAACGACAAACAGGGAATTACCAGTGAACTGGTACTCAATTAGCTGACCTCGGAAGGATGACAGGCTGAGTCAACCCCCCTGGCGTTAATTCAGCGATCGACCGGGATTCGAACCCAGAATCCTTGGATCCTAAGCCGGCACCCTAGTCGCTAGCCCAACACCAGGGATGACACCAGGGATGACACACACACATAGGCACATATAGACACACACACACACACATACACACACATAGACACACACACACATACACACACATATAGACACACACAGACACACACACATTACACACAGACACACACAGACACACACACAACAGAAACACACACACACACACAACAGACACACAGACACACACATACACACATAGACACACACACAGACACACACAGACACAGACACACATTACACACAGACACACACAAACACACAGACACACACAACAGAAACACACACTCACACACACAACAGACACACAGATACACACATACACACACATACACACACAGACACACACAGACACATACACACACAACAGAACCCCCCCCCCCCCCCCCTCACACACAACACACAACACACAACACACAACACACAACACACACACACACACACACACACACACACACAGACACATACACACAGCAGACACACAAACAAACAGTCACACACACAGACACACACGTGCACACACATAGGCACACAGACACATCAGACACACACACACATACAGACACACAGACAGACACAACAGACACACACACACACATACACACAGATGCACACAGACACACACAGAAACACAGACACACAGACATAGACACACAACCATACACACAACAGACACACAGACACACACAAAAACACAGACACACACAGACACACACACAGACACACACAGACGCACACAGAAACACATACACACACAGAAACACAGACACATAAACACACAGATACACAGACACACACACTCATACACAGCCACACACACACATACACACACACACACACACACACACAGACACACACACAAACAGACACACACACTATCAACCAACTTCCACATCCTCTTCTATTTCATTCTTCCCTCCAGATCTTCAAAACACCTGTTCGCTACATCTCATATCGTCCCCAATCCAAAACCATTATTTTATACCCTTCTCAACCCCCACGTTCCTCCCGGCCCCTGAACCCCATCCCACCCCAATTCCAGCTCCTCCTTCCAAATTTCCAGTGTTTTATCATGAGAGTTTCATTCTGTATCCATGATGTCAACCCCGTGCATCCTCCCCTCCCTCTATCTTGTCCTTCAACTCTGCTGTTGGTATTCCCCCCTCCTCCTCCTCCCCCCCGCCCCGCCCTCTCTCAACGGTTCCCTTTGTCATGTTGCGTCCTGATACGTTCAGTGTATTTGCTCTTCCACTCCTCTTCGACCATGTATAAAATATATAATTAAACAAGTACAGATACATTCAAAGTACACCGCCCCCATGCCAAATAAATAAATATCCTCCAGCGCGGCATTGCTGGTGCGCCTCTAGTAATATCGCCGTGCAGCTCAAAGAGACTGTATTTGGAGGGAGAGGTGTACAATAATTGATTAATTAATTGCGTAATTAAAATCAATAAACAGTAGTCGTAAAATAATTTCTTAATCAATTGGCTAATAGCATACCTCGACCACCAATGTTTCACCAATGTTTCACGAAGCTGTAACTTTTTGAATAATAATTAAATAAGTCATTAATGAAAAAAAATATCGATGAAGTAGTTAATCAATAAATCAAAAATATCCTTTGGAGCCACATCACCTGGTCACTGTCATGTCCAAATATTAGCTTCCTAGCTCAAAAGGTGCCTGAGATATTGCCCAGATGAGAAAGAAAATAAATAAATGATTAACAATGAAAATAAATAAATAATAATCAAAAAAAGATTAAATAATTAATCAATTGGTTAATAGAACACATAAACCATCACTATTGCATCCGAATCTTTAACTTTAAAAAAAATTTTTTGTCATTAATTGAATAATTAAATAATTAATCGATTAATTAATTAATTGATTAATCAATAAATCAAAAATAGCCTTTACAGCCAAATCACTTGGTCATTGGCATGTCCAAATATCATCCTCCTAGCTCAAAAGGTGCCTGAGATAATGACCAGAAGAGAAAGGAAATGTATAAGTACTTAATTAATCGCTAATAATTAAATAACTCATCAATTAATTGATTAATCAAAAAACAAAAAATAACGTTTTGGAAAAAGTACTTGCTCACTATTGTGCAGAAATTTCAGCTTCCTAGCTCAAAGGATGGCTGAGATATCGCCCGGACAAACAAACAAACAAGAAGACGTAATGCGTAGCACGATACTTGCAAAATCTGCCCCCCCCCCCCCCCAAAGGTTTTCCATTGATACAGCAAATTGTCCATTTCATGAAGATTAAAATTTACAATCTTGATCAAAGCTCGGGTCAACAGGATGAAAATTGACGATTTTTCAGATTAAAAATGATGATTTGGGAAGGTTGACCTTGAGTTGACCTTTGACCTTTTTACCTCAAAACCAGTTAGTTTCCCTATTTAGTGACTCAATGTGCAAATGCTGTTCAATTTTCAAGTCAATCGGATGAAAATTGAGGATATTAAAAATTTGGTCTATGTTGACCTTTTGGCCTATGTTGACCTCAAAAATAGTTGGTGGTTGAATTCAGTGACCATGTATATAAATCCTCTTGGAAGTTCAAGTCAATCAAATGAAAATTGGTGATTTTAGAAATTTGGCCTATGTTGACCTTTTGGCCTGTGTTTTTTGGCCTGTGTCAAACACAGACCTTTTGGCCTGTGTTTACCTAAAATATAATACGTGGTTGAATTCAGTGACCAGATATGCAAGTCCTCTTCAAATTTCAAGTCAATTGGAAGAAAATTGAGGATTTTAGAAATTTGGCATATGTTGACCTTTTGGCCTATGTTCACCTAAAATATATATTTGTGGTTTAATTCAGTGACCAGATATGCAAATCCTCTTCAAATTTCAAGTCAATTGGGTGAAAATTGAGGATTTTATAAATTTGGCCTATGTGGACCTTTTGGCCGATGTTGACCCCAATAATACTTGGTGGTTGAGTTCAGTGACCAGATATGCAAGTCCTCTTCAAATTTCAAGTCAATTAGATGAAAATTGAGGATTTTAGAAATTTGGCCTATGTTGACCTTTTGGCCTATGTTGACCTCAAATATAATTGGTGGTTGAATTCAGTGACCAGATATGCAAGTCCTCCTCAAATTTCAAGTCAATTGGATGAAAATTGAGGATTTTAGAAATTTGGCCTATGTTGACCTTTTGGCCTATGTTGACCTTTTGGCCTATATTCACCTAAAATATAATTTGTGGTTGAATTCAGTGACCAGATATGCAAGTCCTCCTCAAATTTCAAGTCAATTGGATGAAAATTTAGGATTTTAGAAATTCGGCCTATGTTGACCTTTTGGCCTATGTTGACCTCAAGGATACTTGGTGGTTGAATTCAGTGACCAGATATGCAAGTGGTCTTCAAATTTCAAGTCAATCGGATGAAAATTGAGGATTTTAGAAGTTTAGCAAATTTTGTGACCTTTGGCCTATGTTGACCTTTTGACCTATTGACCCCAAAAACAATAGGCTTCTGGCTTTTGGCCAACTCTACCATTTGGTGAAGTTTGGTGAAGATCGGTTGAAAATTGTGACCTGTAGGCCAGTGACAAACAAACACAAACAGACAGACAGACAGACAGAACCACAAACACAACCGACCAATATACTTGAAAAATCTTCGATTTTGCAAGTAACAAGAAAGAAAACAAACAACCAGAGTGAAAACTGAGTACTCCCTTTCAGCGTGCGTCATTGCTGAGCCCCCTTCCGTGCCCAGCAATGACGTTATGCAGCACCTGGAGATGGCATAGGAAAGGTGCGATGTACGACAAGAAAGAAAGCAAGAAACCAGAGTGAAAAGTATTCTCTGTCTATTTATTATGTACACTATTTATATGTACACATAATGTAGGTGGCTAAGGGTGGGGGTGGACTAAATTGAGAAATTTAAAATCAAAGAAAGGAAAATATTCGAAGGGTAGGGAGGGTTGGAATACAGGTGAAGAAAATGGAGAAGAGTTTGGGAGGGAATTGAGGTCCGTACATACGGAGTCATACATTGGGGTCAAAATTTTGCCATTTTGTGTACGTAATTTATGGATGGCTCGGTTAACAAGGCTTCTGAATACCACCAACTACTTTTTAAAGAAAACCTCTGTTTGGATCTTATAAACATACGCACACTATTGTCGGTAGTAGTGACTGCTTGTGCACAGCGGTAGTGCTGAGTCAACAAACGTAAGGCTTCCTTCACCTGGAATCTGTCTTTTCCAGGATGTTTCCTCAGCTCTCCTGTAAACAAGGTAAGCTAATTAATCTTTTGTGAGGGATGGTAATTGCTTGTTTTCATTTCGTTTTGTTTCCGCCATCCTCAGACACCTCCACAAGTTCCCCCCTGGTGCAACGCCGTCGCTCAAGCAAATACCAACGATTACGTGTTACCAAATACCAACTATTACGTGTTACCAAATACCAACTATTACGTGTTACCAAATACCAACTATTACGTGTTACCAAATACCAACTATTACGTGTTACCAAATACCAACTATTACGTGTTACCAAATACCAACTATTACGTGTTACCAAATACCAACGATTACGTGTTACCAAATACCAACTATTACGTGTTACCAAATACCAACTATTACGTGTTCCCAAATATCAACTATTACGTGTTACCAAATACCAACTATTACGTGTTACCAAATACCAACTATTACGTGTTACCAAATACCAACTATTACGTCATACCAAATACCAACTATTACGTGTTACGAAATACCAACTATTACATGTTACCAAAGACCAAATATTACGTGTTACCAAATATCAACTATTACGTATTGCCAAATACCAACTATGACGTGTTACCAAATACCAACTATTACGTGTTACCAAATACCAACTATTACATGTTACCAAATACCAACGATTACGTGTTACCAAATACCAACTATTACGTGTTACCAAATACCAACTATTATGTGTTACCAAATACCAACTATTACGTGTTATCAAATTCCAACTATTACGTGTTACCAAATACCAACTATTACGTGTTACCAAATATCAACTATTACGTGTTACCAAATACCAACTATTACGTGTTACCAAATACCAACTATTACGTGTTACCAAATACCAACTATTACATGTTACCAAATACCAACTATTACGTGTTACCAAATACCAACTATTACGTGTTACCAAATACCAACTATTACGTGTTACCAAATACCAACTATTACGTGTTACCAAATACCAACTATTACGTGTTACCAAATACCAACTATTACGTGTTACCAAATACCAACTATTACGTGTTACCAAATACCAACTATTACGTGTTACCAAAAACCAACTATTACGTGTTACCAAATACCAACTTTTACGTGTTACCAAATACCAACTATTACGTGTTACCAAATACCAACTATTACGTTTTGCCAAATACCAACTATTACATGTTACCAAAAACCAACTATTACGTGTTACCAAATACCAACTATTACGTGTTACCAAATACCAACTATTACGTGTTACCAAATACCAACTATTACGTGTTACCAAATACCAACTATTACGTGTTACCAAATACCAACTATTACGTGTTACCAAATACCAACTATTACGTGTTACCAAAAAACAACTATTACGTGTTACCAAAAACCAACTATTACGTGTTACCAAATACCAACTATTACGTGTTACCAAATACCAACTATTACGTGTTACCAAATACCAACTATTACGTGTTACCAAATACCAACTATTACGTGTTACCAAATACCAACTATTACGTGTTACCAAATACCAACGATTACGTTACCAAATACCAACTATTACGTGTTACCAAATACCAACTATTACGTGTTACCAAAAACCAACTATTACGTGTTACCAAATACCAACTATTACGTGTTACCAAATACCAACTATTACGTGTTACCAAATACCAACTATTATGTGTTGCCAAATACCAACTATTACGTATTACCAAAAATCAACTATTACGTGTTACCAAATACCAACTATTACGTGTTACCAAAAACCAACTATTACGTGTTACAAATACCAACTAATACGTGTTACCAAAAACCAACTATTGCATTTTACCAAATACCAACTATTACGTGTTACCAAATACCAACTATTACGTGTTACCAAATACCAACTATTACATGTTACCAAATACCAACTATTACGTGTTACCAAATACCAACTATAACGTGTTACCAAAAACCAACTATTACGTGTTACCAAATACCAACTATTACGTGTTACCAAATACCAACTATAACGTGTTACCAAATACCAACTATTACGTGTTACAAATACCAACTATTACGTGTTACCAAATACCAACTATTACGTGTTGCCAAATACCAACTATTACGTATTACCAAAAATCAACTATTACGTGTTACCAAATACCAACTATTACGTGTTACCAAAAACCAACTATTACGTGTTACAAATACCAACTATTACGTGTTACCAAAAACCAACTATTGCATTTTACCAAATACCAACTATTACGTGTTACCAAATACCAACTATTACGTGTTACCAAATACCAACTATTACATGTTACCAAATACCAACTATTACGTGTTACCAAATACCAACTATAACGTGTTACCAAAAACCAACTATTACATGTTACCAAATACCAACTATTACATGTTACCAAATACCAACTATTACGTGTTACCAAATACCAACTATTACGTGTTACCAAATACCAACTATAACGTGTTACCAAAAACCAACTATTACATGTTACCAAATACCAACTATTACGTGTTACCAAATACCAACTATTACATGTTACCAAATACCAACTATAACGTGTTACCAAAAACCAACTATTACGTGTTACAAATACCAACTATTACGTGTTACCAAAAACCAACTATTGCATTTTACCAAATACCAACTATTACGTGTTACCAAATACCAACTATTACGTGTTACCAAATACCAACTATTACATGTTACCAAATACCAACTATTACGTGTTACCAAATACCAACTATAACGTGTTACCAAAAACCAACTATTACATGTTACCAAATACCAACTATTACATGTTACCAAATACCAACTATTACGTGTTACCAAATACCAACTATTACGTGTTACCAAATACCAACTATAACGTGTTACCAAAAACCAACTATTACATGTTACCAAATACCAACTATTACGTGTTACCAAATACCAACTATTACATGTTACCAAATACCAACTATTACGTGTTACCAAATACCAACTATAACGTGTTACCAAAAACCAACTATTACGTGTTACCAAATACCAACTATTACATGTTACCAAATACCAACTATTACGTGTTACCAAATACCAAATATAACGTGTTACCAAAAACCAACTATTACGTGTTACCAAATACCAACTATTACATGTTACCAAATACCAACTATTACGTGTTACCAAATACCAACTATAACGTGTTACCAAAAACCAACTATTACATGTTACCAAATACCAACTATTACGTGTTACCAAATACCAACTATTACATGTTACCAAAAACCAACTATTGCATTTTACCAAATACCAACTATTACGTGTTACCAAATACCAACTATTACGTGTTACCAAATACCAACTATTACGTGTTACCAAATACCAACTATTACGTGTTACCAAATACCAACTATTACGTGTTACCAAATACCAACTATTACATGTTACCAAATACCAACTATTACGTGTTACCAAATACCAACTATAACGTGTTACCAAATACCAACTATTTTTGAAGTTTTCCCAATGATATTTCACAAGTGTTCTACCGAGTTCCTTGACCTAAAAGCATATGCATAGACACCAAGATCATGGTAATCGGGGCACTTATAGCTGATTTATGGGCAAAATGTGTTTTGTGGCGGGCATTTTGAATTTTGAAATTTTTGGCGGTAAACGTTGGAGTGAAGTGAGTGGTTCCCGCAATTTTTGAAATCGGCATACTCAAAAACCCCCATGTGCAAATTTTCAGGCTTCTTTCCAGAAGTGCACACCTCAGTCACGTATCCGCCCCGCTATGTTGTCATTTATTTATGTTGGTGATAATTCTGCTCAAAGCAGGTGCTGTGCAAGGTGGTTTTCACCCCTGTGCATAAATACCAATTATCTCTTCGTTCCAGCTTTCGACATCTGCGATCGCCGCGTCCTGCGAAAAGCTCGCGCTCGCTCACGACACCTGGGATTGTCGGATGATATTCAAGGAAACCGTATTTGCGGCTCGGCGGGGAAAGGCAATCGCCGCGTGGCTGCGTTAAGGCCTACGATGCGGCTCAGGTGGTCTTGGATAACCGTGAGGCAACCGCACGAACTCCGCGCTGCATCATACCTGCCAATTCTTGCGCTGGATAACCACGAGCCTGGTGTCCGCCATGTTACAGCAATTCCCAATGTGCGAAGCTTGCGATCTGCCCGAATGGATCCTTCAAATGTGAAACACAAGCATGACTTCCTCTTGATTCCGAGTTGTAAGGTTGCTCGAGGAAGGTGTCCATCAACGCCTACTCTGAACCTGCACCAGTGCACCACCACCCAGTGTTCATATGAATCTCAAATAGTCCTACCCTCCGGATTTTTACACCATGTCTTGGCTGTCATTGCCCTGACACCACCTTGTAGTTATATCCAGTCATCGCCGGCTTCTGGTGACATTCATGGTCAGATTTCTCCAAACATGCCTATCCTGCACTGCTTACCAAATCTCTGGCAGGGAAAGCTTCGTGTCAGCCTTTGCTCCATCCATCCCACACATACAGGGTCTTCCTCTTCTTCTCCTAACCACACCCAGCATGGTTGATTTATCCAGACTTTTGTTTTCTCACGCATTATGTGTCCAAATTATGACAGTTTTTGTTTCATCATCAGCTCCTCTAATGTATACTTGGCAAAAAAAGAAACGCAAGTTGATAAGACGCATTTTTTAAATGTGCATTGTTGTGCACAAATGATCAATGACAGATTTGTAATACCATTTGAAGCACCTGTATTTTCAACCACATTTCTTGAGCGTCATGCCTCACTGAACCACCACAATGGGGGTTGAATGAATTTTCAAACAATCACTTACTGTGGCTTCCAAGGCTAAATTGCATAAGAATGTTGATGTTCCTGTGGTAGTCTATGGTCTATGGAGGCTTGAACCGAATTCATTCAATAGACGACAATGCCACGAGTTGTTAGGGTAGGGTTAGGGTAGTTGTTAGGGTTAGGGTTGTTAGGGTTAGGGTTGTTAGGGTTAGGGTTGGGGTTGTTGTTAGGGTTGTTAGGGTTAGGGTTAGGGTAGGGTAGGGTTAGGGTTAAGGTTAGGGTAGGGTTCAGGTTAGGGTTGTTGTTAAGGTTGTTAGGGTTAGGGTTAGGGTAGGGTAGGGTTAGGGTTAGGGTTGTTGTTAGGGTTAGGGTTAGGGTTGTTGTTAGGGTTAGGGTTGTTAGGGTTTTTAGGGTTTTTAGGGTTAGGGTTGTTGTTAGGGTTGTTAGGGTTAGGGTTAGGGTAGGGTAGGGTTTGATATAAAAACTTGCGTTTCTTTTTTTGCCAAGTATACATGGTGGTTTAATTTATTCAAACACTCATTTGTTTGATCTTCTTGCAGTCCATGGAAATCTTAACAATAGTCTCCAAGACAACATTTCAAAACTGTCAATCTTCTTCCTTTCTTCCTTCTTCACTGTCCATGACTCACATCCATACATTGCAACTGGAAATACCAAATCATTCACCAGCCTCCTCTTGATTTGTTTTGTCACATCTTTGTCTTTCCAGATCTTTGTCAATCCTGGCATTGCTGTTTTCTCCAACACTCACCATCTATTAATTTCTCTTCCACATTATCCACTCGCTTCACTCTCAGAACCCATGAAGATGGAACCTTCCATTATTTCCCCATGATCATCTCCCAATCTGAACACATGGTTCTTCTCAGTTGACAAGATTTTAGTCTTTTTTAGGTTTAATTAAAGACCAGCTTTTTCACTTTCCTTCTTCACTGTCTAAAGTAGTTTCATCAAGTCGAATTTACTTTCTGCCAATGGAGTTGTATCATCAGCATACCTTACATTGTTGTTACGTCTTCCTCCAATCCTGACTCCAGCCTCTGTCATCCAAGTTTAATTTCCTCATGATGGACTCACGATACAGATTGATCAAGTCATGGGAGATAATTTAACCCCTTTTCCAATTCCAAACTATTCCGTCTCTCCATAATCTGTTCTTACTGTAGCTTCATGTTCATATCAGGTGATCCGACACTGCCTTATATCAATCCATTAATAACGGGACTCCAGATCTTTCGGTCTTTGGCTCCTATCGAAACCATAAGGATGAGGTCGAAAATGATGTCCACATTGCCAGGTTTGCTTTTCCTACCACCGGTCGAGATCTCTATATCTTGATTACACGTTTTGTGAACTGATTTGTTGCTTTTCTGTAACCCTCGCGGATGTGCATAAGGTGACGTTCTCCGCTGAACTCACCCAGAATAGGTCCACAAGGAACTACTGAAACGATGACCTTTGCTTGTCCATTCCCTTGTTTAAGATTTCAATGATCGGCTGGATATTTGTGCCATTTCTAAACAGGTAGTGCAGACATCACCTTAACGGGCCCCGTAAGGTTTACGGCTCGGATTGCTCAATCATGAAGGCTTCTAATTTGATTTGCTTGTTGTATGAACGCAGTTGGTGCTTCAAGCCATGAATTTGAAGTGGATTGCTTTCGGATTCTTTTTGAACGCGTTTTCGACCGTGTGCTCCAGAACAATTCTGGTTCCCATGTTCTTGTTTTTAAATGGCGTCGGTTTACCACCAACTCAGCTTGCAGGTGCAGCACCGACGGTGGGAGGTTGTATCGCATCCACCACTGACTCCATTGAGGTGTGATCTATTGTGTGCACTATATAGAAGGAAAAAAAGGGTTTTTGTCCATTTTTTCAATACACGGGCCAAGGTTCGTAATAGAGCTGACACGCACACTGATGAGACAAACACTTAACACAGCCACTGAGCTTGAAGGAAGTGCCATGACTACCGTCACTTCCTGGGATACTCTGGGTACCAGCAACGTCATAACAATGGCACCGCTTTTCTCGCCGTACATCAGCGTGGTATTTCCTCAAGAAGAATTTCCTCCTCCCCACGGATGCCAACCGATGGGGATTGTCCGTGTTCTATCCTTTTCAAGCAAGGAAGCAGCACTTACCATTTAAAAAAGTCTTTGGTATGACTTGAACCGGTCCAAACCGGATGGGTGTTTTTTAGGAGACACCATCTCCTTACTGGATGGCCGTTGGCTGTTTACAGGAGCTCATCCACCCTTTGCCATGTGTTGTTTTTGGTCCTGGCAGGGTGTCGCATTCACCCTCCACACTGGTAAGCCAGTGAGGGATGTCGGTTTAGTCGCCGACAACCCGACCATGTGGCAGGTAGCACTGGGTTACATGTTACCAGTGGCAGTCCAAAAGACTGACCTAAGAAAACCTTTTTTTGGGGATTTTTTTTTGGACCAACAATTCACTTTTTGTTTTTAATCTTTGCTCTTCTTTTTCCTTGTTTTAATTCCCTTCGTCACTCCCAAGCTATCCCACATGATTCAACACTCCCAGAACTGTTGTTGTTTGCCTTGTTTGTTTATTGGCCATGCTATGCCATGACTTGCACAAGCAGTCAGACTATTTAGTGTCGGTTCTTGGATGGGCAATCCAGATGAAGTGGCCAGTACCCAAGAGGCACCCCTGCCTCGGGTCATTTCCGCTTGGCTTCCACATCATCACACCCTCATACAGTGCCGAAAGTGCCCCAAAGTGGCACCAGCTGTGGCCAAGCCTTCTGTGGCCGTCCCCACCCTTTGCCAGCTTGAACGTCATCCAACAGTACCTCAAGAGACCTTTAGCATCTTCCGAGATCATTAACATTTAAAACCAAGTGATTCCGATGTAGAGCGTAAAACATAGAATTTGACGGTGTAAAATAATAGGGCACGGTGTATGTTTTAGGGTAGCGTAGTGACATGTGATGTCGGCAGTTATTTTGGCCAAGGTTTGTAGGGAAAGTAGAGGAAAAGCCAAGGTTGTGTTGGAGCCATTTTGTGTGAGGTGCCCGTGTGGCCGCTTTGGGCCGCCGCTCCACTGCCTGGCAACTGTTACTAGGAGATGGATTCTGCCGTGCCAAGTCACCGCCAGGCGCGATAAATGCGAGAGACGACGGAAAGAGCGTTTGCCTCTGGAAAGCAACGGTATTAATAGTAAAGCGAGCAAACATTCTATTGTAATTTGTAGGTCTGCCTTTGTTGCCAAGTCGTCGTTTTGCATTGTCTGACCACATGAAGTGACTTGTCTGTTAGCATGGTCTTCAATGTATTGGTAACTTAGCGACCTCCCATACATGATAATACCACTCTTTGTCTTGGATTAATTGATTGATAAAGATTTATTATTTGTGTTGCACAGAGAAAATGGTCTGGATCTCACAAAGTCTAGCAACATCATGGTTAGTAACCAGTCTTCCATGTTAGTAACCAAAGGCGTCCAGGTTAGTCACAAGAGTCTTCCAGGTTAGTAATCAGTCATCCAGGTTAGCAACCAGTCTTCCATGTTAGTAATCAGAGTCATCCAGGTTAGTAGCCAGGAGCATCCATGTTAATCAAAAGATGCATCCAGGTTAGTAAGCAGGGGCATCCATGTTAATGAAAAGATGCATCCAGGTTAGTAATCAGAGTCATCCAGGTTAGTAACCAGATGCATCCAGGTTAGTCGCAAGAGCCATCTAGGTTAGTAACCAGAGGCATCCAGGTTAGTAACTAGACTCTTCCAGGTTAGTAGCCAGGGGCCTCCATGTTAATCAAAAGATGCATCCAGGTTAGTAATCAGAGTCATCTAGGTTAGTAACCAGAGGCATCCAGGTTAGTAACCAGAAGGATAATAGTTACCTCGTGATTTGGAAGAACATTTTCTTCCAGGATAGTGAATATTAGCTTCAACATTTCTCGAGGTACCTTCTAACTCATGTTCAATTGATATATATTTATCCATATCTTGCAAATACTGCCAGCGATGTTCACTGTTTAGAGTTCATGATTTTGAACAAAGTGTTTCCAGATATTTTGGTTCATTTCTGCCTTTTTGGGAAAATGACTGAATGTGCTTGAGGTGTTGTCCAATAAGGTGTGGTCTTTCTACATCTCAAAGATTTCTGGACAACACCTTTCCAGTTTCATAAATCCCATCACACCAAACTGCAGTCTTTTTTTCGGCATGCCGACCCCAGATCCTCCTTCGGGTATCCTGAACCGGATCCTCCCTCAGTCACTCTGAGCAGCGGCCCTCCATCCGGCACGCCGAGCCCTGGTCCTCCCTCGGGCACGCCGAGACCCGGTCCATGCTCGAGCATGCCGAGCTCGGGTCTTCGCTCGGGCATGCCAAGCAGGGGTCCTCCCTCGGGCCTGTGGAACCCGGGTCCTCACTCAAGCACACTGAGTCTGGGTCCTCCCTTAGGCACGGCGATCCCTGGTTCTGCCTCGGGCAAGCTGAGCCCAAGTCCCCCTCGGGCATGCTGAGCCCAAGTCCCCCTCGGACAAGCTGAGCCCAAGTCCCCCTCGGGCATGCTGAGCCCAAGTCCCCCTCGGGCATGCTGAGCCCAAGTCCCCCTCGGGCATGCTGAGCCCAAGTCCCCCTCGGGCATGCTGAGCCCAAGTCCCCCTCGGGCAAGCTGAGCCCAAGTCCCCCTCGGGCATGCTGAGCCCAAGTCCCCCTCGGGCAAGCTGAGCCCCGGTCAGGGCCGGATTTAGACATGTGGAGGCCCCTGGGCAGCCTTCAGTGGTGGAGGCCCACCCTACCTTAGAATACTAAAATGTGACAAGACATAGTTACAGTCATCCATAAAGTATATTTTTCAAGTACAAATAATCTGAATAAAAATGTACATCTATAAACATCATGATCAATCTATATAAGAATCTAGTTCCTATGTTTCAAGCATAAAGAATATTTGAATAAGCAAGCAGGCACATCTTTAAACATCATGATCAATCTATAAGAATCTACGAAGTTCCTATGTTTCAAGTATAAAGAATCTGAATAGTGAATAAGCAAGCAGGTCAATCATGATCAATCATAAGAATCTAGTAAAGTACCTAACACCTATATTTACAGACTGGGCACTTTACGAGACTTGACCCTTCCATAGTCTTGGATCAATTTGTCGAAGTCAATCTCTCTGAGAATGTCACATTCAATACTCATCAAGGCCAGGTGACTGAGCCTATCAGGACACATTGTAGTACGGAGTCTGTTCTTGATGAACTTCATTTTACTGAATGAACGTTCTCCAGAACAGTTTGTGACCATGAGCACCAACTACATCCGCAGCATTATCTCGACATTTGGAAATGTATCCGCAGCTTTCTTGTCCATCAACAGTTTGTAAAGGAAATGTTCTCTCCCTATCTTATCATCTTCGTATTCCAGTAAATGAGTGAGGAAGGCTGCAAACTGCACAAGTTCAACACCAAGTGTTTGATCCAGATCATCCTTGTACTCAGCAACCAATTTTGCTTCAGCTGCTTCAATTTCATCGCAGTCCAGTGATTCCAGTTTACGCAAGAAACCGAAAAGAGAACAGGTGTTCTCATAGGCTTCCAATTGTTGCTCCAATGAACTCAGAAACTGATCAATTACTGGAAGAAAATTCTGAACTCAAAATTTTCAGACAGTGAGAGTGCAGCTTCTTCTGATCGTCCATATGTGGAGGCCCCATGGTTGTGGAGGCCCCTGGGCAACTTCCCAGCTTGCCCATTCCTAAATCTGGCCCAGGCCCCGGTCCTCCCTCGGACAAGCTGAGCCCCGGTCCCCCTCTGGCACACTGAACCCGGTTCTTCCTCGGGCAAGCTGAGCCTTGGTCCTCCATCGGGCACGCTGAGCCAGGGTCCTCACTCAGGCACGCGAGCATTTGTCCTCCCTCGGGCACGCTGAGCCCCGGTCCTCCATCGGGCACGCTGAGCCAGGGTCCCCACTCAGGCACGCGAGCACTGGTCCTCCATTAGGCACGCTGAGCCCCGGTCCTCCATCAGACATGCTGAGCCAGGGTCCTCACTCAGGCACGCGAGCGCTGGTCCTCCATCAGACACGCTGAGCCCCGGTCCTCCATCGGGCATGCTGAGCCAGGGTCCTCACTCAGGCACGTGAGCGCTGGTCCTCCCTCGTGCATCATGAGCCCCCATTTTCCCTCGGGCACACACTGAGACAGTCATGCTTCAACACCTGGTTGAGATTGTGTCATCACGTAAGATTTTCATTCGTTTCTTCCTTGGATTACATCTAAAACACGAGAAAGGCTTTTCAAGGACAGCAAAAGTTTCATACTTTACTAAATTGCCTTTCCTTTTGCCACACAAGCACGATAATTGGATTTTTTTTCTTTCTTTGTATTCCATTCTAATGGTATGTTTTTCTCACCTCCAGAGCTTACTGGGTGGATTGGGAATGGGGAAAGAATCAATTTTTTTTCTTTTCAAATTGACTTTTCTGTTATTTTCTTTTGGGGGTAGGAGTGCAGAAAATTCAAATTTCGATCTCGAAAGATTTGTGCTTTTTCCTTAATGAGGCCAAAATAGTCATTTCCGGCAATTGTATTTTGACTGCTTCTCATACAAGAGAACAATTATTGGTGTCTCCCACAAGGAGGCCCAAATGAAGGTCTACTTGTCCCTAGCCACAGACAGGTTGGTTTCCTCAAAGTGCTACATGACCATTCTCCCTTGTCCTCTCCAAGACTGACCTGGTGTCAATATTAACACTTATGTCCTGAAAACTCCTTTCTGTCTGTTATTCAACCTGCCACATCCTAGGGGGGCCTCGGTGGGTTCTGGTTGGTGCAAGATTTTCATTTTGCAGGTCATTGTTGTGAAACCAAAGTCGATTGATGTTTGTGAAGAACTTATACCACGTGTTGCGGTCATTTTTGGAACAGGTTGGTTTCATATTGTTAACCTCACCTTCTGTCTTCGGAATGCCCTAGAGTTCTCTTATGATATATTCAAGTGTTTTAGGAACAGAAACAGGATGTGTTTTGTACCAGGAGCCAAGGAACACCATCCTTAAAGGAGTGCAAAAAGATGGCATAAATAGATGCACAATCCTTTTGCCCGGTCCTCCATCGATATCCATCCTCCATCGATAGCGGGCCATCAGGCGTGCCTGAATGCGTAATACAGTTGGATTCCAACAAAATGCAGATGGACATTGATTATGACGTCACAGAAGACAAAGAATGATAACGTTGCATTTAAACGGAATTCGCAAAGATGAATGATATTGCATTGTAATTAAATAATTTGTGATAGAAAACGACAATAAGTGCTGCAAATGAGCAGGATGGCACTAGAGCTTACTTTCAATGCTTCTTCGTCAATCTTCCCAAATGAAACACGAGCATGAGATTAAAGAATCTCGATGTGTCTGGAGAAAGTTCCAATGAAACCTTTCGTTTTCTCTACTCGTTTTCCTCCTTGAGTTGACTCGCTTTTGGTGATACAGTACTTGGTTATTCAGACATGAATGCGTAATATTTTACTAACTGTGCTTTACACCATCGGTCATCTCATTTTGGATGATGGCGTTTGCATCACTCCATTCCGGCAACATTTCTTTCAAACATCGGATCAAGATACCTTTGATAGCTGCATGATCAGAATGCTCCGGTAGCTCGAAAGAAATTCTTCCGAGTCCAATAAGTCTTCGACGCCACCCAGAAACTGCCTGAAAAACGTTCAAGTCTTCAGATGAAGTTGAAGATTTATTCACAAACTATTTCATTTGATTTGTGTTAGTTCTGCTCCTTGGGATGTCTTCAAATGTTTTCTATGGATCCTTATAGCTCCTTTTAATTTCTAATCAAGGATGATTGTTCTTTTTTACGAATCTTGTCGTTTACAAGGCCAAAGGTCACTTTAGATTTACACACAAAAGCACGTAAAAATCGTCTGTCCTTGGTTGCAACACTCACTACCGAGTTCCAAGCTGCCTTTGGAAGCAACGTCAGCACAACAACTGTTCGTCGGGAGCTTCATGAAATGGGTTTCCATGGCTGAGCAGCCGCACACAAGCCTAAGATCACCATGCACAATGCCGGCTGGAGTGGTGTAAAGCTCGCCGCCATTGGACTCTGGAGCAGTGGAAACGCGTTCTCTGGAGTGATGAATCACGCTTCACCCTCTGGCAGTCCGACGGACGAATCTGGGTTTGGCGGATTCCAGGAGAAAGCTACCTGCCCGAATGCATAGTGCCAACTGTAAAGTTTTGTGGCGGAGGAATAATGGTCTGGGCTGTTTTTCATGGTTCGGGCTAGGTCCCTTAGTTCCAGTGAAGGGAAATCTTAATGCTACAGCATACAATGACATTCTAGATGATTGTGTGCTTCCAACTTTGTGGCAACAGTTTGGGGAAGGCCCTTTCTTGTTTCAGCATGACAATGCCCCTGTGCACAAAGCGAGGTCCATACAGAAATGGTTTGTCAAGATCGGTGTGGAAGAACTTGACTGGCCTGCACAGAGCCCTGACCTCAACCGCACCAAACACCTTTGGGATGAATTGTAATGCCGACTGCGAGCCAGGCCTAATCGCCCAACATCAGTGGGCGATTAGGAACAGAAACTGGATGTGTTTTGCACCAGGAGCCAAGGAATACCATCCTTAAAGGAGTGCAAAAAGATGGCATAAATAGATGTGCTGTAAATAATAATAAACTGATAATAAACTGATAATAAACTGATAAACTGAGCTGATAATAAACCTCACTAATGCTCTTGTGCTGAATGGAAGCAAATCCCTCCAGCAATGTTCCAACATCTAGTAGAAAGCCTTCCCAGAAGAGTGGGGGCTGTTATAGCAGCAAATGGGGGACCAACTCCATATTAATGGCAATGATTTTGGAATGAGATGTGTGATGTTCGGGTGTCCACATACTTTTGGTCATCGAGTGTATCATCATGCACAGTCTAGACAGTTGCCATTGCGGTTGGAAGCACTTTTTGCAATACTGAAAATATACTTCTACCAACTGGGTTAAGAACGGATCTCCAGACCAAGCAGAGACACTGGGCCAATCGCCCCTCCTGCCTTATCACGCAAACGCCCGAAAAGGTCTGATGAGATTGCTGAACTAGCAGAGAGTGCAAGAGGTTTCTAAAATGTAGCATATCCTTTTTCTACCAATCATTTGTCATCGCTATTCTTTTAGAGCCTTTAGGAGGCAGACCTCAAAATTTCCTCAAAAGGATTCACCAATTCCAATTTGTCCTGCATTTAGTCAATTTTCACTGCGATAAGTGAAGGGCACTCACTACCTGACAAGCCTACAGCTGCCAGAAAGTTATGTGTGACGGCGATAGTGCTTTGCAGTACACTACCACTAATTTATACGTTTGATAATATTCAGTGTCGCGAATAATAAAAATAATTATAACGCAAGTGCGCGCAATCACTTTTTGGGACCTTCTGGTGTGCAACAGCGACTGGAGAACATCCGTTTTTATTGCGCACATCATTATCTATGGGTAATTCGTATGGTGTGTTTTTGTTTGATTTGAAATCTAAAGTTCTTCTTGAATTTGCAACTTGCTGTTTATCTCCAGACGTTTGTCTTCCTCATCAATAAATGGAAAGAATTTTGTTTTTTTGTTTTTGCCTTCAACTCAATCCCTTCCCCTTTGCCATTCCACCAATCTGGCGTCTCTGAGCCAAGAACATGTAACTCGGGAATAAAAAAGAAAGAAATGTGACGGCAATCTGGTCTGTGTTGTCTCTGACAATCCGATGAAAGCTATTATGTGGATCAAACCCAAAGTTGTCTGAGCTCAAACCTCAGGTTTTCGCACTTCCATCGACGCACATGGAAGAGCGAAATGACAGAAGAAAGAATGTTAAAAAATACAGAGGTAGATGGAGTAGAAAACATTGTGGATTGTAGAATGGCATAAGGTTTTTTTGTTGTTGCGGATAGACATTGGGGACGGCCGAAGATTCTTATCCGCAGCCCTTTTGAAGATTTGAAGGCGAGTGCAGGTTTGGGAGGAGAAGAGGAAATTTTAGGAGGGAGATAAAAGGAGAACAAACAAAAGTGAACAGCTACAGCATCGAGTCGAGCAGGCCCGCGATTTCAGGATTGATTGATGCATTCGCGAATCTTGATGGAGCCCAAGAGGGGTCCAGGGAGATGAGTGCAGCGGGCGAAAGACCAGGTGATGACCGATAAAAGCCCCCACAAAAAAAGGAAAAGGAATTGCTCTGAAGATTCTGTTCCTGACATTTTGAAGATTCAAATGAAGTCTTTCCTGTGCTTATTTGGTCAATTTTTTCAATTTTTTTCCCGAGTCCTTTTTGCGTTGCTTTTTCTGCCAGAGATATCTGCAACTTTTGTGAACATGGAAATTCCCAACAACAAAATGTGTACGTAGATTGAACTGTAGCTCTTTCACCATGAAAGCCATCATCAGTATGCGCAACGGCCAACTCTACACCTTGCGCCATCTGCTTTGTTTAGCCAACATTTGGTTCATTTCTTGCATCAAGTTGAGCAGTTCACATGAGTGTCCTTCACCCTGATGACCCTGCTGCGGACAATTTGGAAAGGCGTCTGTCTTACTGTAATTGCAAACCATTTGTTGTGCAATACGCTGCCATTTTGTTTGCACTACCAGAACAATGAGCTCGGACACGAGACTCTCTGAGAGATGAACACCTACTACGTATGTACCTGGGATGCGAGGTTTTGCCCCAGCCATTTTCTGACAATGTTGCACCTGCTCGATGAGAACACCAACTTAGACCATTTCTTACTAACAAGCAGGTGAGCAGCTTTGTTTTGGTGCACTTGGGCAAAAGGATCTTCCACAAAGCTCAACCACAATTACTGCAGGAAACATGACATGAGGAGCTTGCACTTTCCTTCACAATCTCCAGTGCTGAGTTTACATTCCATCGATTGATAAGCTCTGGATTGCCCACAAAATCCACTGCTCGGCTCTCCCTTGTGTTTGGAATCAGTGCATCCCAACAGGATCGCCTCCAAAATAACCCCTTCTTGCTCTGCATTTTTCACTGCTTCCCACTTGAGCATAATCAGGTGATGGATCACACGAAGTTGAGTGATCATTTGAGTGAAAGGTACGAGTGGTGGGACGTGCACCACACTCTGACACAACAGTACCATTCACATACCATAATGGTCACCATGGTAAACCATTTTGGCACCATTTAGATACTGTTCCTTTTTCCCTACTGCATATAAAGTATCGGTATACCATTTGCTTCTGACCTGCCATACCATACATCTACCATTGATTACCATAAGGTACTATATACCTCTCCCATTGATTACCATAAGGTACTATATACCTCTCCCATTGATTACCGTAAGGTATTATATACCTCTCCCATTGATTACCATGAGGTACTATATACCTCTCCCATTGATTACCATAAGGTACTATATACCTCTCCCATTGATTACCATAAGGTACTCTATACCTCTCCCATTGATTACCATAAGGAACTATATACCTCTCCCATTGATTACCATAAGGTACTATATACCTCTCCCATTGATTACCATAAGGTATTATACATGTCCGATTGATTACCATAAGGTACCCTACATGTCTCATTCATTACCATAAGATACTATACATTTACCATTGATTATCATAAGGTATTATACATGTCCCATTGATTACCATAAGCTACTACGCATGTCTCATTGGTTAGCAGAACGTACCATACATATCCCATTGATTTCTATAAGGTACCATACATGTCCCTTTGATTACCATAAGGTACAATAATGTCCCATTGATTACCATACGGTACTATACCCCTCCCATTGATTACCATAAGGTACCATACATGTCCCTTTGATTACCATAATGTACTATACCTCTCCCATTGATTACCATAAGGTACCATACATGTCCCTTTGATTACCATAAGGTACAATAATGTCCCATTGATTACCATAAGGTACCATACATGTCCCTTTGATTACCATAAGGTACTATAATAATATTATATAATAATTCATTTATTTTGTATAGTGCTTTTCATGAAGCCCAAAGGGGCTTTGACAGAGTGCAAAACATAATGCATAACAAAACATGAAAACAACAATTGCAAAAAGACAAGAATCAATAGGGAAATATTTAAAGCAAAAGGAGGGAGAAGGAGAAGTGATAGTCAGGGGTTAAATGCTGTGGGTTGAATGTTGAATGCAGTGCTGAACAGGTGGGTCTTGAGTGATGTTTTGAATGTGGTGAGTGAGGAGGAGTCTCTGATGGTGTGAGGTAGTGAGTTCCAGAGGGTGGGAGCAGCGATGGAGAAGGCCCTGTCCCCCCAGGATCTGAATTTGGTCCGGATGGGGGGGGGGGGGGTCAGGAGGTTGGTACCAGCAGAGCGGAGGTTGCGGGTGGGAGTGTGTCTGGAGAGGAGGTCAGCCAGGTAGGATGGGGCCAGGTTATGGAGGGCTTTGTAGGTCAAGAGGAGGATTTTGTACTGGATTCTCTGGGAGATGGGGAGCCAGTGAAGCTTGTAAAGGACGGGGGTGATGTGGTCACGGGTCCGGGAATGGGTGAGTAGACGGGCAGCGGAGTTCTGAATGTATTGGAGTTTATTCGTGATTGTTGAGGGTGAACCATAGAGGAGGCTATTGCAGTAGTCCAGACGGGAGGTGATGAAGGCGTGGATGAGGGTTTCTGCAGCCGTGGAGGAGAGGGATGAGCGGAGACGGGCGATGTTTTTCAGGTGAAAGAAGGCTGTCTTTGTGATCTGTTTAGTGTATTTGTCAAAGGAGAGGGTTTGGTCAAAGATGACGCCAAGATTCCGGATGAGAGGGGAGGTGGATACTGGGATACCGTCGATGTTGAGGGCAAAGTTATGGGTGGATTTTGTGAGCGTTTTTGGGCCAATGATGATTATTTCAGATTTATCACAGTTAAGTTTGAGGAAGTTGATTTGAAGCCAGGATTTTATTTCAGAGATGCAGTTTGTCAGGATAGAGTGGGTGTCGGTGGAGACGGACTTGGTGGAGATGAAAAGCTGGATGTCATCGGCGAAGCAGTGGAATTGGAGACCATGACGGCGGATTAAGTGACCGAGGGGGGACAGGTAAAGGATGAAGAGGAGGGGGCCAAGAACTGAACCTTGGGGGACACCTTGGGGGAGGGGAGCAGTGGGGGATTTGCAGTTATTGATGGAGATGAACTGGCGTCTGTCAGAGAGGTATGATTTAATCCAAGAGAGGGCAGTGCCGGTAACGTTAAAGGTGGATTCAAGTCGGGTGAGGAGGATGGTGTGATCGATGGTGTCAAAGGCAGCGCTGAGGTCGAGGAGGACGAGAATGTTGAGGTTGCCAGCGTCAGAGGAGAGGAGAAGGTCGTTGGTGATTTTGAGGAGAGCAGTTTCAGTACTGTGGTTGGAGCGGAATCCGGATTGGAATGTTTCATACAGGTTATTGGCAGAGAGGTGATGTTTGAGTTGCGCGGCTACAGCGCGTTCCAAAACTTTTGACAGAAAGGGTAGGTTGGAGATGGGTCTGAAGTTATTTAGGGTGTCAGGGTTTAGACCAGGTTTTTTTAGAATGGGGTTAACAGCAGCAATTTTGAGGGATGGTGGGACGATGCCTGTAGACAGGGAGGAGTTTATTGTTGCAATGATAAGTGGAGAGAGAGCAGGGAGGGAGGCCTTGACAAAGCTGGAGGGGATGGGGTCAAGAGTGCAGGTGGCAGTTTTCAATCCTATGAGGAGTTCAGAGAGGTCAGTAGGGGAGACCGGGGAGAATTGAGACAGGGGAAGGCAGGATAAGGGGGGGCAGGTGGTTGGAGGGGGAGCGGGTGCGGCGGTGGTCAAGCTGCTGTAGATGTTGTCAATTTTGCGTTGGAAGAAAGAAAGGAAGGAGATGCAGTTGTCTACTGTGAATGACTGGGTGGTGGTGTCCAGGGGGCGGAGGAGTTTGTTTATTGTCGAGAAGAGTGCTTTTGGGTTTCCGGGGCCAGAGTGGATAATTTGAGAGTAGTAGGCGGAGCGGGCGTGGGAGAGGGCATCTTTGTAGTGGTGTAGGTGGTCCTTGTAGGCTTGGGAGTGAACTGTGAGACCTGTTTTATTGCGGAGTCTTTCAAGTTGGCGAGCACGAGTTTTCATCAGGCGGAGTTCAGGGGTAAACCAGGGAGCAGAATGGGTGAAAGAAACTGTTTTGGTTTTTACAGGCGCAAGCTGGTCAAGGCAGGAGGAGAGAGTGTGGTTGTAGTAGTCAGTGAGGTCGGAAGGGGTGTGGAGGTCAATGAAGGGAGAAGTGGACATTTTTTCAGAGAGGGTGGATGAGAATGAGGTAGGTGAAAGAGCGTTTAGCTTACGGAAGTTGATAGTGCGATAATGTCTTGGTGTTGGGGTGGGGATGTTGATGGTCATAGCGATGGCTAAGTGGTCAGAGAGGGTGAGGTCGGAGCCAGAGAGATGGTGCAAAATTAATCCAGTGGAGCAGACAAGGTCCAAAATGTGACCACGGATATGCGTAGGAAAGTTGACATGTTGAGTGAGGTTAAAGCAGGTGAGTAAATCAGTGAAGTCAGTGGTTATTGTGGAGTCAGTGGAGTCCATGTGGATATTGAAATCACCAAGGAGGAGGATTGAGGGGGAGAGGGAACATAGCTGGGTCAGAAAGTAGGAGAAGTCAGACAGGAATAATGGGTGTGGTTTGGGAGGGCGGTAGACGACAGCCATGACTGACTGCGTGCGACCAGAGAGTTTAAAAGCCAGGTGTTCAAAGGATGAGGATGAGGCGATGGGGATGAGGCGATGGGGATGAGGCTGGTCCTGATGTCTTGACGGTGGATAACGGCAATTCCACCACCTCGTCCCTCCGAGCGTGGTTTATTGACGTAGGAATATCCATTGGGTGTGGTGAGGTTGAGCGTGTAGTAGTCCAGTGGTTGTTGCCAGGTTTCGGTGAGACAGAGAAAGTCCAGTTTGTTATCCAAGATGGAGTCGTTGAGGATGAGGCATTTGTTGTTGAGGGACCGGGTGTTGAACAGGGTGAGCTTGATGTTGTTTTGAACAGCAGGGATTAATTCAGGTGATTTAGCCAGGGTTCGCAGGCAGGAGGTGCGATTTTGTGCGTTGCCGTGACTAGGTGCGCTGGGACGATGAGTGGGAGTGCGCTGAGCCGACCAGAGGACGGGGATGGAGTGACCTGATTGTACAAGTCCTATACATGTCCCAATATGTTATCATAAAGTACCATACATGTCCCATCATTATCATAAGGTACCATACATGTACCATTGATTACCATAAGGTACTATACCTCTCCCATTGATTATTACCATAAGGTACTATACATGTCCCATTATGTTATCATAAAGTACCATACATGTCCCATCATTATCATAAGGTACCATACATGTACGATTGATTACCATAAGGTACTATATATAAGAACCGCCTTTTCAGGCCATTTTTCCCCGCAGAGCAGGGGGTGGCCTTTTTTGGGCACCGTGGCCCCCTTTTTGAAGCAATGTTTTATGGCCGGATGCCCTTCCTGCCGCCAACCCTGTTAGTCGTCTCGTGCGACACACAGGGAATTACCAGTGAACAACTGGTGCTCAATTTGCGGACCTCGGAAGGATGACAGGCTGAGTAAACCCCCCTGTCGTTAATTCAGCGATCGACCAGGATTCAAACCCAGGATCCTAGGATCCCAAGCCGGCACCCTAACCGCTAAGCCAACACCAGGCTGTATAAGGTACTATATGTGTCCCATTTATTACAACTGGGTTCATAATATACATGTCCCATTGATTACCATAACGTACTATACATGTCCCATTGATTACCATAAGGTACCATACTTGTCCAATTGATTACCATAAGGAACTATACATGTCCCATTGATTTCCCTGAAGTACCATACATGTCCAATTGATTACCATTAAGTACCATACATATACCATTGATTACCATAAGGTACTATACATGTATCATTGATTAACATGGGATACATTCACCCCATTTTAATAATGGCAGCCTAACTGTAGACTAGTGAGAATAAGATTGTACTAGATGGTACTACTAGTCAGATTAAGAAACTTTCCACGTGACACGAGTTAAGATTTCAGTTATGAACAAGCAAATTCAGAAAAGTACAACAAATGGCGACTCATTGTCTTGTGACAAGATCAGAATTTTCACCAAAATTGAATCGATTCTTTCTTGTAACACACACAACCTGTCCAACAAGTTTCGTTCAAATCCGTCCATAACTTTTTGAGATATCCTGCTATATGTTGGTTTTATCCCTGTCTCTCAATGGTGAAGAATCACTTAAAAATTAAATAATTCTCATATCCGAATCCATACTCCGATCTTCACCAAAATCGAATCTATTTGTCCTTGTCACACACCCAACCTGTCCACCAAGTTTCATCCAAATCCGTCCACAACTTTTTGAGATAGCCTGCTATGTATCGTTTTTGGCCCGATCTTCAAATGGTGAAGAATCTCTTTAAAAATTCTAGTAGCCGGATCCGAATCAGGATCTTCACCAAAATCTAATTATTTCGTCGTTGTCACATACACTTCCTCTCTGCCAAATTTCGTCCGAGTCCGTCCACAACTTTTTGAGATATCTTGTTTACAAACAGATTGACAGAGAGGGGTGAAAACCTAACCTCCATCCATGTTCATTTTAGAGACTTTTTTTTGCAATGAAGTCATATGTTTCTACATAAAGACAGTTTTGTATGTTTTATCCAAATGCAACAATTCCACAATACAAAACCATCAAATGTATTGTTGAAAAGTTTGGAGACATGAAGTGTGATGGACCAAATTAAAAGACACAGTGGTCGATAACCTTCAGTGAGAACACCCGACAAGATGGAGGTTGTGAGTAAGAGAAACTTTCCAAGATTCTCCAAAAAAGTGGACACAGCTGGTGGGAACTTCTCGCGCGACCGTTGGTAGAATGATCCACTATGATCTGAAGCTGTATCCGTCCAATATACAGTTGCTGGACCACAGACCGAAATGCATAAGAGGGAAGAAATAAACAACACGGGCGGACAACCCATGGCTTCCCTACTCTCTGGTTCTGTCTCCTCCCGACTACTACCTATGGGTGTCCCTCAAAACTAAAGTTTTCAAAAACAACCCACACACACCGCAGGAGATGAATATTGCATCAGATGGGAAATCAGACGCACACCAGCTCCAGTTCTCAGCCGAGTCATCGACAACTTCAGTGTCCATGTGGCCGCTGTCATCCAGAGACGTGGTGTTTGCATTGAGCAATTCATCATCGACTAATGAAATCACTCTTTATTGTTTGTTGAAGCAATTGGTTTACTGGCGTAGCCCATAGGGCAATGCCGTCTGGAACAGCGTTTGTCTGTCCGGTGTATGCATGTCTGTCCCTTCTGCCGACATTTTGCGGGTTCATTTCCTTTAAAATTCGTTTTCTCTGTAACCGGTAGTCCGATTGACACCAAACTTTCACCATATAAACGACTCCTCCTGTCGAATATTTTTGATGATAATTATGACGTCATAGATCACGTGGTACGGGCGCTATATTGGAGCAAGACCGAGATCGTCTAACAATGTCGTAGCCAGGCTTAGATCCCCCTGCCATGTGACCAGATCCTCATGGTGGACGTTTGTGACAGACATACATAATCTGATGGACAGACAAACACTGTTCCAGATGGCATTGCCCTACAGGCTACGCCGTAAAAAACAAAAAACTTTGCACCTCTGTATCTCCGAAACCGCTCCATGGAAAAATTGAAAGGTGGCTTATTTTAAAGCTAATTTTAAAGCATGGGAAATAACATATGTTAATGATGATTTCATCGGTGCCTTCATTATGACGTCATAAATGGACAAGTAGAATGCTTGAGCCGATCAGTATGAAATTTCCTGAGCGTGATCTAGGGATAAATTGTTCAAGAATTTTTTTTTTGTCCCCGTCGTACCGCGGAGCGAAAGGGGGACTATGGTTTTCCCCTCCGTCCGTGTGTGCGTCCGTCCGTGCGTGTGTCCGTCCGTCTGTCCATGCGGGCGTGCGTGCGTGCATACGTGCGTGCGTGCGTGCATAAGCGAAGGACCGAATTCTAATTTGGTGTGTGGGTGCAACCCACGTCAAAATCCAAGATGGCCGCCGCCATGTATGTCTGAACCTTGTGAGTGGAATATCTTGAAAAATAAGCGAATTACCAACTTCTAATGTGGTGTGTGGGTGTATCTACGCATAAGGGAGAACACTATTGAAAATTGGGTCGCCACGTCAAAATCCAAGATGGCCGCCCTGCGTCTTCCACTTTGTCAACTCACATCACTTCATCGAAGGGGGACCTAGGCGTAACGCTTGTTTAAAAAAAAATTTTTTTTTACATCATAGCCACTAGGGCAATGCCATCTGGAACAGTGTTTGTCTGTCCGTCCGGTGTATGTAGGTATGTCCCTCACAAACGTCCACCAATCAGAACTGAGGTTCTGGTCACATGACAGGATGACCAGATCGTCAAATCAGCAGATCCAAGCCCGGCTATGCCGTTGTTAGACTATGGGTCTTGTTTTATTGCAATCTTTGGCAATAATAAACAAAAATGTAACGAATCCTGCGTTTTATCAGATAAAAACAAACAAAATCGATCAATAATAAAAATATTGTACTTTAATAAAAAGTTGCACATTATTTCGGACCACCCAGTATATCTTTTCCATCTGGATTGTACAAAATGAAACTAATATCTCAAATAGCTTAATATATGATTGTTGGAATGAATGTTAAACGTTTCGTAAAGGATTCATCTTTTTGTAGCAGAAGATAGAGTACGCTTTTTAAACTTAGAAAAAGAATGATTTCGTTTTAAGAATAAAAATAGTTTCTCTTCCTCGCGAACTGAGTCCTCTTCCTCCTCTTCATGAACAACTCGGTCATGAACAATTTTCAATATTTTTGTATGATATTTTCATGTTTGGATTTGCTCGCTTTATGGTTTCACGCAAGATGATAAACCATGAAATTATTTCAATAAACACTCGCTGGTAACCACAATTACTCCGCTTGGTGAAGACTAGACGGTGTTGTGAGTATCAGTGTCATTCGCCCTCGGGTACTTTGAAGAAACCTATTAGTACGTCACATTTTGTCTCTGAACATGGTGATGTTTAGGCCTCGTATTTCCATGACAATTTAGCTACATGTTGAGGCCTCAAGCAATGCCTGCGATAATCCCGAGACGATATGGAATAATTTGCAATCCCGTGGGAGAGAAAACGCTCTCCACCATTAAATTTTACATTCTTCCAAAACAACTCTACTTATTAAAACGTGAGCAAAGAGGATATTTAAAGTCCTAGGCGCCCCTCGGTGCTTTCCGCCATTTTGTTAGTGGGCAGATTCACAGGCCTGAAGGCCTAACTCGCTGCATGCTGAGAATTGACTCAATTTGTTTGTTCCTGGGAAAACATTTTCCCAGAAACGAATTGGATAATGAAGTTATAAAGAAGGTTTTCACAACTTATTGTTTGAATAAGTCAGTTATTCCATTCTTCGTGACCATGAGTGCTGCTGTGAAATTGTGTCAGGCCCAGACGAGGCATTTGGCAGAACACTCCTTGCTTCGTTCTTCTTGTTACCTTCATTAAACCTGGTGAGGTTGTTGAGTCAGATTATAAATTATGTCCAAAAACACGATTACCCTTTTTGTTTTTATTACCTCCGCCAACGAAGATGGATGGAGGTTATGTTTTCACCCCTGTCTGTCTGTTTGTTACTTGCAAAATCGTAGATTTTTCAAGTATATTGGTCGGTTGTGTTTGTGGTTCTGTCTGTCTGTTTGTCTGTCTGTCTGTTTTGTTTGTCACTGGTCTACAGGTCACAATTTTCAACCGATCTTCACGAAACTTCACCAAATGGTAGAGTTGGTCAAAAGCAAGAAGCTTATTGTTTTTGGGGTCAATAGGTCAAAAGGTCAACATAGGCCAAAGGTCACCAACTTTGCTAAATTTCTAAAATCCTCATTTTTCATCCAATTGACTTGAAATTTGAAGAGGACTTGCATATCTGGTCACTGAATTCAACCACCAAGTATTCTTGAGGTCAACATAGGCCAAAAGGTCAGCATAGGCTAAATTTCTAAAATCCTCAATTTTCATCCAATTGACTTGAAATTTGAAGAGGACCTGCATATCTGGTCACTGAATTCAACCACCAATTATATTTTAGGTGAACATAGTCCAAAAGGTCAACATAGGCCAAATTTCTAAAATCCTCAATTTTCATCTGCTTGACTTGAAATTTGAGGAGGACTTGCATATCTGGTCACTGAATTCAACCACCAAGTATACTTGAGGTCAACATAGGCCAAAAGGTCAACATAGGCTAAATTTCTAAAATCCTCAATTTTCACCCAATTGACTTGAAATTTGAAGAGGACTTGCATATCTGGTCACTGAATTCAACCACCAAGTATTCTTGAGGTCAACATAGGCCAAAAGGTCAGCATAGGCTAAATTTCTAAAATCCTCAATTTTCATCTGCTTGACTTGAAATTTGAGGAGGACTTGCATATCTGGTCACTGAATTCAACCACCAAGTATACTTGAGGTCAACATAGGCCAAAAGGTCAACATAGGCCAAATTTCTAAAATCCTCAATTTTCATCCAATTGACTTGAAATTTGAAGAGGACTTGCATATCTGGTCACTGAATTCAACCACGTATTATATTTTAGGTAAACACAGGCCAATAGGTCAACATAGGCCAAATTTCTAAAATCACCAATTTTCATTTGATTGACTTGAACTTCTAAGAGGATTTATATATATGGTCACTGAATTCAACCACCATCTATTTTTGAGGTCAACATAGGCCAAAAGGTCAACATAGGCCAAATTTTTAATATCCTCAATTTCATCCGATTGACTTGAAAACTGAACAGCATTTGCACATTGAGTCACTAAATAGGGAAACTAACTATTTTGGAGGTCAAAAGGTCAAAGGTCAACTCAAGGTCAACCTTCCAAAATCATCATTTTTCATTTGAAAAATCGTCACTTTTCATCCTGTTGACCCGAGCTTTGATCAAGATTGTAAATTTTAATCTTCATGAAATTGACAATTTGCTGTATCATTGGAAAACTTTTGGGGGAGAGGGGGGCGGATTTTGCAAGTATCGTGCTACGCATAACGTCTTCTTGTTTGTTTGTTTGTTTGTTTGTTTTTGAACAAAATATCTCAAAAGGTTGTGGACGGATTCGGACGAAATTTGGCAGAGATGTAGCGAATGTCACAAGGACAAAATGATTAGATTTTGGTGAAGATCCGGATTCGGATCCGGCTATTAGAATTTCTTAAGTGATTCTTCACCATTGGGAGATAGGGCCAAAAACGATACATAGCAGGATATCTTAAGTTATGGACGGATTTGGACGAAACTTGGTGGAGAGGTTGGGTGTCTGACAAGGACAAATCGATTCGATATTGGTGAAGATCTGAATATGGATTTGAATATGAGAATTATTTAATTTTAAAGAGATTCTTCACCATTGAGAGATCGGGTGAAAAGCGATGTATAACATAAAAGTTATGGACCAGTTATGACTAAACTAGGGAGGTGAGTTGGTTTGGTGACAAGAACAAGCCGATTAGATTTTGGTTCAGGTCCGAATCCAGATCCGACCTATCAGTGGATGCAAAACATAAACTGTTCAGCCTGGTGGAGGTGTGCGCTCTACCAAGTGCGGTTCTAGTTTTTACTCTGATAATACTCTGGGATGGACATGAGCCTGCAAGTTGTCCATAATGTCTCCTCTTCATGTTGTCACATTTATACCACCTTATATGTTCCTATTGTCTGTCAAGCATAACTCTTACTTTATCTCTACATCTTACCCCATCTCTATCATTATGTATGATGTTATTTTGTTAAAGTATTATATGTAAATAATCCATTTCAATATCTATGACTAAGTGTACAATAGGCAGCTACTCCTCTGTCTTCATTCCTTTGTTTCTTTACCTGCCATCACTCTCTCCCGTCACCCCATAGTCAACCGATGTTCTGACGTTCATGGCATCCCGCCATCGGTCCTGGTTCCTGGAGCACGGACCCGGCTGTACTTCAGAGTTAGCGAGCAGCCCCTCGGTCTCGCCACCTGTCCTCGGACACGTCGTCCTGCGTGTGTCGGGTTGTCTGCTCGAGTATCCATACCTGGAGGTTCTACACTGTGCCATACACATCCTGCTTGCGGTGAGACGTGCATGTAGATTTCCGGCACTACCATCTAAGGGAGCTACCTTGTATATCAGAGAGTACCCCTACCTGACATTGACATGAACGTGTACATTCCGGAGGTTTCCTTGCTCCCACTTGATATTTCACTTTGTTTTGCCTTTTTCAATAGTAGAATGACATCAATGAATTAGAACGCCATTCGGTAGAGCACAAACCTCTGCCAGGCTCAACAGTTTAATTTTGCATCCGACTGATAGGCCGGATCTGATCTGTCACACACACAACCTGTCCACCAAATTTTGTCCAAGTTCATCAATAACTTTTTGAGATATCCCGCAATGTATCGTTTTTGGCCCCATCTCCCAATGGTGAAGAATCACTTGAAAAATTAAATAATTCTCATATCCGAATCCACATTCAGATCTTCACCAAAATCGAATTGGCTTGTTCTCGTCGCTTAACCAACTCATCCACCAATTTTCATCCGTATTCGTCCTTAACATTTTGAGATATCGTGCTATTTATTGTTTTTGGTCCCCTTGCCCTTCCATGAGACTCGACTATGTCTTCAAAAAAAATCTCTCAAGGTGAAAAATCACTTTTTAAAATCTCATATCTGGATCCAGATCTGGATTCTCACCATGATCTAATCAATTCTTCGTTATAACATACCCAACCTGCTCACCAAGATTCGTTCGAACCCGTCCACAACTGTTCAGATATCCTGCTTACAGACAGACAGGTGGACAAACACACAAACAGACAGGAGGGAAAACATCACGTCCATCCACCGTTGTTGGCGGAGGTAAAAAGCACAAATTTCAGTTTTGGGAACTCAAAAAGTTGTGGTAAATAACACAAGTCAATTTCAGTAGTCACCCAAACGCTAACCCAAACCCTAACCCTAACCCTAACTCTAATCTTAACCATAACCCTAACCCTAACCCTAACCCTAACAACCCTAACTAACCCTAACCCTAACCCTAACAACCCTAACCCTAACAACCCTAACCCCCAACCCAAACCCCAACCCCAACAACTCGAAGTCATCGATTAATAATGATTTTACCCCCCCCCCCCCCCCCCCCAACTATCATCCAATCAGTCTCATCTTCTCCAGCACGACCTTGGTTCCCTTTAACACACTCACACTCACACTGCGCAGTGTATCGGTTGCAATGCAAGTGATGTGATCATTCTTGTCTGTGAAACCGATTTTACACCCCAGGGCTGTATTGACCGCCTTGTTTATCAACGCGGTGTCTCCGGCTCTTCCTTCATTTGCAGTAATTGCCCAAACAACGCGAAGATGAAGCACCACCGATGCGGTGACCAATGGAGGCCATTAAGGCCCGGGTGGGGCCCCTGTGCTTGCGCAGGTTATTCATGGGAGGAAGGACGATTGTTTCTCAGCGGACAAGTCGCGCACATCTATTCTTCTTTTTCAGGCCATGTGCCATCAATATGGTGCTGGCAGTTCACACCATATTGATGTTGGTAGGTGGTAGGTGGGCTACCTCCACCTTCCCCCAATCACCTTGATCACTATGTAGATGGCCCATTCCAGGAATTTTCACAATGTAGCTCACCTGGACTGTTAAACATTAAGAGAAATGTATTTATAAACGTAATAACAGGTACCTTCATCTCATGTAAACGATTTGGACCTTTGATACTTGAGCATTAATTAGTGATCAGGCCAGAGCAGTTTGCATAATTTTCGATTATCTTTTCCTGATTATCATGATGATAACTGTAGTTATTACCTTTAATTACGTCATTGTCCTTACTACTTCAGACCGAACCACAGAAAGGGCCCACATTATACCTGGCTGTACTAAGAAACGCACACCAGGGTATTTCACCCTGAGGAGTTTCCAGTGACACCATAAGCTAAATTCCCTTTAAATGAGCAAACATCAGGGGTGGCTTTGCCATTGATCTGCGAAAGTAAATTGTAAGCTCGGGAGGCCCCGATCGGCAATCCAATTTACCTGCTGATAAAGGTGACACAATTCTGTCTCGGAGGGGGGTGGAGGAGACTTAGACAAAAGGGGACGTGGCAGGTCGAGCTTCAGCGACCTTTTCCCGGCCATCGCTCCATGGCGCAGAGCCCGAGGATTCCGGGAAACGTGATAGACAGGAAGGCGTCGGAACCCTCAATGTGATGATCCGCTGGAGCCAGAAACATTACCGACCCCACTCCGCTATTACCGCACTGCCGAGGCAGCATCTTGTCTCCACTGGCCACCGCATTGTCTTTCACCCATCCTCGCTTTGCGGTTATGGTTGCCTTTGTCCCATTTAATTGACAATAAGGATCTGAAGGAGCTGGGGCTCCCACGTCGATCGGAAGAATGGACGCGACAAAAAGCTGGAATTCATCCGAGTTGCTTTAATCAAACCAAACACTCAGGCACTCTGAAAAGCCCGTTTATCGGGCAGCAATATATATACATATTATCCCGGAGCGTTTGCCCAGGAAAGGCGAGAGGGGGCGTGGCCCAGCGTCCTGGCTGCGGCCTGGCAAGTTGAGGGCGAGCCTGCCCGGGCATGCCCGGGCGTCCCGACCGAGGCCTGGCAAGTTGAGCGCGGGCCTGCCCGGGCGTCCTGGACGAGCCCGGCATGGTGATCGCTCCGTGTCCTTGATAGGTGCAAGGCGATTGTGAAAACCCAGCGGTAGCCGCTACACACGTCCCCCCAGAATCGACGTGCACCGGCAGGGTCAATTTGAGGGGGGTCCTGATGACCCGGCCGAAGCGACCCCTGGCGGGTCGTGGGAGGGGGTCCGGTGTGGTGGTGGGCGGTCGAGTGGGGGGCACCGTGGACGGGGGGCGGCCTCGCCGCGGCGGAAGGGCCACCCGTGGTGGGTGGTCGACGTCCACGTGCGCCGGCTTGAGGCGGTCCACCGCAATCCGGTCCGACCTGCCGCCGATGTCGATGACGAACGACTTGTCGTCCCGTCGCAGCACCCGGAAGGGCCCGTCGTACGGCGGCCGGAGTGGCCCCCGATGTGCGTCGTGACGCACAAAAACATACTCCGCTGTGCGAAGTGCTGGGGGGACGTAGGACTGGGGGTCACCGTGGTGGGATGTTGGCACGGGGGCAAACCGTCGGGCGGCCTCCTGGAGGTCCGAGCGCTGGTGAGCTGCGGACCAGGGACTGGTAGCGTCGGGCACGAATTCGCCCGGGACGCGTAGCGCCTGGCCATAGACAAGCTCGGCGGTGGATGCCTGGAGGTCCTCCTTGGGGGCCGTGCGGAGGCCCAAAAGGACCCACGGCAGCCGGTCGGCCCAACCGCCGTCTTGAAGGCCGGCCATGAGCGCGGCCTTCATGGAGCGGTGGAATCGCTCGCACAACCCGTTTGCTTGGGGGTGGTAGGCCGTAGTATGGTGGAGCTTGACCCCCAGGTTGCGGGCGACCGCGCCCCACAGCTCGGAGGTGAACTGTGGTCCGAGGTCTGACGAGATGTCCGCCGGTGCGCCGAAGCGGGCGACCCAGGTGGCGATGAAAGCCTGCGCCACGTCGGCGGTGGTGGTGGAGACGAGGGGAACGGCCTCCGGCCACCTGGTGGTCCTCTCCACCATGGTGAACAGGTGTGTGAACCCCCGTGACGGGGGGAGGGGGCCCACCAGATCCACGTTGAGGTGGTCGAAACGTCGTTCGGGCACGGTGAAAGGTGCCAGCGGGGCCTGGGTGTGTCGGTGGACCTTGGCCCGTTGGCAGGCCGTGCAGGTGCTGGTCCAATCGCGGACGTCCCGACGAAGGCCGTGCCAGACGAATCGCGCCGACACCAGCTTCTGGGAAGCTTTCCGGCCCGGGTGGGAAAGGCCGTGGAGGGAGGCGAAGATGCGGCGTTGCCAGGTGACGGGCACGATGGGGCGAGGCTGGCCTTGGGAGACGTCGCAGAGCAGGACAGTGTCCGCGAAGGGGATGTCGGCCAGGCGGAGGCCCGTGTCCGCCGCCCGGAGGGCTTGCACCGTGGTGTCGGTGGTTTGGTCCGCCGCCATAAGCGCGAAGTCCACGCCCAGGTGGACCGCGTTCGCGCTGACCCGGGAAAGACAGTCGGCCACGGCGTTGTTTTTGCCGGCGACGTGCCCGATGTCCGTGGTAAACTCCGACACGGCGGAGAGGTGGCGCTGTTGGCGGGCCGACCACGGCTCCGTGACCTTGGCCATGGCGTAAACCAACGGCTTGTGGTCGACGAACGCCGTGAAAGGTCGGCCCTCCAGGAGGTGGCGGAAATGGCGGACGGCCAGGTGTAGACCGAGGAGCTCCCGGTCAAACGTGCTGTATTTGAGCTCGTTCGGCCGGAGCTGCCGGCTGAAAAAAGCGAGTGGCTGCCAAACCCCGTTCACCCATTGCTCATGTACGGCGCCCACCGCGTAGTTGGAGGCATCCGTGGTGAGGGCGATGGGAGCGTTGAGCACCGGGTGAGCGAGCAGTGTTGCGTCGGCGAGGGCCCGCTTTGAGCTTTGGAAGGCCGCATCCATTGCTGCGGACCAGGCGATGTCGTGCTTGGCCGGCTTGCCCCGGAGGGCTTCGTAGAGGGGCCGCATGAGTTGAGCAGCGCGGGGCACGAAGCGGTGATAAAAATTCACCATTCCCAGGAATTCCCGCAGGGCCTTTATGGTGCGGGGACGCGGGAACGTGGTGATGGCCTCGACCTTGGTTGGCAGCGGCACGGCCCCGTTCTTGGTGATGTGGTGGCCCAAAAAATCAACGGCCGTCGTGCCGAAGTGGCATTTGGCCGGGTTGACGATGAGGCCGTGCTCGCTGAGGCGCCCGAACAGTGTTCGGAGGTGGAGGAGGTGCTCGGCCCGGGACGTGCTGGCGACGAGGATGTCGTCCAGGTAAACGAAAAGGAACGGCAGGTCACGCAGCACGCCGTCCATCAAGCGCTGGAACGCCTGAGCCGCGTTCTTGAGACCAAATGGCATCCGCAAGAATTCGAATAAGCCGAACGGCGTGATGACTGCCGTTTTAGGGACGTCGGCCGCCCTGACAGGTACCTGGTGATATCCCCGTATGAGATCAATTTTCGAAAAAATGACCCGTCCCGCCAGATGGGCGGAGAAGTCTTGGATATGCGGGATCGGGTACCTGTCGGGGGTGGTAGTGTCATTGAGACGGCGGTAGTCGCCACACGGGCGCCATCCACCCCCCGGCTTTGGCACGATGTGCAGTGGCGAGGCCCACGCGCTATCGGAGCGCCGCACGATGCCGAGGTGCTCCAACGCGTCGAATTCGGCCTTCGCCACGGCGAGCTTGGCTGGGTCGAGGCGGCGGGCCCTGGCATAGACCGGCGGGCCCGTGGTTGGTATGTGGTGCTCGATTCCATGCCGTACTGCGACGGCCGAAAACGTCGGCCGCGTGAGGGCCGGGAACTCCGTGAGCAGGCGAGCAAACTCATTCGCCGCCGGGACGGCGCATGCCAGCTCGGTCGGCGCGGAGCTGCTCAATGTGCATACCAGGGAGCTGAAGGTTTCGGCGTTGATTAAACGACGCCGTTGGACGTCCACCAGCAGTCCGTGTGCGCAGAGGAAGTCGGCGCCTAGCAGAGCCATGGGCACGTTTGCGGTTACAAACGTCCAAGCAAAGCGTTGGCCGCCGAAGCAGAGGGTGACGTTGCGCGGGCCGAAGGTGCGGATGGTCGATCCGTTGGCCGCAACCAAGGAGGGGCCGCAAACCGCAGATTGCCTGTCCTGGTCAGAGGCGGGTATGACGCTCAGTTGGGCGCCGGTGTCGCACAGGAAGCGCCGTCCGGACGCTTTATCCGTGATGAACAGTAAGTTGTCCGTGTGGCCGGCGCTCATGGCTGGTAATGAACGCCGGCCCGGCCGTTTCCCGGCCTGCCGAAGGTGCACAGGGGTCGGCATGTCCATGCCTTCTGTCCGAACCTGGCATGATAGTAACACCACGCTTGGTCAGGTGGAGGCCCCGGTCGTCGTGCTGGAGGTGGTCGGCTCGGTGTAGCGGCCGCCAATTGCGTCGGCAGTTCGGTCGTCGACCGTGCCGGGTGCTCGGGCGCCATGGGTGTTGCGTCGGACGGCGGTGGGTCCCATGTCGCCGCTGCGATGCGCTGTCCTGCGGCGGAGATCTTGTCGGCTTCTCTGGCAAGGGCCCGGGGATCTGTGATCGTCGTGCTTGCCAGGGCGAGGCGTACCGGGTTAGGCAGCTGACGGAGGAACAGCTCCCGGAACAGGAATGCCGGAGAGTGCTCGCCGAGCAGTGAAAGCATGTAGTCCATTCGCTCGGAAGGGCGCGTGTCGCCGAGCTCGGCAGGTCGAGCAGGCGCCGTGCGCGTTCCGCCGATGGGAGGACGAAAGCGTCGAGGAGAAGCTTCTTAATCGCGCCGTATTTGTCAGCGGCTGGCGGGCTCTCGAGGAGGCTCAGGGCGCGGGCCGCGGTGGCCGAACCGAGCGCTGCTACCACATGGTGGAAGCGGGTGTCGTCGGCCGTGATGCCTTGCAGGGCGAACAGGGAATCCGCCTGTGCGAACCAAACCGCCGCGTGAGCCTCCCAGAAGGTAGGCAGTTTAAGGGCGACTGCCGTGTCCATGTCGGTAGGTCACCAATGAAGGAGCTGGGGCTCCCACGTCGATCAGAAGAATGGACGCGACAAAAAGCTGGAATTCATCCGAGTTGCTTTAATCAAATCAAACACTCAGGCACTCTGAAAACCCGTTTATCGGGCAGCAATATATATACCTATTATCCCGGAGCGTTTGCCCAGGAAAGGTGAGAGGGGGCGTGGCCCAGCGTCCTGGCTGCGGCCTGGCAAGTTGAGGGCGAGTCTGGCATGCCCGGGCGTCCCGACCGAGGCCTGCAAGTTGAGCGCGGGCCTGCCCGGGCGTCCTGGACGAGCCCGGCATGGTGATCGCTCCGCGTCCTTGATAGGTGCAAGGCGATTGTGAAAACCCAGCGGTAGCCGCTACAGATCCATATATATTGCATATGCCAAATTATAGGATTCTTGACCTCCCCAACCCTATATGTTGTCCCATATATTGTTTTCTTTCTCCCAAATACTTGTCTTTCCCGTCATTCATTATTTCCCCTTTCCATCCTTGTGGTCATTCTTTCTCAATCCACTTTCACCTGTAATATGTTGTTGGTTCTTCAAGTAAATTAGCCACCCAATTAATTAATTATCCAAGTGTTTCTTAAGCTCAAACATCTTATTGGAGCACTCACCTTTCAGCTGTGGAGTCTGAGTTTGATTTCTGACTGAATAGGATCTGACTATACGCTCTGCAACGATCGGGATGCCTCTTCACGGGTGGTTGTACCACTCAACACAAGTCGGGGGCCAAATCTTCCCCATTCTTCACTGCTGTCCGGATTCATCAGGGCAGCGCGGTCTCCAATGCCGATCACGGTCACCATGAACCTGCCCTTTCCCTCTAGTCTGTCTCTCTCTCTCTCTCTCTCTCTCTCTCTCTCTCTCTCTCTCTCTCTCTCTCTCTCTCTCTCTCTCTCTGTCTCTGTCTCTCCGTCTCTCTCCGTTTCTCCGTTTCTCCGTTTCTCTCTCTCTCGCTTTCTCTCTCTCGCTTTCCTCTCTCT
Source organism: Myxine glutinosa (assembly GCF_964187855.1). Taxonomy (NCBI): domain Eukaryota; kingdom Metazoa; phylum Chordata; class Myxini; order Myxiniformes; family Myxinidae; genus Myxine; species Myxine glutinosa. Next base: position 20,761,179 of record NC_136273.1, read on the forward strand.
CGCTTTCTCTCTCTCGCTTTCTCTCTCTCTCTCTCTCTCTCTCTCTCTCTCCTCTCTCTCTCTCTCTCTCTCTCTCTGGATCTCTCTCTCTCTCTCTCTCTCTCTCTTCTCTGGATCTCTCTCTTTCTCTGGATCTCTCTCTCTCTGGATCTCTCTCTCTCTCTCTCTTCTCTCTCTCTCTCTCTCTCTCTCTCTCTGGATCTCTCTCTCTCTCTCTCCTCTCTCTCTCTCTCTCTCTCTCTCTCTCTCTCTCTCCCTCTCTCTCTCTCTCTCTCTCTGCGTCTCTCTCTCTCTCTGGATCTCTCTCTTTCTCTGGATCTCTAACTGTCCTGGGCTAAACAACAACATCAACAACTATAACCTCTCATCCTGCTTGTAGCTCCACTGGTGCATCACTGAGTGCATCATTCATGTGGAGGTGACGTGAAACAGCTGTCATGTCCACTACAGTGTTCACTTGAAATACCCCATGATGCCATTTAACAAGAGTAGGTCATTGTGTGTAGTTACCTTGTCCGAATTCAAAATTCTCACCATGGACTTCCACGAGTAAGGCAATATCAAAACTCCCAAAAAACATCTCCTTTTTAAAAATATACAAAAAAACAGGTTATGTTTTCACCCCTGTCTGTCTGTCTGTCTGTCTGTTTTTTAGCAGGATTTCTCAAAATATTATGGACCGATTTGGACGAAACCTGGTGGACAGGTTTGGTGTATGACAAGGACGAAATGATTAGATTTTGGTGAAAATCCAGATCCGTCCTATCAATGGGATACAAAATGTAAACTGTACAGCCTGGCGGAGGTATGCTCTTTACTGACCGAGTGCCACTCAGTTTCCTCAATGTGTCCTAACTTCTCGCTCTCACTATCAGCCATGGTCTTTCTTGGGCAAACCACATTTCAACGTTGGCCTGCAAAGCATCCTGCATGTACACAGTCCTTCGTTGACACACCTGAACTCCTATCCACCTACAGGGCCTTCATCTGCAACTTGAAGGAGTACTGCCCTCCCCTATTGGCTGGCACTCCTGCCTCACACCTTGCGCAACGGTCCACCATCAACCCCTTCTGATGAAACTACCTAAATCCAGGATTGCTGCTCACCTCCACTCATTCATTACTATTTTTCCCACCTGTGGCATAAACTTCCACATTATCTTCACACACACTAAACAGCCAGGTGTAAATAAAACCAATACATCCAGATGTAAATGAACCTGCAGTATGACAAATTAAGTTCAAATAAACTGCAGGAGTTAACATGATGCATATCAGGCAAAGAGCACACATCACCAGGTAACTGAACAAAGGCCTCCTGTCACGATCTTTCACTACAAAAGGCAGGTTAGAGGGAGTAGGTAAACCATGACAAGCACATTACACTTCCAAAAACAATGTGATGGTCGCCCTGAAACCGGTCTCCAAATGGTCTCCAAATGGTCTCCAAATACCACGAGTGTCGGCTGTTGTGGCAGGATTAGGGTTTGGTATTCTCTTTTAATTGAGCAGGATTGGAAGGATGAACTATGAATGAAATTGAACAAGGGAAGCATTACAAGGGCTAAACGCGTGGTCAAATGGACACGGGAAGTGATGATCGAGTCAAGCCTCACCCACTGGGGGTTAAAACGGTTAAAAACGGGTTTAAAAGACGTGGTTAATGGTGGCCGTGTTGTCTAGCCCGTGCCCACGGCCCCATATGGTATTGAAATGGGTACCGCCACGGGTTCAATACCCAGCACATTTGCCAATTTCTGGCTTTTGGGGGAATTTCTGGCGTTTTTGGCGATGTCTGGCACGTTTGGCGATTTCTGTCACATTTGACAATGTCTGGAATGTTTGATGATGTCTGATACGTTTGGCGATATCTGGTGCGTTTGGGATGTCGGGTGCGTTTTGGGACGTCTGGCGCATTTGGTGATTGGCGATGTATTGCGCTTCCGGCGATTTCTGGGGCGTTTGGCGATGTATGGCGCATCCGGCGATTTCTGGGGCATTTGGCGATTTCTGAGGCGTTTGGTGATTTCTGGGGCATTTGGCGAATTCTGGGGTGCTTGGCGATTTCTGAGGCGTTTGGCGATTTCTGGGGCGTTTGGCGATTTCTGGGGCATTTGGCGAATTCTGGGGTGCTTGGCGAATTCTGGGGTGCTTGGCGATTTCTGGGGCGTTTGGCGATTTCTGGTGTGTTTGGCGATTTCTGGGGAGTTTGGCGATTTTTGGCGCGTTTAGCGAATTCTGGGGTGCTTGGTGATTTCTGGGGCATTTGGGAATTTCTGGTGCGTTTGGCGATTTCTGGGGCATTTGGCAACTTCTGGGGAGTTTTGCAATTTCTGGGGTGTTTGGCGATTTCTGGGGCGTTTGGCGATTTCTGGTGGGTTTGGCGATTTCTGGTGGGTTTGGCGATTTCTGGGGGGTTTGGCGATTTCTGGTGTGTTTGGCGATTTCTGGTGGGTTTGGCGATTTCTGGTGGGTTTGGCGATTTCTGGTGGGTTTGGTGATTTCTGGGGAGTTTGGCGATTTCTGGGGGTTGGGTGATTTCTGGGGAGTTTGGCGATTTCTGGAGAGTTGGGCGATTTCTGAGGGAGTTGGCGATTTCTGGTGGGTTTGAAGATTTATTGGGCGTTTCGTGATTTCTGGGGTGTTTGGCAATATGTGGGACATTTGGTGATTTCTGGGGCATTTGACTATTTCTGGGGAGTTTGGAGATTTATTGGGCGTTTCGTGATTTCTGGGGTGTTTGGCAATATGTGGGACATTTGGTGATTTCTGGAGCATTTGACGATTTCTGGGGAGTTTGGAGATTTATTGGGCGCTTTGTGGTTTTTGGGGCATTTGGCGATTTCTGGGGCGTTTGGAGATTTCTGGCACGTTTGACGACAAATACAGCCACTGAGCTTGTGGGAAGTGGAAATCACAACAATGGCTCCTGCTTTCTCATTACGTACAGTGGGCATTTCCTATGGGGGGGATTTCTCCTCCCCATGGATGCCAATCTATGAGGATTGTTTGTGCTCTTATCCTTTTAAATGCTGTACATCAAGCAAGGAAGCAGCACGTACCATCTTTAAAAGTCTTTGGTATGACTCGGCTGGAGTTCAAACCGCTGGCTCTATAGTCTCAGCGAGGACGCTCCAACCATGACCCCACTGAGTCTGGTTTCGTTTTGTAATTCTTCTTCGGTCCTTTCCATGCGAGTCTCGCCCAGTTCCATTTCCGTTTTGATTATAATCTTGATGTCATTCCATTTTCTCTATGATCCATTGGTTTCTCGCCTTGACTCCCTGAAACTGTATCACAGTAACATTACCATGTGATCACCACGCTATGCTGTGCAAACCTGTTCACTCGCTTCGACTCGAGTCATGGAGGAGTCGGGTGTGTTGTGATGGAATTATATCTTCGTTTGGTCCCAGGTTCGAGTACGTAAGTCTGATAACATATCATGCACACTTAAGTAAGACCGAGGACAGAGCTTATTACCTCCACCAGTTTATGTTTCCATTCCCGTTTGTCTGTCTGTTTGTTTGTGAGTAGGATATCTCAAAATGTTATGGACGGATTCAGACTAAACTTGGTGGACAAGTTCGGTGTTTGCCCAGGACGAGTTGATTAAACGAGCGGGCATTTGTGAATCGTTTCTCGACCTTCGGCTTGATGCTCTTGCAAACATATTGCCATTACAAAATAAGAGTTCTTAAAACAACATATTATTAAGGTACATATTAAAGTATTTACGTACGATTATTTTCCACTTGGTACTCAAAGACTCACGGACCGTAACCGGCTATGGGGTTTATCATTGCTTGGGCCGGAGTACGTGTTCCAATCGGAGTAAAACGAAAGTATGTGCTCATCTGCTGGCCTTGGGTGGCCATGTAAGGCCAGTATTGCAGGTTGGAACCAGAGGTACAACCTCTGCGTCTGCTCAAGAACTGTTAAATGCCAATTTTGGAGTTTCAGTGACGTCCACGTTTGCTCCATTATGGTAAGATTTTGGTGAAGATCTGGATCTGGATACTAGGATTTTATAAGTGATTATTTTCTTTTCTTTTCAGCTTTTCAGCAGAACTTTTAGAAAACTTTTTATAAGACTTTTCAGCCTGATAGAGGTATGCAATCTACTGAGTGCCATTCTATTTTCCCCCTTGATATTTGAAAGAAAAAAAAAACTAGGGGGGGGGGGGTATTGTAATCGACTCTGCCCATCTGTCTGTCCATCCATCTGTCATGCTATCCCCTCCTAAACTTTTCGGCAGGAATTCACCAATCTTGGTAGTTATGATCAACACATGGCAAGAAGGAGCAAGAGCAGTGCCATTTTTGGCCTCACCCACTGGGGCGGGATCAAAAGGTCAAATAACGTTAATTGCAATTGCGGGCACATTTCAAAACATTTTTTAATGAACTTTAGTATATGCAATCAATATTGGGGGATGCATGAAAAATTTAACAATTTATTGGATTTGATCTCCGGTTCATTCCCCAGGGGGTGGACTTTGCGTCACATGGGTCAAAATGGGGGGAAATTTTTCTCTCAAAATTTGTTATTGGGTCATTCCCGGTGGAACTTTTTGCCATCTTTCAATTTTGTTTTAGGTGGGAAGCGTATGAATTTTTGATTGCGCGCCATTGACTCTGCTCTATTTTTATATATATATATATATATTTTTTTTTTTACTGTGTTCTATGGTTTATGGAAGAGCTTGTGCCATTGCTGGCGTAATTGCAGATCCTTTTATTGTCATTTAATCAAACGTGGTGATTGGAAAGTCATCTCTATTCCAAGAATGTGTAATGAGATGTTTTAATTATTTATTTCATTTTGCGCTTGCATCACGTCGAGGGTTCACAGGTTGATTTGGGGTGTGCACTTTTTCCGGGTGTGCCATGAGTGTGTCATTGGGAACAGGTTAGTTTGAGTTGTACTTCTCTTAATTTTTAACATAAAACTCAATCCTTGTTTTTCATTTCCTTTCACAACATGTTTTTCTTCTTCTCGTATTCCCTTTCCTGCAGCTCTTTGGTTTCGTTTACGCCTGCTATGTGGTCAGCGTGTTTACGGAGGAAGAAGACAGCTGTAAGCAACATGGCGCACTACACAATGTATGGCATATGGTACAACATAACACAGAAGAGCACACAGTATTACCCAAAATAAACTGGCTCATCGTGTCGAGTTTTCCAGTGATTTGTCTATGGCATGACTGCCAGCAGACAGACAAAACAGCTCAAATGAAGTTTTTTTCACATCCACTTGTGCACCTAACTTTGTGTAGCATCGCATAGTATAGACACAATTGGGCCCAAATAAGCCAGAATAGGTCTGGACAGGCTAATCCAGACTCGGTGTGTACACCTTTCAACCTGGCAGTACACCTCCAAATAGAATCAATAAATGTAATACATACAAAGAAAGTTATTTGGGTACACCACCCACATACTGTATAGTTGTAAAGTTGTCGCCATGATAATGCCTGTAATGAGGGACTTTCAAAGTGACGTAATCCTGGCCGGACATTTTCGTGTCAATGACGAAATGTATATCGTGCGTTTGATTTTAAGGATTGTTAGCTAAAATGGCTCACAAAGCTTCTAAAATAAGCTGAAAATACTTGGGAAAGTACCCGAGACAACGGGGTGTGCCTCTGCACAACTAAAGAGTTGGAGAACTTTCTCAGCTCACCCAAAGGTGTGAGAGCCGGACATACAAGGTAGACCTCCCTGAGGGTTCACCGTATCTAATTTCGGTGCTTCTTCGCAGTGATGGGAAGGTCATATCTGGGACTTCTGAATGCATAGGATAAGTTTAAAATAAACTTTTACTCTGAGGGGCAGTCAATAAGTAACTTTAAAATATTTTTCACAACTTGTTTATTGCATGTACGTGTGAAACAACTGTGTTATTTTTCAACATAATCTCCATTGCGTTCAATGCATTTTTTCCAGAGCTTTACTAAGACCTGGATTCCTCTAGAAAGTAAATATTTTGGCTGCTTTGTGTAGCCATTCTTGCACCGCCTCTTGGACCTCTTCATCGGATCGGAAAGTGGTTCCACCAAGCGCCTCTTTAAGTGGCCCAAAGATGTGGTAATCCAAAGGGGCGAGGTCTGGCGAGTAGGGTGGATGAGGAAGACACTCAAAATTCAGGTCCTCTATTGTTGCAGCTGTAGCACGGGCAGTACGAGGCTGAGCATTGTCATGCTGCAGCAAAACACCAGTAGTGAGTAGTCCACGACGTTTTGATTTGATTGCTGGTTTCAGATGATTTTTAAGGAGGTTGCAGTGTGATGCATTGCTGACTGTGGGTATGTAATGTCCATCTGGGTATGTAATGCTCTACAAGTGGGCCTTGGCTATCCCAGAAGAGCGTCAGCATCACTTTTCCAGCGGACGGCTGTTTGCGGAATTTTTTGGTCTTCGGTGAAGTTGAATGGCGCCACTCTTTGATTGCCCTCTTCGTTTCTGGCTGAAAGTAGTGGACCCAGCTTTCATCCCCATTCCCCAGTCACTATGCGCTGTAAGAAAGCGTCGCCTTCTGTTTCGTAACTTCGCAGGAGTTCTTCACATGCGTCCACTCGCCGTTCTTTCAGTTTGGGTGTAAGTTGTCTAGGCACCCACCTTGCAGACACTTTGCCGAACCCCAGCGCGTTGTCAATGATATGGTGTGCTGAATAGGGTGGTTCTTAAAAATGAAAGTTATAAAAGTCATGCTCCTAACTCTTTAAAAAATTTGAATGTATGAAAAACCCTTGTGGTGAAATTTGAGGCCATTTGGACTAAATTTAGGGGTTGCACACGGAGTTTGTAATTTCACATATTTGACTCGCATAAATGTTTGGAGTTGATTCTTTATTCTCCACTGCTATACTTGTGATTTTGACCATTACAGTTGACCTATGACCTTGCTATGCACTGCACATTTTGAAGTTGTTTTTAAGTTAATTGAATACAGTAAGTACAGCTGTACTCTGGTGTATGCAGTTGCTCAAATTGAAGAGTACAATCGTCTCCTGACAAGGGACGAACAGCAAACCCAGTATCTGCTTCAAGTTGTGACAGAACATCGCAAGAGGTTTCCCGATTGTAGGAAATCAACGCTTATCGGGCACAAACATTGAGTGGCTGGCAACCATGAGTCACTGTGCAACCCCTAAAACCTGATGAATTCAAAAAATATTTCACAGGCAAAAGTTTTACCTCAATACCAAAACAATTAAAGGTTAGGAGTGAAACAATCCTTTTTTTTTGTCTTATGTAGCTAAGAATCACTCTAATGCTGAACCATGGCTAATGTTCAATTCGAAGACCACTTCATCCAGCGTAATGCGACTGTTTTCCCTTAGCATGCGCTCAACTCCTGCAACCATTTCTGGTGTGTCGGCTGTGTGAGGCCGGCCCGAGTGACCAGCGTCTGCCACACTGGACACTCCACTTTTAAACTTCCTGTCCCAGTCATACACCTGCTGCAGCGATAAACATGCGTCACCATATTGCATCTTCATTCTGCGATGGATTTCACTGGGATTTACACCCTCACTTTCCAAGAAACGGATGACAGAACGTTGCTCCTCCCTGGTACATATGCTTCTAAGGGAGCCGCCATCTTGGAACTGCTCTACTGACGTCATACGCTCAATGTTGTCAAATCTAAAACAGGCAAAACATGACTTACCCATAGATATAACATATGTCGTCTACAACGACACACATTACATTCTTTTCTTTCTTTTTTTCGTTTTTTTGTATACAAGATCGAGGCTCGTGTAAGAGCTATCATCAATCACAAAAAAACGAATGGATACACAAAACATACAATAAAGCCAGCGAGAGACGAGATGGGGAGAGAGAGAGGGAAGCACACAAGTACAACAGCAGAGAACAGGGACATCGGAAGATCCGTGGGAGGGAGAGGGCTAGGGAGGGATACACACGGGATAAAACACATGGACACTGCTAGAACTTCCAGGAAAGAAAGAAGTCGGTATTTAAAAAAAGTGGATCTGGGGTGAATTAGTGGGGGTAGAAGAGATCAAGGTTTTGGATGGGGGAAGATAAGAGATGGTGGTGAACAGCTGTTTTAAAGACCTGGAGGGGGGAGTGGGATTGAAGAGATTGAGGGAGTTTGTTCTCGAATTTATATCGCCATTTTAAGGTTACTTAATTGACTGGCCTCTCGTATTAATCATGTTGGGAGTCGAGGAGGAGTGGGAGCTGTGAGTGCTAATATATGTACAGTATGTATATATCAAGGGTAGATCCAGAGGGGAGGCACACCCTGCGCCTCTCCCTAATTACTCCGCCACTCCCGTCAACTGTCTTGTGAGTCGTGCAGTGAACTTTTCTAACAATTTTTTTTTTCAAAAAACAAAAGTCAAAATATCACAATTTTTTTAACGAAACAAGCCTACCTTATACTGCATAGTGTTTCAAAAATTTAAACGTAAAATCTGCAACGATTACATTTAAGACTAGAATGGCACTCAGGAGAGAGCATACCTCCTCCTGGTTGGCCATATCACTCAATGGTGAAGAATGACTTTTAAAATATACTAACTGGATCTGGTTCTGGATCTTCACCAAAATTGAATCGATTCTTCCTTGTCAGACACACAACCTGTCCAACAGGTTTCGTCCAAATCCGTCCACAACTTTTTGAGATATCTTGCTATGTATCGTTTTTGGCCCCATCTCCCAATAGTGAAGAATCACTTAAAAAATTAAACAATTCTCATATCCGAATCCATATTCAGATCTTCACCAAAATCGAATCCAATCGTCCTTGTCAGACACCCAACCTCTCCACCAAGTTTCGTACAAATCCGTCCACAACTTTTTGAGATATCCTGCTATGTATCGTTTTTGTCCCGATCTTCCAATGGTGAAGAATCACTTTTAAAATTCTAGTAGCCGGATCCGAATCGGGATCTTCACCAAAATCTAATCATTTCGTCCTTGTCACATACGCTACATCTCTGCCAAATTTCGTCCGAATCCGTCCACAAAATTTTGAGCTATTTTGTTCACAGACAAACGGACAGACAAACAGACAGGGGTGAAAACATAACCTCCATCCACCTTTGGTGGTGGAGGTAAAAATGCTTTAAATGTTTCGGTATTGTTTCTGTTATTGATGTTTTAATTATCCGATTGAACAACAACAACATCAAACAAAAAAATAAAAACACCAATGGCCGAATCCTGTTCTCCAAAAGGGGCGAAAATTCAAAGCAGTATTCAGTTTTGTTTATTTTGTTTTTTAATTAAAGGACCATGATCTGCATGCGGAAAAACGGTAAGAAATAGTTAAACTGATAAAATTTGATTTTGTAACTCCATTAACTGGTGGAGCCTTCTTTTGGGATTTGGCAATGATGATTTTGTAATGACATCTGGTGGAGAGTGTAATCATGTTTATCGCTACTGATAAATCGTTCAACACGTCTCCTGTCGTTTCCACATATACTGTGTTGGAGGTAAACTCGTTTGTTGGTTTGGTCCTTCTATGTATCGTGATTGTTAACTATCCATTGAAGAAAGAGAGCAGACTGTGTGTTGCAGTGTAATTTAACCCATCGCGTCGTATACAAGAGATCCAGAGTTCTTATCCCATCCTATGAACGTTTAATTGTTCATTTTTAATCAAAGCGAATCAAAATCTGTACATGAATCGTAAAGATTCTGAAATGATGAACAATTAAATAACTTGTGACGAAGTACATTTCTGTGCCCATCTAACATAAAATCGTGAATCCGTGCCTGTATGTATATATAATGAGGGTGTGGTGGTTCTTTCAGCCCAAAAGGTAGTGTTGAGGCAGTGCAAAGCAGAAATGACTAGTAGCTGGCGAAGCCGTTGTGAATGAACGCATTGAAGGAGCTGGGGCTCCCACGTCGATCGGAAGAATGGACGCGACAAAAAGCTGGAATTCATCCGAGTTGCTTTAATCAAACCAAACACTCAGGCACTCTGAAAAGCCCGTTTATCGGGCAGCAATATATATACATATTATCCCGGAGCGTTTGCCCAGGAAAGGCGAGAGGGGGCGTGGCCCAGCGTCCTGGCTGCGGCCTGGCAAGTTCAGGGCGAGCATGCCCGGGCATGCCCGGGCGTCCCGACCGAGGCCTGGCAAGTTGAGCGCGGGCCTGCCCGGGCATCCTGGACGAGCCCGGCATGGTGATCGCTCCGCGTCCTTGATAGGTGCAAGGCGATTGTGAAAACCCAGCGGTAGCCGCTACACACGTCCCCCCAGAATCGACTTGCACCGGCAGGGTCAATTTGAGGGGGGTCCTGATGACCCGGCCGAAGCGACCCCTGGCGGGTCGTGGGAGGGGGTCCGGTGTGGTGGTGGGCGGTCGAGTGGGGGGCACCGTGGACGGGGGGCGGCCTCGCCGCGGTGGAAGGGCCACCCGTGGTGGGTGGTCGACGTCCACGTGCGCCGGCTTGAGGCGGTCCACCGCAATCCGGTCCGACCTGCCGCCGATGTCGATGACGAACGACTTGTCGTCCCGTCGCAGCACCCGGAAGGGCCCGTCGTACGGCGGCCGGAGTGGCCCCCGATGTGCGTCGTGACGCACAAAAACATACTCCGCTGTGCGAAGTGCTGGGGGGACGTAGGACTGGGGGTCACCGTGGTGGGATGTTGGCACGGGGGCAAACCGTCGGGCGGCCTCCTGGAGGTCCGAGCGCTGGTGAGCTGCGGACCAGGGACTGGTAGCGTCGGGCACGAATTCGCCCGGGACGCGTAGCGCCTGGCCATAGACAAGCTCGGCGGTGGATGCCTGGAGGTCCTCCTTGGGGGCCGTGCGGAGGCCCAAAAGGACCCACGGCAGCCGGTCAGCCCAGCCGCCGTCTTGAAGGCCGGCCATGAGCGCGGCCTTCATGGACCAGTGGAATCGCTCGCACAACCCATTTGCTTGGGGTTGGTAGGCCGTAGTACGGTGGAGCTTGACCCCCAGGTTGCGGGCGACCGCGCCCCACAGCTCGGAGGTGAACTGTGGTCCGCGGTCTGACGAGATGTCCGCCGGTGCGCCGAAGCGGGCGACCCAGGTGGCGATGAAAGCCTGCGCCACGTCGGCGGTGGTGGTGGAGACGAGGGGAACGGCCTCCGGCCACCTGGTGGTCCTGTCCACCATGGTGAGCAGGTGTGTGAACCCCCGTGACGGGGGGAGGGGGCCCACCAGATCCATGTTGACGTGGTCGAAACGTCGTTCGGGCACGGTGAAAGGTGCCAGCGGGGCCTGGGTGTGTCGGTGGACCTTGGCCCGTTGGCAGGCCGTGCAGGTGCTGGTCCAATCGCGGACGTCCCGACGAAGGCCATGCCAGACGAATCGCGCCGACACCAGCTTCTGGGAAGCTTTCCGGCCCGGGTGGGAAAGGCCGTGGAGGGAGGCGAAGATGCGGCGTTGCCAGGTGACGGGCACGATGGGGCGAGGCTGGCCTTGGGAGACGTCGCAGAGCAGGACAGTGTCCGTGAAGGGGATGTCGGCCAGGCGGAGGCCCGTGTCCGCCGCCCGGAGGGCTTGCACCGTGGTGTCGGTGGTTTGGTCCGCCGCCATAAGCGCAAAGTCCACGCCCAGGTGGACCGCGTTCGCGCTGGCCCGGGAAAGACAGTCGGCCACGGCGTTGTTTTTGCCGGCGACGTGCCGGATGTCCGTGGTAAACTCCGACACGGCGGAGAGGTGGCGCTGTTGGCGGGCCGACCACGGCTCCGTGACCTTGGCCATGGCGTAAACCAACGGCTTGTGGTCGACGAACGCCGTGAAAGGTCGGCCCTCCAGGAGGTGGCGGAAATGGCGGACGGCCAGGTGTAGACCGAGGAGCTCCCGGTCAAACGTGCTGTATTTGAGCTCGTTCGGCCGGAGCTGCCGGCTGAAAAAAGCGAGTGGCTGCCAAACCCCGTTCACCCATTGCTCATGTACGGCGCCCACCGCGTAGTCGGAGGCATCCGTGGTGAGGGCGATGGGAGCGTTGAGCACCGGGTGAGCGAGCAGTGTTGCGTCGGCGAGGGCCCGCTTTGAGCTTTGGAAGGCCGCATCCATTGCTGCGGACCAGGCGATGTCGTGCTTGGCCGGCTTGCCCCGGAGGGCTTCGTAGAGGGGCCGCATGAGTTGAGCAGCGCGGGGCACGAAGCGGTGATAAAAATTCACCATTCCTAGGAATTCCTGCAGGGCCTTTATGGTGCGGGGACGCGGGAACGTGGTGATGGCCTCGACCTTGGTTGGCAGCGGCACGGCCCCGTTCTTGGTGATGTGGTGGCCCAGAAAATCAACGGCCGTCGTGCCGAAGTGGCATTTGGCCGGGTTGACGATGAGGCCGTGCTCGCTGAGGCGCCCGAACAGTGTTCGGAGGTGGAGGAGGTGCTCGGCCCGGGACGTGCTGGCGACGAGGATGTCGTCCAGGTAAACGAAAAGGAACGGCAGGTCACGCAGCACGCCGTCCATCAAGCGCTGGAACGCCTGAGCCGCGTTCTTGAGACCAAACGGCATCCGCAAGAATTCGAATAAGCCGAACGGCGTGATGACTGCCGTTTTAGGGACGTCGGCCGCCCTGACAGGTACCTGGTGATATCCCCGTATGAGATCAATTTTCGAAAAAATGACCCGTCCCGCCAGACGGGCGGAGAAGTCTTGGATATGCGGGATCGGGTACCTGTCGGGGGTGGTAGCGTCATTGAGACGGCGGTAGTCGCCACACGGGCGCCATCTACCCCCCGGCTTTGGCACGATGTGCAGTGGCGAGGCCCACGCGCTATCGGAGCGCCGCACGATGCCGAGGTGCTCCAACGTGTCGAATTCGGCCTTCGCCACGGCGAGCTTGGCTGGGTCGAGGCGGCGGGCCCTGGCGTAGACCGGCGGGCCCGTGGTTGGTATGTGGTGCTCGATCCCATGCCGTACTGCGACGGCCAAAAACGTCGGCCGCGTGAGGGCCGGGAACTCCGTGAGCAGGCGAGCAAACTCGTTCGCCGCCGGGACGGTGCATGCCAGCTCGGTCGGCGCGGAGCTGCTCAATGTGCATACCAGGGAGCTGAAGGTTTCGGCGTTGATTAAACGACGCCGTTGGACGTCCACCAGCAGTCCGTGTGCGCAGAGGAAGTCGGCGCCTAGCAGAGCCATGGGCACGTTTGCGGTTACAAACGTCCAAGCAAAGCGTTGGCCGCCGAAGCAGAGGGTGACGTTGCGCGGGCCGAAGGTGCGGATGGTCGATCCGTTGGCCGCAACCAAGGAGGGGCCGCAAACCGCGGATTGCCTGTCCTGGTCAGAGGCGGGTATGACGCTCAGTTGGGCGCCAGTGTCGCACAGGAAGCGCCGTCCGGACGCTTTATCCGTGATGAACAGTAAGTTGCCCGTGTGGCCGGCGCTCATGGCTGGTAATGAACGCCGGCCCGGCCGTTTCCCGGCCTGCCGAAGGTGCACGGGGGTCGGCATGTCCGGGCCTTCTGTCCGAACCTGGCATGATAGTAACACCACGCTTGGTCAGGTGGAGGCTCCGGTCGTCGTCCGTGCCGGGTGCTCGGGCGCCATGGGTGTTGCGTCGGACGGCGGTGGGTCCCATGTCGCCGCTGCGATGTGCTGTCCTGCGGCGGAGATCTTGTCGGCTTCTCTGGCAAGGGCCCGGGGATCTGTGATCGTCGTGCTTGCCAGGGTGAGGCGTACCGGGTTAGGCAGCTGACGGAGGAACAGCTCCCGGAACAGGAATGCCGGAGAGTGCTCACCGAGCAGTGAAAGCATGTAGTCCATTCGCTCGGAAGGGCGCGTGTCGCCGAGCTCGGGCAGGTCGAGCAGGCGCCGTGCGCGTTCCGCCGATGGGAGGGCGAAAGCGTCGAGGAGAAGCTTCTTAATCGCGCCGTATTTGTCAGCGGCTGGCGGGCTCTCGAGGAGGCTCAGGGCGCGGGCCGCGGTGGCCGAACCGAGCGCTACTACCACATGGTGGAAGCGGGTGTCGTCGGCCGTGATGCCTCGCAGGGCGAACAGGGAATCCGCCTGTGCGAACCAAACCGCCGCGTGAGCCTCCCAGAAGGTAGGCAGTTTAAGGGCGACTGCCGTGTCCATGTCGGTAGGTCACCAATGAAGGAGCTGGGGCTCCCACGTCGATCGGAAGAATGGACGCGACAAAAAGCTGGAATTCATCCGAGTTGCTTTAATCAAACCAAACACTCAGGCACTCTGAAAAGCCCGTTTATCGGGCAGCAATATATATACATATTATCCCGGAGCGTTTGCCCAGGAAAGGCGAGAGTGGGCGTGGCCCAGCGTCCTGGCTGCGGCCTGGCAAGTTGAGGGCGAGCCTGCCCGGGCATGCCCGGGCGTCCCGACCGAGGCCTGGCAAGTTGAGCGCAGGCCTGCCCGGGCGTCCTGGACGAGCCCGGCATGGTGATCGCTCCGCGTCCTTGATAGGTGCAAGGCGATTGTGAAAACCCAGCGGTAGCCGCTACAGCATACGTATTAATTTGAAAAGCCAGATTTTGCTGGATCCTTTGAGAATTCCAAGCTTTGACGCACCAAAACACTCAAAGGAGGCCGCCATCTTGCGGATGCGGAAGTATGCATAAAAAATTGCGAAAAAGTTCAATAGGAGTTTGTTTCAGTTTCACCCGTTTTTGTTTGATTCACAATCTTATGTACCTCTAATTTGTAATTAAAATACTTTAAGACCAACCTCGTTCCCCGGGCCCGCACGGGCCCTGGTTATCTTCAACGAAAATCGTCACCAAGCACCGGAACCAATGAGATTCGAGCATTTGAAAAAATATTTCAAAAACCAAATCGCTCCATGGAGGCCGCCATCTTGTGGATGCGGAAGTATGCATAAAAAATTGAGAAAAAGTTCAATAGGAGTTTGTTTCACCCGTCTTTTTTTGATTCACAATCTTATGCACCTCTAATTTGTAATTAGAATACTTTAAGACCAACCTTGTTCCCCGGGCCCACACGGGCCCTGGTTATCTTCAACGAAAATCTTCACCAAACACCGGAACCAATGAAATTCGAGCATTTGAAAAAATATTTCAAAACCAAACCGCTCCATGGAGGCCGCCATCTTGCGGATGCAGAAGTATGCATAAAAAATTGTGAAAAAGTTCAATAGGAGTGTGTTTCACCCGTCTTTGTTTGATTCACAATCTTATGCACCTCTAATTTGTAATTAAAATACTTTAAGACCAACCTTGTTCCCCGGGCCCACACGGGCCCTGGTCATCTTCAACGAAAATCGTCACCAAACACCAATGAGATTCGAACATTTGAAAAAATATTTCAAAAAAGCTTATTACCGCGTTTCGGATGCTGAAAAGGGCGTCAAATATTCTAAAATTGACGAAGAATTATTTTTTAGAAATCCTGCGGCCGTAGGGGGTAGTTTTTCACAGCCGGAAATATCCGAAGTTGAGACGGAATTCACCGAATTAATCAAGAAGGAAGTTTTATAAATTTTAATCTCATCCAGAATGCAAATGGTGTCATTTTGAACTAGGTACGGTACCTACTACACCTACCTACTACCAACTACCTAACCTACTGATGCCATAGTGATGGGTAAAATAGTGGCAAGAGGCTTTGGCTTCGCCAGCTCATTGCGACTTTGCAGTGGGGTACTAGTAGGCCTTTAGGTAGGCTTTAATCAACACAATGGTGGCTTAGTGCAAAAGGAGAGGCCTAAGCAGGGCTTGAAGTCCTTAAGAGGGAACGTAGCATGGAGCGGATCGTAGGCAGCCCGCATGTTGTCGGCTGACCCGCTTTTATACAGTAACGATCCCAGAACACAGCAAGTGAGGTACACAGGAAGTGAGGTGCACCGGAAGTGAGGCATCAAGAAAGCTGGAGTTATGTCATTTAGTGTCTGAGAGTGGAAAAGAAATGGAGGTGTTTTTGGTTGATGTTTTGAGCGGTGTATGTTATGAGGCTAGTTGGTTGTGTGGGTGTGTGGGGTTGTGTGTGTGTGTGTGTGTGTGTGTGTGTGTGTGTGTGTGTGTGTGTGTGTGTGTGTGTGTGTGTGTGTGTGTGTGTGTGTGTGTGTGTGTGATTTTGCATGAGTGTGTGTGTGATTTTGCATGAGTGTGTGTGTGATTTTGCATGAGTGTGTGTGTATGTGTGTGTTTTGTTGTTGAGTGGTGAAGGTTATAAGAATGGGTAGTTGTTTGGGTGCTGCACCAAGTTTTTTGTTTTTTTTTGTGCCGTGGATTCTGGGAGAGGAAGCTGTTGTTTTGTAGTTTGTGTTCTCGCTGACTAGGTTGGGGGTATGTATGCATCCACGTGTAGTTGCTGCATGTGGAGCCATATGTGCCCCTGCTGGCCCACCTTAGCTGACTGTATTTATGGGTATGTATGCAGTTGGGTTGTTAGGGTTAGGGTTTGTTCCTTAGTTGGGGCTATGTATGCAGTTGTACTTGTGACCAGGTGGAAATTATATATATATACTAGAAAGATACCTGTGCTACACACGGGTGGGAGGCCAGGGGCAAACAGACAATGCAGAAAAGGTGAATACTAACCCATGAACGAATAAATTCCACATTCTTGTGCCACCTTCAGTCGAACATCAGGCATTTACAGCCAGTTCGTGAATGACTTGGGCAAAAAAAAACGGCGAATGGCAAACCATGAACCAATAAATTCCTTATTCCAGTGCCACCTTCATTTAAACGTCAGGCATTGACAGTTTGTGAAGGACTTGGGCAAAAAACTTACTACAAGTGAATGTTTCTACACGTGGTCAATGACGAAACTACAACTACAATGGCATGCCTGCATTTTACATTTAATTCAGGATTTCTAAACTTTTGTAGGTGAATTATATAAATCTCGTCATGATATTTATTTATTTAATCTTGGGCGGTAACTGGTGATGGATTGTGTTGATTCTATACATGTCAGGATTGTGATGTCCATGTGACAGTCTCATCAAAAAGTGAATGAGCTCTCGATCCTTGTTCTTTCCTACCCCACAACCATAGTCATCCCCCCTCCCCCCTAAAAAAGGAAAACAAGAAAAATGCAATATTTATCTGTTTATTGTATTTTTGCTCTTTCTAACAACTGAGTGACTCACTCACACACTCATTCACTTACTCACTCACTGATATAAATGCTTAGTACCATCTAGGTGGGGTAGAAAGGTGAAATTTTGCACACTAATGCAACTCGAAGCCAACATCCCAGGGAAAATCACAAAACTGTCGGAAAATTTCTGTAAATGAAAATATTCGTAAGTCAGCCGGTGCAGCCTCGGTCTGCTCACTGCGGGTGAAATGACCAAAGACAATGGAGCTTACATTTGAACTGGGTGCGAGGCAACGCCCACACGCACCTCTTCCGCCTCTTATTTTATAACTTTTTCCGTGTTTACATAAAAAATATTATAGCTGTAAACTTTTAAATAAAGAGCTAAATTCTAATCACCACTTATTTTGATTTGCATGTGACCAAGTTGGATTGTTTTTTTTGTTTTTTTTTGTATAATAAGTTCAGGCTCGTATAAGAGCTACCACATATAACATATAACAAAGGGAGCGAGAGACAAAAGGGGGAGAGAGAGGGAACCACAACAACAGGAGGGAACAGGGACATCTGGAGATCTGTGGAAGGGAGAGGGCTGGGGAGGGGTACACACGGGATAAACAAGATGGACACTAATAGGACTTTCAGGAAAGAAAACGGAATTTGAAGGAGGTGGATTTGGTGTGTATTAACGGGGGTAGAAAAAAAATCAAGGTTTTGGATTGGGAATGGTGGTGAACATATGAGATGGTGGTGAACAGCTGTTTTGAAGACCTGGGTGGAGGAGTGAGATTGAAGAGAGTGTGTGAGTTTGTTACAGAGGCGGGAGAAAAGAGGAATGAAAGAGTGGAGGTGAGCAGTGATCCTGATTTAGGTAGTTTCATCAGAAGGGAATTGATGGTGGACGATGTGTGCCCTGCAGAATCCTGGGTGGGTATGGTAGAGCGGGAAGGGTGCACAAAGCACGGAAAGAGTGCAGGGTGCAAGACCAGAAAGGAGGTGGAAGAAGACAGAGACCACTGACCTTCGGCGATGGCAAGTGATAGGCCCATAGATTCAACTTATTTTTGGGAAATTCCAATAATCTTAAAGGCCTCCGTTTGCATGGCGTCAAGCTTAGCAATATGTGAGGCAGGGGAGATTAGGGGGGAGAGCAGTATTCCATCAAGCAGTGGATGAAAGTCTTGTAGGTGGCAAGGAGTTCAGGTGTGCCAAGGAAGGATTTTGTATGATGGAGGAGCCCAGTTGGCAGCCTTGACTTTGAAGGCCAACTTTGAAATGTGGTTTTCCCAAGAAAGATCATGGCTAATAATAAGATCCAGGAGTTTGAATGACTGAACCTCTTTAAGACAGGATTGTTAAGAAAGTAGATAGGAGGGTTTGCCAGATATTCCTTTTGGAGATAGATAGTGAGAGTGTCAGTCCTTGAAGACATATAGGGCAGATTACAGAGGGATGATCAGTGGTGGTCCAAAATGGAATTGGGTAAGAGTGGGGCTCAGACACATCCGGAGGGAGGGGGAGTGGAATCACAATTATCACGACTGATAAATCATTCGACACGTTCCCTGTCGTTTCCACATATATACTGTTCTCCTTATGCTAAACAGGCACGAATGACATGAATGATCTATATTACTCCCTTTTTGACCTATCATGTTCCTATATCAGTATTATATAATACTAGGGCGTGCCCGTACGTGGGTGCAAAAAAACATGCGTGCAAAGAACAACAACAAAGAAAAACTTTGAAACCACGTGGCAGTAACGACCACAGAACCCACCCCCCTCTATTTACATGAAATGGTTTGGTCCATTCGCAAAGCCAAAGCGAACGGCTTGCGAGTACGGTAGAACCCCCCCCCCCCCCCCCCTCTATTTACATGAAATGGTTTGGTCCATTCGCAAAGCCAAAGCGAACGGCTTGCGAGTACGGTGACCATACCTTGGGAACCACTTGTCCGATTAATTTCAAACCTTGAAAAGGCACATCCTCAGGTCCCCAGCAATATATCTGGCAAGTTTCAATTAGATCGGACCCGTGGTTGTCGAGAAACAGCGGTCACAGACAAACACACACACACACAGACACACACACATACACACAGAGATTACTGGAATTATAGATAGATTGGATCAGGACTGGTACGGGAGTTCGATTCGAGTTCCGAGCGTCGTGTCAAAACGAAAAAAAAGTGTCAAAATGTAAATATAATGAAAGGAGTAAAAGTTTTTCTCTTGACTATGAAGCAAAACTCAGCACAGATGATAGGCCTTTTCTATGTCCAGTGTTGCGTATCAAAATTTAAACATTATTCCCAGCGATGGTTGAGTTTCTGATTTTCTTGGCAAATGAGATCATCATACTAAAATACGCAATTTGGTGTCTGTCTGTCTGTCTGACCACGATACATTTGGTCATCACACATCCAATCAAAACCAAACTTGACAGGACTGAGGGTCACACTATGGAGGTTGTAGCAATTTCATTTGTCCCACTCCGCAAGGATGTTTTCCGCCTTTATTGAAATTCATGTTGTGGTGTATACACAGCTAATCGCGGCATTTTCCCAAGGCCGCTTCTAATAACACAAGTAATAATAACACTAATGATAATAGCATAATAGTAATGTTACAAAACAATATTAATACTAATAATATCCTGTAACCCCAAGAGGTTATTTTTCTTTCTTGGACAAACGTCGTGTTAACCTGTATAAATGGCTTATCGTGGTGTTTCATGGGGCACCCCTACCGGAAGTTAAAACAGTCATTTCTGCTGTTTAACACTAAACTGAAAGGGAGGAATCCCTACATTATTGAGGCACTATATTCTTGTCGCGTCACCCACAGACTAACAGAGCCGAGCCTAGAACTACTGTAATCTATACACTCCAGAGAGGAAAGTAACGTGATCCTTCCTGCCGCTCCCATAGGGAGCCGGATGTACTTGTATTTTTAAATCTGTAACTATTTTTAGCGACTTCCTGTGTGTCTGCATTTACATTTGGACTTGTATGCCCAGGTTTCTTTTATAGCGAGCACCCATGTACCTCTCTCCCTTTTTATTTATATCTCGTGCAACTGAAAGACTTGGTGCAGACACTTTGCTGTTCCCAAAAGCTGCACAGAGTGGACATATTCTAGAAAGAGGCAAAATGACGCTCGGTTTATGTGACATCATACGAAATCCACCATTTCCAGTTGTGATTGTGAGCAGAAATTAATGAAATCTCCTTACACACTGCCTCACCTCTTGTTCTTTCTCTTCTCCCCCATTTGGTGCTGTTTTACTTCCCTATATTTGTACTTATTTTACGTCTGTGGAGTCAGTTGATTTCATAGGTGGATTTCATTCATACACAGCCTACCAGTCTCCACAGAAAGTTTCACACTTACAGTTAAAGCCAGTGTATGTGTAAGTAACAACTACACCCTCCCCACCATCACTACCTCGTACCATGCCACTCCCACTCCTCCTACCCCCTACGCACCATCACTTCCTTATATCCTGCCATCTCCTGGGGCCATCACTACCTTTTACCATACCAGCATCCTCCTCCGACAATCACTACCTTTTACCCTGCCACCTCGTATGCTTTGCATCCATACCCTCTATGGCCTGCTGCTGATGTTCCTATCGTGTGCAATTGCTATGGTAGTTCATATGCCTGTTCCACCACCCGCTTGCAGTTTCCCCTATCTACCCTACCCGCATTATTCCTGCACTTCCCACACCCAAAGCCTGCTGGCAAATGCCCCACTGACAAGTGCTTATCTATGACAGAAAGAAAAACTAATCTTAATCATGAAGGTCAGTGTTGGTCTGCTTTGGCAGGCAGGTAAAACACTGGATGGAATCAACAAAATGTTGATCAAAGTATGTTAACTGCCGTGGAAAGCAAGGAGCTGACATTTCGGGCGTTAACCTATTGTCGGGAAAAACAAGAGGAAGGGATAGGGGAAAAGAATCATATTAGGTGTGAGTGAGCCAGAGGTGTGTGCGCTGGCACTACGTCAAGGATCAGGGTGCATGTGGAGTGGGAATCCCTCATTATGACTCCTCATGAAAGGGACGGTCAGGGTTCAGGAGTTAAAATCAAGGGGAATGGGACTGGTTGAAAAAGGGGAAATATTAAGGAAACTAAACATGGAAAAAGGGAGGGGAAGAAAAGAGAGACTATAAATAGATAAACTAAAATGACTGAAAAAGGAGAGAGAACAAAGGAGGGAAAAGTTAAGAGGAGAGAGAAAAGGAAAAAGAACCACTACTGGACCGCACCTCCACCGGACGAAGACCGGGCGATCCCTTCCGTGGACACTTGATCGATGTATGAACCAATCCTGGAGATCCCTCCACCCGGTTGCTTGAAATTTTAATCTTTCCAGACATTAGTTCGGTCACGTGGCTATGTTCAGCAAAATTGACAGGTGAAAGCATAAAGAACAAGGCCTTATCTATCTTCAGAATGGGGATGGGGATGGGGACACTGGCTCTGCACGGGATTAATGAGCGCTTTTCATTCGCTTTCACCTCCAGTCTCTTACAACTTTTCAATCTTTTCCCCCTCTGTTTTCCCCTTTTACTTAACTGTCCTTTATTTAATTTTATCGACCTTACCTCCTTTTATTCTCTCCCCTTTGTTTTCTCTCCCCTTTGTTTTCTCTCCCCTTTGTTCTCTCTCCTTTGTTCTCTCCCCTTTGTTCTCTCCCCTTTGTTCTCTCCCCTTTGTTCTCTCTCCTTTGTTCTGGCTCCCTTTTATTTATTTAAGCTTTATTTATTTATTTCTCATCTCTCTGTGTTCCCAAATTTTATTTTCGCTTCTTGTTTGTTTCCATATTATTTTCTCCTTTTCTACCAGTCCCAGTCCCCTTAACTTTCAACTCCTGAACCCTGACCCTTCCTTTCGTGAGGTGTCAAAATGAGTCATTTCCTGTCCATATGCACCTTGATCCCTGAAGTAGCTCTGACGCATATACCTCCGACTCGCCCTCACCCTATATCGATCTTCACCCCTATCCCGGCTCCCTCTTTTGCTCCGATGAATGGTTAGCGCCAGAAACGTCAGCTTTTCTTTGCTTCCCACCGTGTTTCGATCAACGTTCCGTTGATTCCGTCCATTACCGTATCTATAACAGCCGTGGTGTGATGACTAGTCAGGTTCATGATGTTTTTTCGTTCAAAATTTTTGGAGATTAGCAAAACTATACATTTTTGGAATATTCAGAGCATGAGGAATCCAAAAATTAATGTTGGCATTTGCGTAGACACCTGCATGGCCGCCATTTTGGATTTTCAAAATGGCCACCATAAAATGCATAATTTGCGCTATCTCGGCTTCTAGTCAACCTATAATCTTATTTAAATATGCTAATCCTATGTTTTCTGGATCAAGCAAACCATTGGTGGGATCATTAGACTTCTATTCCTAACACTTGCTTCACTTTTAGGACTTTACAGATGTTAGTGTTACAAAATATATTCCGCATATTCAGCATATTCCTGAATGGTATAGACCTAGTAGATCCTGTGTATAGGACTTATAGTTCAATCTGATACTAACAAGGCTGCTTTCTTGCTTTATAAACCCATACCTATAACTTCAAAGGACTTGCAATATCATGTATTATGTAATACAGTTATATCACAAATATAAAGACAATGGTTTTCAATTACCTTTGTTTGTTGCTTTTCTATAATCCTGAGCACTATTTTGAGGCCTTTATTGGATTCCTCGACCCAGAAAACATAGGATTAGCATATTTAATTAAGTTTCTAGGTTGACTAGAAGCCGAGATAGTGCAAAATAGGTATTTTATGGCGGCCATTTTGAAAATCCAAAATGGCGGCCATGCAGGTGTCTGTGCAAATGCCAACATTGATTTTCGGATTCTCCATGCTCTGACGATTCCAAGAATGTACAGGTTTGCTAATCTCCCAAAATTTTTAACGAAATTCTATTTGTTAACGTGGTGAACCTGACGACGCTTTCTAGTCGCCTTGCACGGATCAGGACCAAATGCACATTTATAGGGACCCGGCCTAACCTCCCAAAACGCGTGTTCGATTCCTTTCTGGCATTTGACCTTGCACTCAATCGGCCAACAAGGCAATTGAGGTAAACGCGTTGCCCCATTACACTATTGGCACAAAATCGATGTGAAATGCAGTTAAGGTCAGCTACTATAATTGGAGACCATTCGTCTGGCTTGTTTGGGTTGAAAGTCTGGTCAAGGCCATGAATTCCATCACACAGACTCGTCTTTTCTAGTTGAAGATTTCTATTGTTCAACTAGAAAAGTCCATCTATTTCCATCCACAAATCATGGAACCCTCAGCTCAGCAACAGTGGCCAAACAGTAAGGCCAGACTTGATGACAATTGTTGAAGGACATCAGGAGCCAGCTTGTTATGTAATTGTTCAGATGTTTTATCCACATTGCCTTCGAGTCAGCGGGCATTTTCCTGATGTTCCATATCGCTTCGCTCTGCTCTTCCCTCCGCATTGTCCAAACTTCTCCATAGAGCGGGTTTTTTTTGTCTTAGACCAGACAAGTAAAGCCAAACTTTGCATTTCCTGTGTCTGCACAAACTGCTCTGGGGGTTCTACTTCTAGGCCAAACATTTCTGTGACTGTTTTGAAGTACGTCTGCTCCTTTTGATGACATTCAATTCCTCCCCTCTTCCCAACAGCCCAAACTAAATGATTACGGAAGGAGAATGCGAATCGCTGGCAACATGGAGGGGGCAGCCAAGGAGATGGACTCGAGGAGTGTGGAATGTGCAGGACAGGAAAGGGAGTGAAGGATAGCAGTGATAAAAGACCCGTGAAATAGATCAATCACGGAGACGCGGAAGTGGATGCAGCAGCAATGAGCGAAACATCCCCAACTCGAGGAGGCATCGCGGAACCTTCTGCGGACTCGGATTTGTTTCTGGAGTCACGACTCGGTGTCCGGGAGCATCTTATGCAGATCTAAGCATGGACTTTGCTTCCGCATCGGCTCTGCGTCCACACGTAAAGGCCATTGCGTCGATCTCAAGTCTTTTTGTCTTTTGTCGTGCCGAATTGTTACTCGACCATCATCACCAACAAGCGGTGCACAGTTTAGGAGGTATCTGTTTCAGTGTATTGTAAACACACTGTACATACAGTACATATATATCTCAACATCCAGCGCACGCGCCTGGGCATCGTTTTAAATATTTCTGTAGAAGTGATGAACATTTTCACATCTTCCATTTGGCTCATACTGGTGCAGTTGGCACGTCTTTGTTTTGTCTGAGTACTAGTTTGTGTTCTATTTCTTACTACTTACTATCCAATGCAGGGTAATAATTATTGCTGCTCTGAACCTGGTGAGCCGGTGAGAGCACGTGTCTTACCGACAAGGTGAGCACTGCAAAGCTCTTATACTTTGGTTGTTGTTCTTACTTCCCACGTCACCCATAACCATCACTGCCTCGATCTCCCCTTCCACACTCTCTTCAGCCCTTGTTTGCCCCTCCATGCCCTACCCCTCTCCCTCTAGTATACCTGCTTTCACCCTTCCACAACACTACTCACCTTTACCTACTCTTCCCCACTCCTGCTCTTCCTCTACATCATAGCCTTCCCCCTTCCACAACCATCCTCACCTTCACATGTTTCCTCCCCCCCCCCCCTCCCACACCCACCCATCACTCTTCCACTACGTCCTAACCTTCCACAACCATCCTCACCTTTACCTGCTCTCTTCCCGCACCCCTTTCCCCTACTGCCTTCCACAAGCATCCTCACCTTTATTTACCTGCTTTCTTCCCGCACCCCTTTCCCTTACTGCCTTCTACAACCATCCTCACCTTTACCCGCTCTCTTCCCGCACCCCTTTCCTCTACTGCCTTCCACAAGTATCCTCACCTTTACCTGCTATCTTCCTGCACCCCTTTCCTTTACTGCCTTCTACAACCATCCTCACCTTTACCTGCTCACTTCCACAAACCTGCCCCAACTCCCTGAACCCCACCACTCTTTTTTACCATCCTCCCGATCCTTTCACAGCTACCACGAACACAACCTTCATTCCAGAATTAGCGGGTGTGACGGGTAATGTTTAAGAAACACTTTTTGAAAGATCAAATAAAGGTAATAAACAAGAAGACGTCATGCGGAGCACGATACTTGCAAAATACGCCCCCTCCCCTCTCCAAGAAAAAAAATTCCATTGATACAGCAAATTGTCAATTAAAATTGACAATCTTGATCAAAGCTCGGGTCAATAGGCAGAAAATTGACGATTTGTCAGATGAAAATGATGATTTTTGAAGGTTGACCTTGAGTTGACCTTTGACCTTTTGACTTCAAAAATAGTATGTTTCCCAATTTAGTGACTCGATATGCAAATGCTGTTCAATTTTCAAGTCAATCGGTTGAGAATTGACAGCTTTTTAGATGAAAATTGATGATTTTTAAAATTTGACCTTGAGTTGACCTTTGACCTTTTGACTTCAAAAATAGTATGTTTCCCAATTTAGTGACTCGATATGCAAATGCTGTTCAATTTTCAAGTCAATTGGTTGAGAATTGACGGATTCTTAGATGAAAATTGATGATTTTTAAAATTTGACCTTAGGTTGACCTTTGACTTTTTGACCTCAAAAATAGTTCATTTCCCAATTTAGTGACTTGATATACAAATGCAAATCAATTTTCAAGTCAATCGGATTTAAAATGGCGATTTTAGAAATTTGACCTCCAGATGACCTTTGACCTCGAAATCAATAGGCTTCTCAATTGGGACGACTTATACAACTTGGTGAAGTTTCGTGACGATCGGTTTAGAATTGTGACCTGTAGGCCGGTGACAGATAGACAAACAGACAGAACCACAAACGGAACCGACCAATATACTTGAAAAATCTTCGATTTTGCAAGTAATAAACAAGAGTTCAGGTGGGTCAC
Source organism: Myxine glutinosa (assembly GCF_964187855.1). NCBI lineage: Eukaryota > Metazoa > Chordata > Myxini > Myxiniformes > Myxinidae > Myxine > Myxine glutinosa. The sequence continues at coordinate 20,787,116 of NC_136273.1, forward strand.
GTGTTCAACAACAGAACCCTGTACTGAAAATGATTCAAACTTACAAAGTACCCACACTGAACTCCTACTAATACTACAGTATCACGGAATTGTGGGAAATGTTTTACTTAAAAACGATAATAAACGTCTTTGGACAAAGTTTTGCTTTCTCCGCACGAACCTTGATGTTAAAATTAAAAAATGTGATTTCATGAAAATCATGTCCTTCCACATTATGCAGACAGAGCTGCTGAAACAGTGGCGTGTTGGGTGGTTTGCCATTGCCTTTCCAGCAGCGACTCCAAGAAGGAACTTATAATTCAGGTTTCCGGCGATAGCTCGCCTACTCTTCGTGAAGGACACCGTGGGGTCTTCAACGTCCACTCATGAATGCTGGCAGATTGGACGGCCGGCTTAACGTCCATCAGTATTAACGTCCATTTTAATTGTAAACGTCCATTTAATTGTAAAGGTCCATAACGGCTTAACGTCCATTTTAATTGTGTCTGCCATATTGGAGTGGGCCGTTCTACAACCATTGGGCAGTGTCGCTGCAATTCCACACGAAGCTACTGCAACTGCAATTGCGTCCATGCTTCTGACCTTTGCCAAAAGGAGGTTGATTAGAAAAGTCTTGCCAATTCCACCAGCAGCTCGAATTCGGATTCGGATCTTCACTGAAATCGAATCGATGAGTACTTGTAACACACCCAAACTGTCCACCATATTTCGTCCGAATCCATCCACAACTTTTTTTTGAGATATCCCGCTCACAGAAAAACAACCAGACAGACAAACAGACAAGGGTAAAAACATAACCTCGAGCCATTTTCGGTGTGTCGGAGGTAATGATTGTTGTCAATCCTCTTCATAAACAAAATGTATTGTGTCTGCCATATTCAACTACCCCTTACATCCTACAACTATCAGGGATACCTCTTCACGGTGGTTGTACCCCCAATGCAAGTCGGGGGCCAAATCTTCCTCATTCTTCCTTGCTGGCTAGATTCGTAAAGCCCCTCTTGGACTGGCTGTCTCCCTCTTTTCTCTCTCTCTTTCTTTGTGTGTGTCTCTCTCTCTCTCTCTCTCTCTCTCTCTCTCTCTCTCTCTCCCTCTTTCTTTGTCTCTCTCTCTCTCTCTCTCTCTCTCACCCCCTGCTGGCTGTTGTGAGTTGGGTGTGGCGTCATGGCTGCCGTATGCAGCTGCTTCTTTTTTGTAGTGAGCCCTCTGTGTGTTTTACGCCTCTCCTGCCCTCCCCTGCCCCCCTCCCTCTCCTTTTCCATCCTGTGTCCTTTGGCGTTTGTTTTTCATCCATTTCTGCACCTTTGTCTTCGAGAGAGAGAGGATTGAGAGTGGGCCCATTTTGGGTGCGGCTTACCGGCTTTGACGACGCTTTGTAAGCCTTTTTGTGCTTATAATGCACGTTTATTATTTATTTTAGTTCGATTAATATAGGTTTGATAACTTCTTGTCTGGTTCGGACAAGTGGGGGGGGGGGGGGGGGGGGAGGGTAAATTCGATGGTATGGCGAATACACGCTCTCGTTATGAGGCGTTCGAAAATCTAACACGTAAGCATGCATTAGCATGCGTTCCGCCAGAAGGAACTCCTACTGAGGACATTATCCTCGCCGTGGGATCCATCATAGGAGACGGTAATGTTCGAGCGGCATCAGGAATGAACCAGAAGTTTGTTGTCTTCGTGTCAGCAGAAAAGTTCGTTCATGACATCGTTAGTACCGGTCTAACCATAAAAGGGGGTCATTTTATTACAGTATCCCCTATGGATACGCCAGCTACCAAGATAACAATATCCAATGTACCACCGTTTATGCCAGGCGAGAAAGTCCTATCCGTTCTGTCTCGTTATGGTAAAGTTGTTTCCCGAATCTCAATGATTCCACTCGGGTGTCGCAACGATCCTGTCAAACACGTAATGAGCTTCAGGAGGCAAGTGTACATGATTCTCCCGGATCGCGGAGCCGATACGGGTTTAAATATCCTTCAAATTATCGTTGGACGATCGGGAATACCACATGTATGCCTCCTCAGCCTCCTTAACATGCTTTCATTGTGGAGAATTCGGACACGTTAAAAGGTTTTGTCCCAAGACCTCTTGTCCAAAGTGTGGTGAATCGGGACATAACGAAATAGATTGTAAAAAGGTCAATCGCTCGACCCCGCCTACTGACACCCCGACCGTGCTTTCTGACACCCGGACAGTACCTTCCGTCACCCAGACCGTAGCTTCTGACACCCAGACCGAATCTTCCTTTGCCCCTACCGTACCTTCCGTCACCTGGACCGTACCTTCTGACACCCTGACTGTATCTTCTGACACCCGACCGTACCTTCTGACACCCCCGACCGAGTTGTCTGACACACCCGTGCTCTCTGATTCCAATGTGATGACATCTACCGATGTGACTGACACAACTATTATCGCCCCTTTTCCCGAACCCATGAACAAAGAATCCGGTGTATTCTAAAAAGCGGAGAGCACCAGAGCTAAGCAATCTTGCTGGTGGTGCAAAGAAGGCGGTCATGGGCGGCACCATTTCCGGTGCACAGGCGTCCGAGTGTCCCTCCGACATTCCCTCACTAACCAAGATAGAAATACCGTTGCCAACGATACTAACGAGTCTCATTATGTAAATGAGCCTAAAATATAATTATTACCTCTCATCTGGTTTCCGAGAGTTAAACTTCCAGTGAAATTACTACCAGTTCCGAGCTGGGAAATGATTTTCCGCTTGCCCCCCGTTTAAATACCGAGCAGACCAAGGATTCAATAAATGGTCCCACTTTACAAACGGGGCCGGTAAATCTGAGTTTGCTGGGATCTCAAACCGAAGCCCCAATCCCCGATACAAAAAATACCCACCAAAGTGTTAGCGAGTGCTCACGGGAACACCTTGGAAAACTTGTGAAGGTGCCACCGGACAAGATCTCGGGGGCGGCATGTAATACCCCAGATCCTGGGGGCATGTTATCTGACGTGTCTGAGTCCGAGGATGACATTGAGGCAACCGAGCTGTCACAATCGGTGACAGATCACTCACAGGTATCCCCTCAACTCATTCTTACCTTCCGTGACGAAACGTATTGTCACCGTAACATCGTAATTAAAGAATATTTCCCTGATTTAGCAGCATTCATTTGCACCGCAAAGTCATAATCAAAGCACCTGAGGATTTTGACCTGACGAGATCTCAATTCCACAGGTTAAGAAAGTTTGTTACTCGAGCAGGTACGGAGTGTTCCCAACCGCAGGTCGATTTCATTAACAGGGAATGAAAAATATTTCTTTTGCGGCCTTAAATATGAACGGTGGTGGTGCAAGTCACCTCCGCCAGGCCCAAGTTAAAAACTTGTTTGAACGTAAAAAGGCAAACGTTCTTTTACTGCAAGAGACCCACATGACACCTAACATGGAACATGACTGGTGCCAAACTTTTAAAGGACAATGCTACTTTAGCAATCTGTCAGCCTCATCTGCTGGGGTTGTGTTTTTTTCTAAAGCCAGGTCTAGTCTTCGTGACTTGCTATTTTCATGAAGTCATAAAAGGCTGGCTTATTTCCCTTCAGCTAGTACATTAAAACTTCCGCTGCACTATTTTCAATGTGTATGCACCCAGTGATAGCAGGGATCGAAAGTCCTTTTTCACCTCCATGATAAATCACCTGAAATCAGTTGACCTTGACCAGTGTGTGTGCATCGGTGGTGACTTTAATTGCACCTTTGACCCTTCGAAGGACAGAAATTCTGCAGAACTTCACCCCGAGTCCCATGCGGACCTATCCCGTTTCTTTAAGACGGCCGGCCTACTTGATGTTTGGCGATTGCATCACCCCAACGTAGCCTAGTATACCTGGTGTCGATGTGCCAATTGGCAGGTGTCTTCGGCAAGACTCGACGACTGGTACATCAATGTACCCTTTAGGAACGTCGCGGTCTCTTTTTTTTTTTTTTTTTTTTTTTTTTTTGTATACTGAATCGAGGCTCGTGAAAGAGCTAACATTTACTTCACAAACAAATCAACCAGACAAACAAAATATATAAAAAGCGGGAGCGGAAAACAAGATGGGGAGAGAAGGGGAAGCACACAAACACAACATTTGAGAGCAGGGAGATGTGTGGAAGGGAGAGGGCTTGGGGGGAGGAGGCATGGGAAGGGGGGGGGGGGGTGGAGGGAGAAGTATAAAACATAAGGACACCAATGACTTCCAGGACAGAAGTTGGTATTTCAAAAAAGTGGAATTGGGGTGAAATTAGCGGGGGTAGAAAATATCAAGGTTTTGGATGGGGGAAGATAAGAGATGGTGGTGAACAGCTGTTTTAAAGACCTGGAGGGTGGAGTGGGATTGAAGAGAGTGAGGGAGTTTGTTCCAGAGGCGGGAGAAAAGAGGAATGAAGGAGTGAAGGTGAGCAGAGAGTCTTGATTTTGACAGTTTGACCATAAGAGGGTTGCAGGCAGATCTTGTGCGACCTGTAGGAATATTTGCGGGACAGAGCCCAGAGAGAGCTGGGGGGGCAAGGCCAGAGAGGAGTCGGTAGAAGATGGAAAGACCACCAACCTGCCTGCGGTGAGTGAGTGAGAGGCCCTTGGAGTTAGCTTCATCGCGGGAGATTCCAATGATTCTGAATGCTTTGGATTCAACAGCGTGAAGACGAGCTAGGTGTGAGGCAGGAGCACCAGCCCAGAGGGGAGAGCAGTATTCCATTGAGCTGCGGATGAAAGCCTTGTATGTGGTGAGGAGCTCAGGTGTGCCAAGGAAGGACTTCGCACGACGGAGGATGCCCAGTCGGCGACTGGCTTTGGAGGCCAGATTTGAAATGTGGTTTTCCCAGGAAAGATCATGGCAGATAGTGAGACCCAAAAGCTTGAGTGACAGAACATCTTGGAGAGGATTATTCAGAAAGTGGATGGGAGGGTTGTCCAGTCGGTCTTTTCGGAGAGACATCGTAAGAGTGTGAGATTTGTCAGGATTGAAAGACATGTTCCACTTGTTTGCCCAGTCTGTGATTTTGTCCAGGTCTGCAGAGAGTGAGGAGGCAGCAGACTGCCGATCTGAGGGATGAAGAATGGAGCGACAGAGAGTAGAGTCATCAGCAAAGAGATACAGAGGATTTTCAAGAGACTCAGAGAGATCATTGATGAAGACCAGAAAAAGGACAGGGCCTAGCACACTGCCTTGTGGAACTCCAGCCTGAACAGGAAGAGGAGATGAGAGAAACCCATTCAGGGCCACACGTTGACTACGACTAGAGAGGAAGTCCGCCAGCCATGCGTGGAGATTTCCATGGATACCAAAAGAGGAGAGTTTGGTGAGCAGAGCGGGGTGCCAGACCGTATCGAAGGCACGTGATATGTCAAGGGAGACTGCTCTAATTTCCTGTTTGGCATTGAGCAAATTGAAGCAATTTCCTCTTTGGGTTGTTTCCTTCATTGTTTTCAGACCATTATATGGTAACCTTAGATCTTTCTTTTCTTTGACTCACAACCAGGAATAGTTATTGGAAGTTTAACGTTAAACTGTTAGAAGATAGTTTATTTACAGATTCCTTTCGTGATTTCTGGGCTGAAATGAGCGCAAAAAAAACCTTCTTTCTCCTCAATTAGTCTATGGTGGGACAACCTAAAGGCCCAGGTTCGTGTATTTTGCCAACAATTTAATTCGCACTGCACCAATGTAAAACATATCACGATGGCTTGCTTAGAAGCAGATATCTGAAGGTTAGAGGGCAAGCTGGGCAACGAGAGCAACCCAGTGAACTATCGGTTGCTACTCGAGAAGAAGGCCCAATTAAGGGATTTGATCCATGAAAAAGCAGCGGGCACACTGGTTAGGCTAAGAATACAGAATATTAAGGTTTCAGATACCCCGACTACGTCTTTCTTTCATCTAGTAACTGTAGATAAACCAACACGACTTATATCTTCGGTTTTGGACCCAGGGGGGAACATCCTTACTAATCCAAGCGATGTAAGATTAAATATAATCGATTTCTTTTCTGATCTTTTCAAAGCCAAAACGGTTTCTCACGAAATGATGAATGTTTTGACCTCTCATTTTCCTTCTGTGACTGAGGCCCAACGTTTGGAACTGAATGCTCCAATTACCCTTCCAGAGCTAACCGGTGCACTTGCTGAGATGGAGTCGGGAAAGGCCCCAGGCATCGATGGCCTACCCGCCGAATTTTTTTTGGCATTCTGGGACATTTTGGGCCCAGAGCTGCTCAATGTTCTGGATGCATCTCTTTTATCCAGAGAATTACCGCTCAGTTTTAGAAGAGCAGTACTCTGCTTGCTACCAAAGACCGGCTATCTCCGACACCTGTCAAACTGGTGTCCGATCTCTTTGTTGTGCACGGATTACAAACTGTTTTCCAAGGTCCTTGCGAACCGGTTGAAGACAGTTATTGGTGATCTGGTCTCACCTGATCAAAGTTGCAGCATCTTGGCAGATCCCTCTCTGACAACAACAACCTAATCAGAGATTTGTTAACCGGTAAATGTGTCAAAGAGGATTTTGGATTGGTGTTTCTTGACCTTGCAAAGGCCTTTGATAGCATTGATCATGAGTTTTTGTGTCATGTGTTACAAGCTTGCGGGCTCGGTGCTAATTTTAGAGCCTACATACCTTTGTTATATTCAAACATCTCCAGCTTGATCAAAGTTAACAACAAATTTTGCCCACCCATAAAGGTTCAGAGAGGGGTAAGGCAAGGTTATCCACTTTCAGGTCTATTATTTACCCTCGCTTTGGAACCTCTCTTAATCGCCCTCAGAAAAGATATCGCTGGACTTGTTCTTTCTCCAGGACACCCCCCGTTTGACCCTGTCTGCATATGCTGACGACGTATGTGTCTTCATAAAAAGAAAATGCGATAGTGACGCCTTGGAAAAGTCATTGTTGGACTTCAGCCTTGCCTCATCATTAAGATGCAATTGGAGGAAAAGCAAGGCTCCATGGTTCCCTTTTCCCAACAATGACTTACCTGTGCCTCCGTTATTACCACCACCCCCCACCCCCCCCCCCCCTTCCTGCAGAGCTAGTGTGGGAAAACGATGGCATCGAAGTATGTGGGCGTTTTCCTCGGTCCTCCTCAGTATGTCCAAAACAATTTGGAGTGGGTCATTGACCAGGTGGACAAGCGTTTGAGCGGATGGAAAAGAGCCTCTACCCCACCTTCCCTATAATAGTCCGGCAGTGAAACGACCATTTCTCACCTAACCCCTTCTTGCCGGATAAAGTTTTCTTTAATGTTGATTATTACTCACAAGCGTTTATATCATAAGATCCAGGTGGGTGTCGACCTCTTACCCATGGGGAAATTGAAGAAAATGACAAAATCCAAGATGGCCGCCATAAAATTCGTAAAATCTTCTTTTCTCCATATTATGGTTACTAATTGACATAGAAACGTCATTAAAACATCTTTTTATATGTTTTCAGACAGGAGGAGTCCGATAGGAGTTCAATATCACGAAAAGGTAAAGAAAAAACAAGCCATGCTCTCCAGCTGGAACTTGGCAAACAGTGGACGGAGAGGTTCTTCAACAAGCATTCTGAGGGCTCTGATGTTTTGGGGATATTTCTTGCCGCTCAACATTTTCAATAGGCCACCGAATGCAGTGCTTACAATTTCTACTATACCACTTTCAGCCATTAGTGTACCCACACAACCACAGTAGCTCATGAGCAGGTGCATGCCACCAAGTCTCAGATAGACGTTGTCCAGTTGTGCCTCATTCTCCCACTGGACATGAAGTGCTATTCGGTATAGTTGCTGGTCAGCTGTGAATATCACATATTCTTGTTCTACTTCTTCAGACACCTTCTGGGCTTTCTTCATTGCAAGCATCATCGTAAATGGGTCAGCGGGAGGCAGGTCAATCAAAGGTAGATATACTACTTTAATCTTCGGTTTCAAAGTGTGTCCTTGCTCTCGAGACATCTTCGTGTTATAGCCGTTATATTCTGGACAATTGATGTGTGTGGTCATATCTTGGAAGAAAGCAAAATCATTCGCTTCAGCTCACCTTCGAGACACATCTTGGTGTGCTAGGAATTCAGCAGAAATTGATGTAATATGTATTCGCGGCATGGTGGGATTCCGTTGGCAATAGTAAGAAAGTCCCTGTTCCTCAACCTCTTCAACGATTGCCTTACTTAAATCTTCTTTTTTGAGTCGTCTGATCGTGTCTTGCACATCCGTCTCATCGCTGGTTGTTGGTTGTGTGATGATCATTGCCAGAGAATGGGTTGATGATTTTCCATTTGGCGATGATATGTCTGTGTCAAAGTTATCACAGATCACTTGAACTAGGCCTTCTTTCGCGTCTATGATTCCCTGTTGACTCAGGTCGCGAGCTGTAGCGACTGCAGCTGATTTCTTGAATCGGAGGACTTCATCATTGCTGCAGGTAACACGATAGTCATACATGTGAGCTATTAGTTGTTTTGAGTCCCGCATCAGCACCCCGAGTGCCACCTGGAGATCCGTCGGTCCGTTGGTCACCATGCTTGTGATTATACTTCCGATCAGCATAGCTGGTAAGGAGGTGGTAAGTTTCGGTGATATTGCTGTCAGTAATGTTAACAATGTACTCGATACGGATTCTGCCGCAGTGTTCACATCAATATGTGTGTTGTAAGACGATTTGTCCCAAACAATGGCTGCACACTCCTTTGCTGTTTGCTTGCCTACTTTACCGATGCATGTCGGAACGTCGTCCTCGTCGTCATCCTTGACGAGCTCCAGAATAACAGCAGTGTTAGCTCGGAAGGTAATAATACTTGCGAATCCTGGCGAGGAGAGAAGAAGCAGATCTCCAGAGAAATGACGGTGCACAGCAACAACAAGGTGGGCTCTACTCAAGACAGTACCTCTGTGATTAAGGTACTCCTGATGCAACTCAATCGAGTTCCAAATGCGGTTTTTGTCATCGCACAGCACATTGATAATAATATCAAGTGCTAAATCTGGACAGGTACCATCGTCTGTTGTCGATGTGTCATTGTTTTCACGAACTAAGCTTCTGTTTGCGAAGAATCGACTCACACAGTCTCTGTGATATCGTGCTTCCACTGCGTGTAGGTCACTTAGGGCACCCTGTACACGATGCTTCACATCTTCTCCCCACTTGTCCCCTCGGGTATCACATTTCTCAATCAAGTAAAGCTTGTAAGGTTTGTCTCTTTGGTCTGAATGTGTTGATCTGCACATACATGCTGGACGCCACCGTTCAGGATGTTTCTCGTCCTTGGTGACATTACATATGTCTGCACAATACAAACAGTGTTGTAGGAAGTCAAAAGGCGCTGACGAGCAACATAAACGCTTTGCTGCTGGAACAGTTTCAGTTGTGTTTTCGGTACTTGTTGATGCACGACGGAGAATGGTCGCCAAGTTAGACTTGGATGTGTACTTTGATACACAGTTCTTGTGATATTGAATAGATAAACTTGGGTTTGCTGCAAGCTGGCTGTCGAGGCCTTGCCATAAATTGTCTTTGTATATTCTGCCTGCTTGGATGATTGATTGTATTCTGGCCGGTCCTGAGTTGGTTACACAAGGAGACTTGCTGTCACATGCTTCTCCGTAGCGTGATTTAAATACACGTCCCTCGTCCATGGCTGAACTGAAATGACACATACATAATATGATTGAGCATATGGTGTTTTATAATTTTGAAATCCTTATCTATTACATTTATTGAAATCCCAGAAAGAGGCGCGTCAGAATATACACGTTTCATCTGAAAATACATCAAACGTGCAAGTCATTATTGATCTTATCCCTTTATTAAATATAATTCACGATGTATGTTACTCTTGTCTTGATGTGTCTGTATCACAACTGCAAAAGACATTCATCATGTGTTTATAAGACTCGTAAATAATTCCTTAATTATTGCATTCTATGTAGCTTATCACTAGAATGTAATTTTCACAATTTCGGCATCCATTCTGATGCATAAATGGCCGCCATATTGTTTTTCTTGTACTTTTTCGTAATACTGACCTCACAATCGGACTCCTCATGTCTGTAGTCCTATAAAAAGATGTTTTGATGACGTTTCTATGTCAATTAGTAACCATAATATGGAGAAAAGAAGATTTTACGAATTTTGTGGCGGCCATCTTGGATTTTGTAATTTTTCTCAATTTCCCCAAGGGTGTGAGGTTTACACCGACCTGAATTTCATTATATGTATCTTAATGATAAATAATCAGCAAAGAAAAAAACTTTATCAGGCGAAAAGGGGTTACACCCTCCCACTGCCAGACTATAAAGGTCGTGTGCTTGTTGTCAACAACCTCGTCACTACCCTTTTGTGGCACCGATTCATCTGCCTGCAACCACCGGAGGTTTTGCTTCAAGCTATCCAGAGAAAACTGGTGGATTTTTTTTGGGGGAGGCTACCACTGGCTCCGACCCAGCACCATATGTTGTCCCTCGGCTGAGGGTGGTCATGGTCTCGTTGACGTGAAATGCCGCCTGTTGGCCTTCCGCCTCCGCTCCATCCAAACCTTACTTTGTGCAGAGCACTTACCAGGCAAGCCCTTGGCCTGCTCTATTCTTCGACGAGTTGGGAGGCTTGGTTACGGTCAGGAACTGTTTTTGACCAACCTACAACATGTTGATGCATCTCTGCATCCAGCCTTTCATCAGAGCCTCTTGAATGCCTGGCAGGGCGTTTCGATAAGTCGTCAAACAGACTCATATGCATTAACATGTTTGCACACGAGCCTTTATTGTTTAATCCACTTTTCCCCGATATCCCGAGGAGTCGCGATTTCTGCCAACAGTTTATAGAGGCCAACATTTTAAAAGTGTGCCATCTCTGGCATGACTCTGGACACGGTTGGAAACCTGCGAATGAGCTGGCGGCCCTAACAGGTGTTCGGATCCTCAGTCAAGAGGTTAATCAGGAACATACTAAGAGCGGTGATCCGAAGAGGCCACCAGCTAGGCCTACATTGGACTCAGGATGCAGTGGTTGAGCACACAGTACCAGAATTAATTGTGTCTTTTACCCCCAAATGATCTGCCCCCCATGAGTACAGGGTCACCCCCCTTCCCCCTTCTACGCAATGAGTAGCAAGAGCATCTATAGGTCTTTAGTTAAACTACTTCTCAGGGACCCACCTCTAACTGGGGTTACCCGGTGGAAAGGACTCTTGCCTCCCAGTCCCCCCTCTGAGCCTTTATGGGATTCAATGTATGCTGGACTTATATCTAAAAGAACAGGTGACCTCCAGTAGCATTTGGCCCACTGTATTGTTCCTTCCAATGCTGTTATTCGTCCCCCCCACCCTCCCATTTCCAGCTGTTGCCCCTTTTGTCCGGAGAGTGAAGACTTGTTTCATGCCTTCATTAATTGTGAAAGACTTTCTCCTTTGTTTTATTGGTTAAATTTTATTTCCCATAAATTGCGGATTAACTTTTCTTTGAAGGCTTACATCTTTGGGTTTCCTCTCAAAAATGAACCTATTTCTATTATATTTGGTTTCCTAACCGCCACTGCTAAACTTCCCGTATACCTGTCACGGAAGGTGAAACTAGGCGGTAAACCCATGCAAGAATGTAGTATTATGTTATTTTTTTAGTTATTTGGTGTCAGCAAGGCTCAAAATTGAATTTAACTATGCCCAAACTACAAGCGACCTTGCAAAATGTATTGCGACCTGGTGTGTTGAAGGGATTTGTAAAGTCCAAGATAACAAATTAATAATTTCTTCATAATATATTTCATATTTTCACAATACATTGTTCTATGCTTCTTCTTGCCAGTCTTTTTTTCCCATTCTCTTGACCTATTCTTTCTTTCTTCCGTCTCTCCTCATGTTTGCAAATGCAAATGTAAATTTGTATATATAAAATTAATACATCTTTCGGGAAAAGTATTAGAAATTATGCCTCGTTTTTCTCCTTGTGTTTTTTTTGGTATTCTCGCCTTTTCTGTTGTTTGGATTGCAGTGCACTGATTGTTTTTTCCCTTTTGGGATTTCTATGACTTTGTTGAATTTCCTTGAAGCGTGCTCTGGTGTTACACTTGTTTTATACTTTTATAATAAAAAGGGTTTAAAAGTCAAAGTCTCTCTCTCTCTCTCTCTCTCTCTCTCTCTCTCTCTCTCTCTCTCTCTCTCTCTCTCTCTCTCTCTCTCCCTCTCCCCCTCTCTCCCTCTCTCCCTCTCTCCCTCTCTCCCTCTCTCCCTCTCTCCCTCTCCCTCTTTTTTTTCTTTCTTTCTTTCTCTCTCTCTCTCTCTCTCTCTCTCTCTCTCTCTCTCTCTCTCTCTCTCTCTCTCTCTCTCTCCCTCTCTCTCTTTTCTTTTCTTTTCTTTTCTTTTCTTCACTCTCACTCTCACTCTCACTCTCACTCTCACTCACACTCACACACTCTCTCACACTCTCTCACACTCTCTCACACTCTCTCTCTCCCTCACTCTGGTCATGTCCCTGACTTCGTGAAGGGGGGGGGGGGGGGGTACACCATCCTGTATGTGGGGGATCTATGGGTCACTCCTGCGAGATTTATCGGCTGTCTCTGTGCCGCGGGCTTGTTCGAGAGAACTGTCCGGGGGTATGCAACAACAACCCCTTACTTACTTCCCTGCTCTTCTTTAGCTCCCCTTGGTTCTCCAGATCAGACACTCTTGAAAGTGTCCCTCATGCTGGGGATCTTCAGGGAACTACAGTTTAACCTGTCAGATTCGCCAAGCCTCCAGTTTGCCTTGTCTGCCACTGACTGGTCCTCAGTCTCTATTTGTGGATGTCGTGCACCTGAAAAACTATTTGAGGAGGATTGTCAACTGCTGCACATTACACAAGTATCAAAAACTGTCACCAACTTATCTGTCACCCATCATCTTGTTGCGTTGCATCAGCTAGTGTACGGCGGCCCCAAAAGGTTCACCAATGCAACACGCTAGCTTCCCACATCACTGGAGAGACAGACAGACAGACAGGAAGTCAGTCTTTGGAGAACTTTCCTTCCAAGTCCAAGAACATGTCTTTATTAAAAATGATCCTTCATTCTTTTCCTTTAAATAATACAGGTGCATTGTATTCAGCTCAACATTCCCTTCAAAGGGCAGCTTATTCAATGATGTAACACTCCACTGGCACAACTAGGCCTCAACCTGTGTAGTTTGACTCCACTCCCAAAAAAAGTGGCACAACAAAGTGCGGACATAGCACAAATGACGATTATTACATCCATAAAATTCCAACACAACAACAAAAAAAATTATTGTTGTTCATTGCACAACTTAATAATTGCATGACTGCTCATGGGAAAGGTGGTGGTAAGGAGTTTAGACGTAGTAGCTTGAGGCAACTATCCATCACTACAAGCAATGCACATTACAGGAAGAACCTTTTACAGCACTTGAGGTAAAAGTACAAAATATACTGTTTGGCTTCCATTCCATATTGTTTGTAAAATATATCATGGATCTACAACATAGATCTAGGTCTAGTGAGTAGATGAGCACTCAATCAAGACTCGCCCTCAATATCAATAAGGTTCTACTCCACTTCCGATCACTGAAAAATAACATCCATTGATCATACAACACTTGGGGGTTCGTACAAACTCGTTAAGTTTGTCGTCGTAGAAAAAGAAAAGAAGGAACCCTTCACACATCAGCACACTCTGATTGAAGTTATTTTTTAGCTCGTCTCCTGCTGTGTAATCACTTCTGTGTGTCTGTCTGTGTGTCTGTCTGTCTGTGTGCATGTGTGTGTCTGTCCTTCCGTAACTTTTTTAACATTTGAGTTTTGTCATCAAATTTTCACCAAAGCTTTATTATGCTAATACGAAGAAAGCAAATTAATACTTTTGTCAAAAGGTCAAAGGTCAGCGTCACATGAAATCATCAATTTACATCCAATTGACCTAAACTTTAAATTTACCGTTTGAGTTTTGTCATCAGAGTTTCAACAAAGTTTCATTATGATAATATGGGGAAGGCAAATTAATAATTTGGTCAAAAGGTTAAAGGTCAGCATCACATAAACTCGTCAATTTTCATCCGATTGTCCTGAAATTTCCTGATCCTGAAATTGTCCTGAAATTCAAAACAGCTGTTCACCACCATCTCTTATCTTCCCCCATCCAAAACCTTGATCTTTTCTACCCCCACTAATTCACCCCAGATCCACCTTGTTTGAAATTCAAACTTCTTTCCTGGAAGTCTTGGCAGTGTCCATATGTTTTATACCTCTCCCACCCCCGCCCCCTTCCCATGCCTTCCCCCCAAAGCCCTCTCCCTCCCACAGTTCTCTCGATGTCTCCATGTCTCTCGGTCCCTGCTCTCAAATGTTGTGTTTGTGTCCTTCCCCCTCTCTCCCCATCTTGTCTACCGCTCCCGATGTTATTTGTTTTGTGTGTCTGTTTGTCTTTCTGTGTGATTAATGTTCGCTCTTTCACGAGCCTCGATCTTGTATACAAAAAAAAGAAAATAAAAAAAATTTTAAAAATTTAAAAAATTTGCATGTTGGGTCACTGAATTGGTTCACCAATCAAAAGCTACAAGCTGATTGGTTTTTTTTAGATCAAAAGGTCAAAGGTCAAGGTTGCGTAAAATCACAAGTTTTCACCACATTGATCTGAAATTTTAAGAATTTGCTTATCGGGTCACTGAATTGGTTAAATAATCAATAGGTAGGAGTCGATTGTTTTTTTGTTTTTTTAGATCAAAAGGTCAAAGGTCAAGGTTGCGTAAAATCACAAGTTTTCACCACATTGATCTGAAATTTTAAGAATTTGCTTATCGGGTCACTGAATTGGTTAAATAAATCAATAGGTAGGAGTCGATTGTTTTTTGTTTTTTTTAGATCAAAAGGTCAAAGGTCAAGGTTGCATAAAATCGTCAACTTTCATCCAATTGACCTGAAATTTTAAGAATTTGCTTATTGAGTCACGGAATTGGTTCACCAATCAAAAGCTAGAAGCTGATTTTTTTTTTTTATCGAAAGCTCAAAGGTCAATTCTGCATAAATCATCAATTTTATTTTTTAAATTGCTTTCTATTATTTGAGCATATGGAAGAAGACATCTGAATACAAACAGATGCGGATGGGCTTTGCATTTCTTTTAAATTATATTGTTGTAGAAGCCATTGACCTGGTCACTCTACTCTGGACATGCTGCTTCTGCTTTCTCAACAATGGATGGAGGTCCTCAATGCCAAACAGGAAATTAGAGCTGTCTCCCTTGACATATCACGTGCCTTCGATACGGTCTGGCACCCCGCTCTGCTCACCAAACTCTCCTCTTTTGGTATCCATGGAAATCTCCACGCATGGCTGGCGGACTTCCTCTATAGTCATAGTCAACGTGTGGCCCTGAATGGGTTTCTCTTCCTGTTCAGGCTGGAGTTCCCCAAGGCAGTGTTCTGGGCCCTGTGCTTTTTCTGGTCTTCATCAATGATCTCTCTGACTCTCTTGAAAATCCTCTCTATCTCTTTGCTGATGACTCTACTCTCTGTCGCTACATTCTTCATCCCTCAGATCGGCAGTCTGCAGCCTCCTCACTCTCTGCAGACCTGGACAAAATCACAGACTGGGCAAACAAGTGGAACATGTCTTTCAATCCTGACAAATCTCACACTCTTACGATGTCTCTCCGAAAAGACCGACTGGACAACCCTCCCATCGACTTTCTGAATAATCCTCTCCAAGAAGTTCTGTCACTCAAGCTTTTGGGTCTCACTATCTGCCATGATCTTTCCTGGGAAAACCACATTTCAAATCTGGCCTCCAAAGCCAGTCGCCGACTGGGCATCCTCCATCATGCGAAGTCCATCCTTGGCACACCTGAGCTCCTCACCACATACAAGGCTTTCATCCGCAGCTCAATGGAATACTGCTCTCCCCTCTGGGCTGGTGCTCCTGCCTCACACCTAGCTCGTCTTCACCCTGTTGAAACCAAAGCATTCAGAATCATTGGAATCTCCCGCGATGAAGCTAACTCCAAGGGCCTCTCACTCACTCACCACAGGCAGGTTGGTGGTCTTTCCGTCTTCTACCGACTCCTCTCTGGCCTTACCCCTCCTCCCCCCCCCCCCCCCCCCAGCTCTCTCTGGGCTCTGTCCCGCAAATATTCCGACAGGTCGCACAAGATCTGCCTGCAACCCTCTTATGGTTAAACTGCCAAAATCAAGACTCTCTGCTCACCTTCACTCCTTCATTCCTCTTTTCTCCCACCTCTGGAACAAACTCCCTCACTCTCTTCAATCCCACTCCACCCTCCAGGTCTTTAAAACAGCTGTTCACCACCATCTCTTATCTTCCCCCATCCAAAACCTTGATCTTTTCTATCCCCGCTAATTTCACCCCAATTCCACTTTTTTGAAATACCAACTTCTGTCCTGGAAGTCCTTGGTGGCCTTGTGTTTTATACTTCTCCCACCCCCCCCCCCCCCCTTCCCATGCCTCCTCCCCCCAAGCCCTCTCCCTCCCACACATCTCCCTGCTCTTAAATGTTGTGTGCTCTCAAGTGTTTGTGTGCTTCCCCTTCTCTTGTCTTCCGCTCCCTCTTTTTATATATTTTGTTTGTCTGGTTGATTTGTTTGTGAAGTAAATGTCAGCTCTTTCACGAGCCTCGATTCAGTATACAAAAAAAAAAAAAAAAAAATTGGAATGGTTGTTATTTTAAATATCTGCTTTTGTATTTAGCATTTTGTATTTGACTTTTGTACTAGGGCCAGAATGTCAGGATGGTGTGACGTCATGATGAGATAAATGTGCACTGAGCAAGGATGAGGAGTGGCAGAAGTAAAAAACTTAGTAAACTTCACAAGTGCTCACTCCGTTTTTCCGATCAGCTTCCTTAATCACCGGCGCAGGGGCACACCTCGGCGTGCCGTGGTCCAAGGGCTAGCAACACTCGCTCGGAGTGCAGCACTCGACGTGCCCATGCAGCACTCAACACGTCGAGAGTAGCGACCTGGCCCCCAAATTCGGTGGGAAGTACATCAAGGGGGACGGAGCTATGTAGCAGCTCAAAGTCCTGAGATCGGTGCAGCAGAATCTGCGAAACAATTCATACTCTGAGATACGTTTGAAGGCCATGGCCACGACTAAGACGAAATTGTCAAAGGTGAACAACGACTTGACAAATGTTTTAAAGTTCACAAGTGCATCTTTGTATATGTGAAATAATGGTGAAAATTGTGAGATTGAGGATGTGAGAGTTTCCACTTTTCCTTGTAGTCCGGACCATTCCTGGCCTATCTAAGTCATTCCAGAACCAGAGAGCATTAACAACTAATCCAGTATTTCTTGTGCGCAGTATTGAGCCATCCATTACCAAAAATGACCCGGCCAAGAGGAGGGTGTCTCAGGGTATAGTTCAAGATGGACTTTGCCTATGGTGGAAACTAGGACGTTGGATGGCTGACCTACACAATGAAAACTTGGCGCAAGTGCGAGTCCTTTTCTCCGCAGTTTCCAGCCATTGCGCCATTTTTTCCCAGTGTTGGGTCATTTTCCTGATGTCATTGGAAGAAAAGTAAGGTCTTTGTCTCCAAATCCTCTGACAAGAAGGGAAAAAATATTTTGCTGTGCTTAGGTTAAATGGCCCATTCTCCCGACGCCATCTTAGTTTGGCCCTAACCCTTTGGCTGTGAATGTGATGCGATCCTCATGTATACGTGAAGGCTTGGGTCAGTTAGTGTGAGATGCTCTCAACTCGTGAAACTTTGAATTAATAGGGCATCCAAGTGGTAAAGTGGGTGCAAGGCAGTGGCTCCCAAACTTCTTTTGTCCACAACCCAAAATTGAAAAAGTTTTCAAGTTTGGGTCGTGACCCTGGGTTTGAGAACCCCTTGTGTAAGGAATGTAGAGATGTCCGATGTAAATCCTAATTTGTATATTTATGCTCTTCTTTTTTTATCTTTATTTACATTTAAGGAAAATTATGAATTACCTTTGATTGTGGAGGATAAAACTTTCCTGACTCACGAATTTTACTTGTCCCTCCTTCTAAAGAGCATGCCTTGCCATCCTCTTGTCCATTTATTTCCAAAATGACGCTTCAGGTGTGAAGGTCAGCCTGGAGACAGATTAAGGTTTCTGAAAAAACTAAATGTATTGCATCATCACTCATCTTTTCCACGCTATCTCAACTTGATGAGATTATATTTTATAGAAAGTGACTCGAGCCAGTATTTAGTCCAGGCCATGATGCTTAAACACAGCCTGGGTGCGGCTATGTGGCGTTCAGGTGTTTCTCACGATCCAAGATCATCCTTATGACGAATTAAACTACCAACAGAAATAACTATATCAATGACAACTATCGGGGACGCCTCTTCATGGTGGTTGTACCCCCAACGCATGTCAGGGGCCAAATCTTCCCCATTATTCCCTGGCGCCTGGATTCGTCAGGGCAGCGCGGTCATGGTCAGAGTGCCGATCGGTCCCCATGGTCTCTGTCTCTGTCTCTGTCTCTCTCTGTCTCTCTCTCTCTCTCTGTGTCTCTCTCCCTCTCTCTCTCTCTCTCTCTCTCTCTCTCTCTCTCTCTCTCTCTGACTTTGTGAAGGCAAGAGTACACCATATGTGGGGGATATGAGTCGCTCCTTTGACACCATCCTATGGGTCACTCCTGAGAGATCGATCCGCTGTCTCCATGTTGCGGGCTTGTTCGAAAGAACTGTCTGGGGCTAAACAACAACAACTATCAATGATAAACTCACAGATGAGACAGGAACGAAGAATTGGGTGTCTTATTCATGCAAATTAAAACGGAGATGTTGCCCCACATATCAGTTTGGGATATGCCCTTCACAGAAGTGTGTTGTACTGATGTGCGGTACATACTTCCGGCAGGACGTGCACGCAGAAACATGGTGCAATTACACACGAGAAACCAACGCTTCCATACCCGAGAGCGGATCTTATGGGAGAGAAGGGGCAATATGGCACCAAGGAAGGCGTGGAAGAGGCTTGGGGCGTTGAGCAGGTGCACAGCTCGTACCTTGATGGGGAATGAATTCTGTTGGGTCGTGAAGGAACAATCACACAAACAATCATCTCATTACCGATGGTCTACCATGAAGATGTTGATGTTGCTGTCGTTTATCCATAAGCCATGATATTATTGGGTGTATAGTGTTTATTAAAGTGTTTCTTTATTAGCCCGTCCCCTGTGTAGCGGGAAATGGGGTTTTGCAATCGGGTATGTTTGTCCAGGGCAAAACCTTTTCACTATTTTAGCTTTGTCATCAAATATTCAACAAACCATTCTGATGAGAATATGGAGAAGACATAATTAATAATTGGGTCAAAAAGTCAAAAATCAAAGTCACAGTGAGTATAAATAGCCATTAGTATCCCGTCCACCACGCGTCAGCATGAGACGGCCAAGTTTCCGTGTTTTACCATTTGAGCTTTTGTCATCAAATTTTCAACAAACAATGATGTTGAGAATATGAAGAACACAAATTAATTAATAACAATCCTCCTCATTAATAAAAGTCCTCATGGTTGTTACCTTTTGCCTGTGGGTCTGCGGTAGCTCTGTTCGACCCCACATCCCAATTTACGCTTTACAGCGGTCTTTGGTGGCCTCAAAACGGACGTCAAGACCTGTGTGTGTGGTAGCTTAAAAGACTTGCCCAGATTCTGAAATACCTACACCCAAATTTGGGGCCTCTAGGTGCTACGGTTCAGCTGTGAACGAAATAACATATAAATAACCCTTGAAAATATTGACAAGAAGATTAAGATTTTACTTATAAAGTTATTAATTATTTACAAGGGATTTTACTGATTAATATTTATCATCGAGATCGTACTTAAATGTAGTTATTAGTTGTTATAAAGGATTTTATTTGTTAATAGTTATCATGAATACTTTACATGTGCAGTAATACTTCGCTTAATGCTGCCCAGTAGAATGCTAATTCGTTATAGATCTTTGGCCTGGAATTTTTTTTTACTAAAATATATATATTTTTAAATCCATAGCACGCAGCGCTCATTGAGTAAATGCACCTGCCGCCATTGTTTGTTTGTGCCGTCATTGTTTGTGTTGTACGCACATAGTCTGAGGCAATCGGAACTGTTTACTCCGCTTTCGTTTTTGCAGCAGGATGAACCTCCTCATCTCCCACCGCTGCCACATAGGAGGAGTAGGAGTGACTGCAATTATTTAATTTATTGATGTGTGCACATTTTTATGCCTCCGCCGACAAAGTCGTCCGGCTGTCCGTCCATCCGTCCGGCCGTGATAGGTTTTCGTTCCCACAATAACTTGAGAAGGGCTGAAGGGGTCTCAGTCAAACTTGGTGCAGGTATGTATAATGAGGTAAACATGAACTGATTAGATTTTGGGGGCACGAGGTCAAAGGGCAAAGGTCAGAGGTCATGTTAGGTAAAATCCTGTTCCCGCGATAACTTGTGAACCAGTGATGGGATTTTGAACAAAGTTGGTTATGAGTATGAATAAAGATGCAAAGATGAACTGATTATATTTCTGCATCAAGAGGTCAAAGGTCAAAAGTCCGTTTCTGTAATAGGTTGTTACCACGATAACTTAACGGCTGAAGGGAACTAAGTCAAACTTGGTACAAGTATGTATAATGATGAAAATATTTAAATAAAAAAAAGTATTACATTATGGGGTCAACAGGTAAAAGGTCACAGGTTCCGTTAGGTAAAAATTCTGTTACTGCGCTAACTTGTGGACTAGTGATGGGATTTTGACTAAACTTGGCACAAGTATATATTATGATGAAAAGATGAACCTATTAGATTTCGTCAGAGATCATGTCAGGTAAAAATGCGATACTTGAGAACAACTGAAGGGATTTAAATCATACTTGGTACAATGAGTATGTATCATGATGCAATAAAGTGGGTGGAGGCATATTGGTCGACGTCGCGACATTGAAGAGTGTCGTCCTAGTTTTGTTAATACTTGCTGATGCTATTACAGGATAATAAAAATATATTATTTTTATTTATAAAATAAAACGTTTACAGTATTTAAACTAGAACAGCACTCGGTAGAGCGCATACCCCCGCCAAGCTTTAACAGTTTACATTTTGTATCCCACTGATTGGCTGGATCTAGATCCAGACATGAAACAAAAATCGAATCGGTTTGTTCTTGTCACCTACCCAACTCATCTGCCAAGTTTTGTCATAATCAGTCTCCAACTTTTTGAAATATCATGCTATATATCGTTTTTGTTGCCACCTCTCAATGGTGAAGAATTCATACTAAAATATGCAATTTGGTGTCTGTCTGTCTCAGGATTTTTGAACGTCATGCATTCACTCGTTGCCTATCCAATATCAACCAAACTTGACAGGGAGACTAAGGGTCACCCAATGGAGGTTGTTGCGATTTAACTTCCCTCCACCCCCACCCCAAGGGGGTTTTCTCCACCAAGGGGGTTGCGTGTTGAGGAGTATATCCGTGTTAAGCTTTATCATGGCGTTTTTACAAAGCCGCTTCTAATAACAAAAGTAACTAGAACGGCACTCAGTAGAGAGCATACCTCTGCCTGGTTGGCCATATCGCTCAATGTTTTTTTTATTTGTTTTTTTTTGTACACAGGATCGAGGCTCGTGAAAGAGCTAACATTTATCACACAAAAAAAAATCAAACAGACACACAAAACATATAATAAGAGTAGAGGTAGACAAGATGGGGAGAGAAGGGGAAGCACAAACACAACATTTGAGAGCAGGGACATCGGAGATCTGTGGGAGGACTTGGGGGAGGAGGCGTGGGAAGGGGGGGAGGGGTGGGAGAAGTATAAAACACAAGGACAATGCAAGGTCTTCCAGGAAGTAAGTTGGAATTTCAAAAAAGTGAATCTGGGGTGAAATTAGTGGGGGTAGAAAAGATCAAGGTTTTGGATGGGGGAAGATAAGAGATGGTGGTGAACAGCTGTTTTAAAGACCTGGAGAGAGGAGAGGGATTGAAGGGAGTGTGGGAGTTTGTTCCAGAGGCGGGAGAAAAGGGGAATGAAGGAGTGAAGGTGAGCAGAGAGTCTTGATTTTGGCAGTTTAACCAGAAGAGGGTTGCAGGCAGATCTTGTGCGAGCTGCAGGAATATTTGGGGGACAGAGCCCAGAGAGAGCTGGGGGAGAAAGGCCGGAGAGGAGTCGGTAGAAGACAGAAAGCCCACCAGCCTGCCTGCGGAGAGTAAGTGAAAGGCCCTCAGAGTTGGCTTCATCGCGGGAGAATCAATGATTATGAAAGCTTTGGTTTCAACAGTGTGAAGACGAGCTAGGTGTGAGGCAGGAGCACCGGCCCAGAGGGGAGAACAGTATTCCATTGAGCTGCGGATGAAAGCCTTGTATGTGGTGAGGAACTCAGGTGTGCCAAGGAAGGACTTCGCACGACGGAGGATGCCCAGTCGGCGACTGGTTTGGAGGCCAGATTTGAAATGTGGTTTTCCCAGGAAAGATCATGGCAGATAGTGAGACCCAAAAGCTTGAGTGACAGAACTTCTTGGAGAGGATTATTCAGAAAGTAGATGGGAGGGTTGTCCAGTCGGTCTTTTCGGAGAGACAGAGTAAGAGTGTGAGATTTGTCAGGATTGAAAGACATGTTCCACTTGTTTGACCAGTCTGTGATTTTGTCCAGAATCACTTTAAAGAATCACTTTAAAAATGAAGAATCACTTAAAGAATCACTTTTAAAATTATACTGGCTGGATCCAGAACAGGATCTTCACCAAAATTGAATCGATTCTTCCTTGTCACACACACAACCTGTCCAACAAGTTTCGTCCAAATCCATCCATAACTTTTTGAGATATTTTGTTCACAAATGGACAAACAGACAGACAGGGGTGAAAACATAATCTCCATCCACCTTTGGTGGCGGAGGTAATAACAAGTACAGATACATTCAAAGTACACCACCCCCATGCAAAATGAATATATAACATATCCTCCAGCGTGCGGCCTTGCCGGGGTGTCTTCGGCGCTCGGTAATGCTGCTGTGCAGCACATCGAGATGGTATTGGGAGGGAGAAGTGTACAATAATAAAATTGATTGATTAATTGCATAATTAAAATAAATAAATAATAATCATAAAATAATTAATTTCTTCATGAATTGGCTAATGTAATACCTAAACCACCAGTTTCAGCTTAAGCTGTAACTTTTAGAAATTTCGTTAAATAGTTGATTAATCAAAAAATTTAACAATTAATTGATTAATTGATTCATTAGTAAGTAATTAAGCAATTAATTGATTAATCGATAAAGCAAAAATACCATTTACAGCCAAATCACTTGGTCATTGTCATGTCCAAATATCAGCTTCCTCGCTCAAAAGGTGCCTGAGATATTGCCCGGATGAGAAATAAAATAAATAAATCATTAATAATGAAAATAAATAAATAATAATCGTAAAAAAATTAAATAGTTAATCAATTGGCTAATATAATACATTAACCACCACCATTTCATCTGAATCTGTAACTTAAAAAAATTAATTGATTAAGTCATTATTCGAATAATTAAATAAATAATCGATTTATTGATTAATCAGTAAAGTAAAAATACCGTTTACAGCCAAATCATTTGGTCATTGTCATGTCCAAATATCAGCTTCCTCACTCAAAAGGTACCTGAGATATTGCCCGGATGAGAAATAAAATAAATACATGATTAATAATGAAAATAAATAAATAATAATCATAAAGTAATTAAATAATTCATTAATTGGCTAATAGAACACATAAACCACCACCATTTCATCCGAATCTGTAACTTTAAAAAACATTTTTAGTCGAGGGTTGTTTCCTCTTTGATCAAACGCTCTGGTAATGTACAAGTAGTTTATCGTGGCCTTTTTGTGGCAGCACCTCTATCAGAAGTAAAAATATGATAAACTACAAGCACGTATGATTACCTTTCTAAACAGTCACGAATGCTGTTGAACACTAAACTGAAAGAAATTTGGAGGAATTTGGAAATTGGAATTTGAGAGCTTATACATAAATTGTTAAAGCGAATTGTCATGGGAACAAAACAGTTACTGTGATAACCCTCACAAGGATAACTTTTTATCTTCATAAAGCATCCCGTCAGGTGCATCTGGCACCATGGAATCATTGTTTTCCTACCGAGATTTGCTTGTGGATACGAATTGTTAATGGTTAAAGTGCTCCAAACAAAAGGTCCATTTGCTGTTTGTTATAACGGGTGTAAGGGGTATAAAAAGTGTCCAAAGTGGCTAAGGGGTCTGAAGAGGATAAAAAGTCTAAAGGGTCTTAAAAGCTATACAGGTCGAAAGGATCAAAGGTGTCTAAAGAGTATAAAGGTCTCTCATACTCCCACACTCTCTTCAATCCCACTACTTAACTCCCTCCAGGTCTTTAAAACAGCTGTTCACCACCATCTCTTATCTTCCCCCATCTAAACCTTGATCTTTTCTACCCCCGTTAATTCACCCCAGATCCACTTTTTTGAAATACCGACTTCTTTCCTGGAAGTCCTAGCAGTGTCCATGTGGTTTTTTTTTTAACATCTCCCACCCTCCACCCCCCCCCCCCCCCCTCTCGTTCTCCTGCCCTCGCCCCAAGCCCTCTCCCTCCCACATATCTCCCAATGTCCCTGTTCTCTCCTGTTGTACTTGTGCGCTTCCTTCTCTCTCCCGATCTTGTCTCCCGCTCCCTTTATTATATGTTTTATGTATCCGTTCATGTTTTTTTGTCATTAATGTTTTAAGTCTTAAGGGGTCTAAATGTTCTAAAATATCTAAAGGAATTGAAATGCGTCTTAATGAGGTCTGGAGGTTTAAGGGGTCTAAAGGGTGTAATGGTCGAAAAGGTCAAGCGGTCTATAAGCAGCCCAAAAGGTGTAAAGGTGTACAGGTGTACAGGTCTGAAGGAGCCTAAAGGGTCTAAAATATCTAAAGGAGTGTAAATGTGTCTAAGGCATGGGTTCTCAATCAGTGGGCCATGGCCCACTGGTGGGCCACAGCATATTTTCCAGGTGGGCCACAGAGACTGCCCAATATTTGCCCAAATAATATAATCTTTTCACGCACAAGGCCTAAAACAGGAGTTCAATTCTGTGTGTGTTGGTGGTGGCCAGTGGCAGCCACCCACTATTCCCTGCATATATATATTTTTAGTCGTTTTTTTTGTTTGTTTTTGTTTTTCCAGAAACCCCTCTGAAATGACAAAACGAGGATATGATGAGCAATACATAAAGTTTGGATTCACATCCTTACATGATCATGGAGAATTAAAGGGACAATGCGTCCTGTGCCAGAAAGTTCTCGGAAATCAATCTTTGCGCCCATCGAAGTTGAAGCTCCATTTGGAGAAGATTCATCCACATCATCAACACAAGGATGTGGATTTCTTCAAGCGAATGGAAGAGAACGTGGAGCACCAGCACTTGGATCAAAGTGGAACATTATTTCAGCAAAACAAGCATCTTACGGAGACTTCTTATGTCGTCAGCCTCCTCATTGCACAACAGAAGAAACCTCACACAGTCGGAGAGACACTGATCAAGCCATGTGCTCTGAAGATGGCTAGGATTCTGCTTGGAAAAGAAGCTGAAAAAAAGTTCAACAAAACTTCTCTGTCAAATAATACGGTTCAAAGGAGGATTGCTGACTTGTCTAGGGACATAAAAGAACAGGTGATTGCTGAAATCAAAGACGCTGCATTTGGATTGTACTCAATTCAGTTGGATGAATCCACAGATGTTTCATCCTGTTCCCAACTTCTTGCCTTCATTCGGTATGTGAAGGGTGATTCCATCAAGGAAGAATTCTTATTCTGCCGTTCTCTCGAAAGAAATACCAGAGCTGTGGATGTGATGGAAAAAGTAACAGAGTTCTTTGACCATGAGGAACTGAACTGGCACAATGTGTGTGGAGTGTGCACCGATGGCGCCCCAGCTATGCTGGGAGCAAAAAGTGGCTTCCAAGCGCTTGTTCGAAATCTATCTCCAGGCATCATTTCTGTTCATTGTCTGATTCATCGGCAAGCTCTTGCTTCAAAAACCCTTCCATCTCATCTTCTGGATGTTCTTGAACAAGTCATCAAAATTGTGAACTACATGAAAAGCAGTGCTTTGAATTCCCGACTGTTCAAGCAATTGTGCACAGAAATGGATTCCGAGCATAAGAACCTGCTTTACTACACCAAGATGCATTGGCTATCAAAAGGAAATGTTGTGGCGTGAGTGTTTGAACTCCGAGAAGAGATGTAGAGTTTCCTACAGATGCAAGAAAAGCACAAACTTGTATCTTCCTTCCATGAAAAGCTGTGGGTCTTTCGCCTCGCATACCTTGTGGATATTTTTGATCAACTGAACAGACTGAATCTGAAGCTGCAAGGAAAGGGAACAACTATCATTCAGTTCATTGACACTCTCAGTGCATTTATACAGAAGCTTGAAAACTGGAAACGAAAGGCTGAGGAAGGGAACTTTACCATGTTCGAATCTCTTTCAGAAGTCACAATTAATGAGCCGTTGGATCCTGGCGTTGCAAAGGATGTTGTGACACACCTCAGCTGTCTCCGAGAAGAATTTCTGCAGTACTTTCCAGAAATTGGGAAAGAAGGACTGGCACTCATGAGGAATCCTTTTCTTGTTGAAGTCAGTGACGTCCAGGATGACCTGCAAGATGAACTGATTGAATTTGAAAATGATTCTGGATGCAGAGATGTCTTTGAAGCTTCCTCTATCTCTGAGTTTTGGCCAAAAATGATGGGAAGCTACCACAACATTGCAAAGGTATGCCTTCGGAAACTCCTGCCCTTTGCAACAACTTATCTTTGTGAATCAGGCTTCTCAACGTTGGTGCAGCTGAAGGCTCGGAAGCGCCTTGAATGTGAGGCAGATCTTCGATGTGCGCTTTCTACAACAGAACCTAAGATTTGGAAACTGGTGCAGAAAATTCATGAGAACATCTCTCATTAAAGTAGCTTTAGGTTAAACTGGTTTGAGGTTTTTTTCAATTGGCATATACTGCAATGTTTTGTGTTACAGCCTACAAACAAAGCACCCTGGAGATGAGTTTTCAAATATTTTTTATTTTCCTGGTTATTATTGCAATGTGTTAATAGAGTTTCATTTCTTAATTTAAAATAAATATTTGTTTTTTTATGGAAAAGCCTTGAAGTCTGAAGTGTTCATTTGCCTTTTCAATTGATTTTCTTGATGTTCTGTTCTAAAAATTTCTCGCAAGATCCTTTGTCAGAAATAAATTTGCTTTACTTCACTCGCATTAATTCATTTCACAAAGAAATTGTTCAAATGAGAAATATTGTTCCATTAAATACTCTAAAAGTCTAAAATGAATTAAGTTGTGGTTCTTATTGACATTTCTTTGGTTTCGAAAAATTGCTATGATCCCCACTGGGCCATGACATGTCAGGTCAAAAGCCAGTTGGGCCACATAGCGAAAAAAAAGTTGGGAAACACTGGTCTAAGGGGTCTAAATGGTGTGCATGTTGAAGGGGTCTAAGACTCTAAAGGGTATAAAGGTCTAAGGGTTTCATATGGTCCATAGGGGTTTTTAAAGGGTTGAAAGGGTCAAATGGGTTAAAAGGGTGTATAGAGTCTCAAGGGGTCGAACAAACAGTCTAGAAGGGTCTAAAGGTCTGGGATTTCTAAAATGGTCTTAAAAGGTCAAAGGAATCTGAATGTTCAAATGGTCAAGGGATCTCAGCAGTCTAAAGGGTCTAAAGGGTCTAAAGGTTTAAAAGACAACTTTCCAATAGTACGTAATTAATAGACGTAGTCACTGTGCAACCGACTTTCAAACGGTATGTAACAAAGAGATGTTTTGAAGCATTACGTACGCTTACAGTGTAAGTACTTAGTGTAACTTTTTACGCGGACAGACAGACGTGAATGTTTTTTTTATAGTGTGGTTATAATTACAGTGCAGTATGTAATAATTATAATACTATAAACATTCCCTTTGTATTCATGCGCCTGAACCACCCGCATTCCCAAAGCGGTTCACATTCCCAGTGTAAAGTAAAGATCTTGCAAAACTTAGTGTCAACAAATTATTAACTCGTAAAGTCAGTCCTGAGTACCATGACAATACACCTGAGTGCCATGATAATACACCTGAGTACCATGACAATACACCTGAGTGCCATGATAATACACCTGAGTACCATGACAATACACCTGAGTGCCATGATAATACACCTGAGTACCATGAGAATACACCTGAGTGCCATGATAATACACCTGAGTACCATGACAATACACCTGAGTGCCATGATAATACACCTGAGTACCATGACAATACACCTGAGTACCATGACAATACACCTGAATACCATGACGATCAGCCTTGCCGTACTGCAGAGTCTGATAGGAATTGGTTCGCTAATGGTCGACAATGTCTATCGAGTCAATACATATTCCCATCTTGTCACATCACATTATAGGGTCGTGTACATCACATTACAGGGTCGTGTACATCACATTACAGGGTCGTGTACATCACATTACAGGGTCGTGTACATCACATTACAGGGTCGTGTACTTCACATTACAGGGTCGTGTACATCACATTACAGGATCGTGTACATCACATTATAGGGTCGTGTACATCACATTACAGGGTCGTGTACATCACATTACAGGGTCGTGTACATCACATTACAGGATCGTGTACATCACATTACAGGGTCGTGTACATCACATTTGAGGGTCGTGTACATCACATTACAGGGTCGTGTACATCACATTACAGGGTCGTGTACATCACATTTGAGGGTCGTGTACATCACATTACATGGTCGTGTACATCACATTACAGGGTCGTGTACATCACATTACAGGGTCGTGTACTTCACATTACAGGGTCGTGTACATCACATTACAGGATCGTGTACATCACATTATAGGGTCGTGTACATCACATTACAGGGTCGTGTACATCACATTACAGGGTCGTGTACATCACATTACAGGATCGTGTACATCACATTACAGGGTCGTGTACATCACATTTGAGGGTCGTGTACATCACATTACAGGATCGTGTACATCACATTATAGGGTCGTGTATATCACATTATAGGGTCGTGTACATCACATTACAGGGTCGTGTACATCACATTACAGGGTCGTGTACATCACATTACAGGGTCGTGTACATCACATTACAGGGTCGTGTACATCACATTACAGGGTCGTGTGCATCATATTAGAGGGTCGTGTACATCATATTAGAGGGTCGTGTACCTCACATTATAGGGTCGTGTACATCACATTACAGGGTCGTGTACATCACATTACATGGTCGTGTACATCACATTACAGGGTCGTGTACATCACAGTACAGGGTCGTGTACATCACATTACAGGGTCGTGTAAATCACATTACAGGGTCGTGTACATCATATTAGAGGGTCGTGTACATCACATTACAGGGTCGTGTACATCACATTACAGGGTCGTGTACATCACATTACAGGGTCGTGTACATCACATTACAGGGTCGTGTACATCACATTACAGGGTCGTGTACATCACATTAGAGGGTCGTGTACATCACATTATAGGGTCGTGTACCTCACATTATAGGGTCGTGTACATCACATTATAGGGTCGTGTACATCACATTACAGGGTCGTGTACATCACATTACATGGTCGTGTACATCACATTACAGGGTCGTGTACATCACATTACAGGGTCGTGTAAATCACATTACAGGGTCGTGTACATCATATTAGAGGGTCGTGTACATCACATTACAGGGTCGTGTACATCATATTAGAGGGTCGTGTACATCACATTACAGGGTCGTGTACATCATATTGGAGGGTCGTGTACATCACATTACAGGATCGTGTACATCACATTATAGGGTCGTGTACCTCACATTATAGGGTCGTGTACATCACATTATAGGGTTGTGTACATCACATTATAGGGTCGTTATACATCACATTATAAGGTCGTGTACATCACATTATGGGGTCGCATACATCATATTTGAGGGTCGTTCTGAAATCGAAGCATACGTTGAGGTGTTGGCACATCTACAACTGGCGATGCTTATTCTAAGGTCAGACCATACCGTGATAATGGTCGCGATTTTCCGTGTAAGCGAGGGCCCGAGTTGGGTCAAGTGTGCGAAGGTCAAGCCCTGAAGATCGAATACAATGCGTACACCGCAACGCTGTGTCTCCACCTCGTGGACAAGGAGCTCGGAAGCGATCAAACTGATGCGGAACGCCTCGTGGGCGGACACTCGCTCGGGGTCCCAGTGATCTACGGGGGTGGAGGGGGTGTCAGAGAGGGCCGGGTTAGTCAGAGAGGGCCGGGGGAGTCAGAGAGGGCCGGGGGAGTCAGAGAGGGTCGGGGGAGTCAGAGAGGGTCGGGGGAGTCAGAGAGGGTCAGGGGAGTCAGAGATTGTCGGGGGGATCAGAGAGGATCGGGGGGGGAGGATCAGAGATTTTCGGGGGAGTCAGAGAGGCTCGGGGGAGTCAGAGAGGGTCGGGGGAGTCAGAGAGGGTCGGGGGGATCAGAGATGGTGGGGGGGGGTCAGAGAGGGTCGGCGGGCATCAGAGAGGGTCGGGGGAGTCAGAGAGGGTCGGGGGGGTCAGAGAGGATCGGGGGGATCAGAGATGGTCGGGGGGTCAGAGAAGGTCGGGGGGGTCAGAGAGGGTCGGGGAGGATCAGAGAGGGTCGGGGGAGTCAGAGAAGGTTGGGGGGGGTCAGAGAGGGTCGGGGGGGATCAGAGAGGGTCGGGGGAGTCAGAGAGGGTCGGGGGAGTCAGAGAGGGTCGGCGGAGTCAGAGAGGGTCGGGGGAGTCAGAGAGGGTTGGGGGGGGGGTCAGAGAGGGTCGGTGGGATCAGAGATGGTCGGGGGGTCAGAGAAGGTCGGGGGGGGGCAGAGAGGGTCGGGGGGGATCGGAGATGGTCGGGGGGTCAGAGAGGGTCGGGGAGATCAGAGAGGGTCGGGGGGGCCAGAGAGGGTCGGTGGGATCAGAGATGGTCGGTGAGATCAGAGATGGTCGGGGGAGTCAGAGAAGGTCGGGGGGATCAGAGAGGGTCGGGGGGATCAGAGAGGGTCGGGGGGCCAGAGAGGGTCGGGGGGCCAGAGAGGGTCGGGGGGCAGAGAGGGTCGG
This sequence comes from Myxine glutinosa, assembly GCF_964187855.1. Taxonomy (NCBI): domain Eukaryota; kingdom Metazoa; phylum Chordata; class Myxini; order Myxiniformes; family Myxinidae; genus Myxine; species Myxine glutinosa. The sequence continues at coordinate 20,818,218 of NC_136273.1, forward strand.
GGGGGCCAGAGAGGGTCGGGGGGCCAGAGAGGGTCGGGGGGTCAGAGAGAGCCGGGGGTCAGGGAGGGTCGGGGAGGATCAGAGAGGGTCGGGGGGGTCAGAGAGGGTCGGGGGGAGTGGTCAGAGAGGGTCGGGGGTCAGGGAGGGTCGGGGGGGTCAGAGAGGGTCGGGGGGGTCAGAGAGGGTCGGGGGGAGGGGTCAGAGAGGGTCGGGGGGGGGACACCACAGGACAGCCCTGGGTTGGAAAATCTTCAGGACATCAAAACGTTCATGAAACTGGTAAATGCGAAGCTCCATTTCATTATTCATGTTGTCATTCTTCCCTCCAAGTCTTCAAGACAGCTGTTCACCCCAGAGTTCACCCCCATCCACAACCATGATCTTTTATATCCCCATTAACCCTTGTGGGTTTAACTGTCGATTCCAAGTGTTATCGTCACACTGCACACGGGTCACGCGGTATGGTGTGCGCAGGACCGTGAAATTACATCTCCATACGTCGCAATCAATACACACCTATTCGATAAACAAGAACTCGGCTGCCATGGACGTCCCGCCCGTTCAGCACCGCCAGGTACCCGGAGTGGAGCAGGTTCTGCACCGAAGTTACCGTCAGCTCTGAGCAAATTTCTGGAGCCTCACGACGCCACCGATGGTAGTTGAGGAGTACCTGCGGTATGTACAGGACGAGAGTTATTTGTGCAACACCAACACGGACATCGATGCACAAACACGTGACGCTGAGGGGATGGGTGGGTGTTAGGGTTGGGGTTAGCGACCCCAAGAGTCGTGAAGATTCGTGGGGTCGATTTTGAGGTCCCAGCCTAGACCATCAACTGTCCACAAGGGGCGCCGTGATCAATCCAAAATGGTGTCAAATCTGGTGTGAAGCAACTCCATTAACAAGGTATATACTTATTACATATGCAAAAATTGTGCATAGGTTTCCTTACCCGTTAACACACACACACACATGCACACGAACACACAAACACACACAGACACACACAGATACAAACATGCACACACAGACATAAACATGCACACACACAGACACACACAGATACAAACATGCACACACAGACATAAACATGCACACACACACACAGACATAAACAATAAACATGCGCACACACACACACACACACACACACACACACACACACACACACACACAAACACACACACACACCTCGTGTTGAAGGTTCACTTTGTGTAAGTTTGTACCTTGAGCGCCTCGTCCTCGTGGAAGTCCCGCGAGCGCAGGAATCGCAGCAAGAAGTCCCGCGACGAGCACAGCAGGGATTCCCCGGAATCCCCGAGCCCTTCCCGCGCTCGTATTCTCAGTGAGAGGACACGCGCGTCCACCATCGCCCCGGGTACCTCGTCGTGGTCTGCAGGGGACTCGTCGTCCATGTCCGCCGACATTTAACGCACTTCTCGGGTCTCGTGCCCTGTTTACTGTTTGCCAATTGGATCACGCACCGATGCGGGGGTCAAAGAGCGCACAGAGGAGGCAAAAGGTCACGCAGACAAAGTCAAGAAAGCAAAGATGCATTCGAAGATTGATAACGAGCCACGTGGTGCCGTAACAGGTGAAGACTACATGGCTGGGATAGTGTAGTAGTGTAGCGATCCGAGTAGTGTAGCGATCACGAGACAGCTTCTCAAACCGACGTTGTACATTCACATTGAGCAATCCGCTAAATATTATCCGTCTGGCACGAGGGATTGCCAATCCCACGACGGGCATGGCTTTGATAAAGGACATCACTGTGCATCCCAATTTGCCTCTTTGGGTGGGAAAGTTGTTTCGACATTGCGCTTCCCGCTTCCCGACCGACTGCTGAAATGTCCATCTTTTCGTGGGAAATGGACACAAGGAGAGATATAAAAATGGACACAACACCCAAGTATTTGTTTTACAGGATTAAAGCTCATAATAGAGCCAAATCCAGAGGAGTACATGCAGACGGATATGAGACAACACAGGACTGTTAGACAAATCTTTTACAAGATGGATGCAGACATAAACTCTCAGGAAGGGAAAACTGGAAGTTTGGAAAGGGGCGGGACTTGCGGAGAGGTTACCGGGAATAGAAAAGATCATGGTTGTGAATGGGGGATGATCTGAGATGGCGGTGAACAGCAGACGGATATGCAGACGGATATGAGACAACACAGGACTGTTAGACAAATCTTTTACAAGATGGATGCAGACATAAACTCTCAAGAAGGGAAAACTGGAAGTTTGGAAAGGGGCGGGGTTTGCGGAGAGGTTCCGGGAGTAGAAAAGATCATGGTTGTGAATGGGGGATGATCTGAGATGGTGGTGAACAGCGATCCTGGATTTTGGGAGTTTCCCTGGAAGGGAATGAAGATTCGATGCGAAAATATTCCATGTCAAATTCGTCAATTCAATTTTCAAGAAGTTCCTGTTGGGATCATCATTCTTGTCTGATCTGAGAAACCTCAATACTGAGGAGTGCACCACATGCACTGGTTTTCCCAAGTCCGTCAAATTCCATGTCCGTTCGTCCGTCTGTCTGTCCTCATCAGATTATGATTGGGGAACAACTTATTCAAATCGAATGTTGTATTTTGAACACGAATCGGAACACGAATAGGAAGACAAGTCTTTCGTTACACCGTACTTTGTCTCTCAATTCATCCCGATCGGACGTGCACAGAGAGGAGTGGGATAATTATTTTACTCTGTCTGAGAGGAAGAGGAGAAGAAGAGGGAGGAGGCAGCGGCGGATCCAGCGGGGTTGCAGGGGGTCCGCACCCCCCCCTCGATCCAGGAGGAGGGTGCAGGGGGTACGCACCCCCACCCACCCCCCCTGCAACGCAACGGCATGGATGTGCTGGAGACAAACTCTATGATTGACGACAAGAAGGACGCGCTCACTCAACTCCGGTCAAATGCAGAAACTGAATTCTCTCTTTGGTTCGATCACGCCGAGGCCATGATAGAATCTGTAGGAGGTGACGTCACAATGCCGAGAGTTGTAAAACGACAAATCCATCGTCCGAACATTGCCGCCAATACTCCCTTGGTCTTCGACCTCAGAAACATGTGCATTCCATTTCTCGACCACCTCAGCCAGGAAATGGACACCCGATTCTGTGCTGAAAATCGGGAAGGTGGCGATCTGTTTCTGCTGATGCCATCTGCAATAATCGCCGATACCTGCGACATTCCAGCCCGACATCAGAAGCTGTTGCGTTGGAAAAACGACATGGAACATCCTGCAGGACTGATACATGAGCTGAGAGACTGGCAGATGTTTTGGAGAAGGAAGCCCAACAACACGCGTCCAAGCACATTCATGGATTGTTTCTGCGCAGTAGATGGAGACGAATTTCCATCCATGAAAGTCCTACTCCATATTGGATGCACCCTCCCTATCGGCTCCTGTGAGGCCGAACGCTCATTTTCTTACCTGCGTCGTCTGAAGACCTACCTAAGAAATTCCATTGGAGAAAGCTCCAGAAGAACTACACAAAAAACATGCCACACACACACACACACACACACACACACACACACACACACACACACACACACACACACACACACACCTACAAAATTCATCAATTTATAGCGGAAGGAACAGCTGGGCAAGTCGTTTCCCCAGTTCCTCGCTCTGACCATTCGTCATCACGAATCTGCTGAACTGTTGGACCAGCGAAGAACACAAGGAACTGCACAAACTTCCAACAACGCACGAAATGCCGTTTCTGACGATCAATTTTTTTTAAATTCCTGGGGGAGGACCCCCACGCCCCTCTTAACCCCCCCTCCCCAACGCTATAGTTTCATGTACCCCCCCGTCTTGAAATTCCTGGATCCGCCCCTGGGAGGGAACACTTTTGCTAAACTTTTACCATCACCTGCGACTTCCTAGTGTTAATATATATAAGTGTTATATAAGTTATTGTACAAACGATGCTGTAAATACACTTAGGAGAGCTCAAAGGGAGCGGACCGAACATATGCTTGCTGGTCTGGGTTCGATTCCCGATCGGACTATCAACTGTAATTTGATTGGTATATCGCTTCAATAAATACGTCATCCTTCGGAGACACATTGAATCTGCTCGACAAAGGTCCCACTACGTCATTCAGAAAAGTCTGGCAGCATGGCGCCAAATGTGCATCTGCAACGACGCGCAGCCGTGTCTCAGTAGTGATGCAACCAAACGAGGGAGGGCGATTTGCGGATTTCCAATCGCATCCAGGTATAAAAGCCTACTTCCCATTTCGCTAGACAGGTAGGATCAGGACCCTAACTCACGGTTCACATTGAAAGTAAATTCGATTTGAGACGCCAGATGAAAAGTTCGGCTGAAAACACCTACCTGTCGGCGGTGTAAGAGACGCGTCAGCAAATCGGTTTCTCTCCATGGAGGTTCGCCCTCGGGGCTCATTGCTGCCCCACGGGCTCCTCCCGCGCTATAAAAGGGCAGAGCGCTTCACAGATCGAGAGAGACAGAGCTTCGGGTCTGCGGCGCAACCATGGCTGAAGGTACTCACGTGTATACCTCGTTATACCTCGTGCTTATGTCAGTAGAATTATATTACATCTCACTCATTAATTGTGTCGTACAAGTCGGGGGTTAACTGGATGGGTGAGTGTCAGAGGTAGCACATTTTACCTGTCGAGCGTGGGCTATATTCGGATGGGACATTAAGCCGGCTGTCCTTCCTCTCTGTGAGCTTCTGCTTGTGCGAGTTCAGGTGTAGTCCTCCTGCCGGCACCCGAAGTCATGATCCAAATTGCTGACTTCAAGTTACAGGTCGATGTACACTTTGGCCCCGGTTAACTTGGGGGTTGCGAAAGTGCGAAGCAAATCCGTTTTTCCCATTGGAGCCCAGGTATATTTTCTGTTATATAACGTAATATAAGCTGATATATACATGTACATATTTAAATGTTATTTTAATATAAAGTCTAAATAACATGGAAGCCTGGTGTTGGCTTAACTGTTAAGGTTTAAAATTGCAAGGTCTTGAGTTGAAGCCCCTGTCATACCGTTGAATTACCACCAGGTGGGTTGACTCAGCCTGCCATCCTTCCGGGGTCAACAAAATGAGTACCAGCTTTTTGGGATGAATGAGCCATTTGACTATCCTGCGTCGGAGTGGCGACCGGTCCAGGATTGTGCCTAGAAAATGCTTCAGCAGCCCATGCATCTGATGATGCAAAAACGAGTGGTCTTCATCATCATAAACAAGAAGAAAAAAACATAAATGTCATAGTTCCATCGCAGTTTTAGTAAAAAAAAAAAATTTGTATACAAGGTCGAGGCTCGTGTAAGAGCTAACATTGATCACAAAAAAAAACAAATGGACACATAAAACACATGATAAAGGGAGCGGGAGAACAAGATGGAGAATAGGGACATCGGGAGATCTGTGGGAGGGAGAGGGCTTGGGGGGGAGGAGGCATGGGAAGGGAAGGGGGGATGGGAGAGGTAAAAAAAAAAAAACGTCGACACTGCTAGGACTTCCAGGAAAGAAGTCGGTATTTCCAAAAAGTGGATCTGGGGTGAATTATCGGGGGTAGAAAAGACTAAGGTTTTGGATGGGGGAAGATAAGAGATGGTGGTGAACAGCTGTTTTAAAGACCTCGAGGGAGGAGTGGGATTGAAGAGAGTGAGGGAGTTTGTTCCAGAGGCGGGAGAAAAGGGGAATGAAAGAGTGAAGGTGAGCAGAGAGTCTTGATTTTGGCAGTTTAACCATCAGAGGCTTGCTGGCAGATCTTGTGCGACATGTAGGAATATTTTGGGGACAGAGCACAGACAGAGCTGGGGGAGCAAGGCCGGAGAGGAGTCGGTAGAAGACAGAACACCACCACCCTGCCTGCGGTGAGTGAGTGAAGTTAGCTTCATCGCGGTGAGTGGCGTTAGCTGCCCTCGGAGTTACCTTCATCGCGTGAGATTCCAATGATTCTGAAAGCTTTGTTGTATGGAGTTAAAGACCATCAGTCGGCTATCTTTGGTCAGATGACAAAACAAACTCTTCTGCATATATATATATTGTTGCGGATCCCGGGTTCGTCAACGTACTAAGGGGGGGTTTAAGCCCCATTCCCCCTCGAACTCCAGTTCCACTGAGGCCGCTGGCCGCGAGCGACTAGACTCGTGATTGACAGATTGCTAAGCAATTCCGATCGCCAACCTCCCAGCCATGCACCGAAGAGTTTGCTGGTCAATTGATCCCAAATACCTTCAAGACACGCGACCGAAGAAACCAGGGATCGAACCCTCGCTTCCCACACTTTATTGAGTGCCGAGCGGATTTGCACGGTCTGGAAAGCGGCGTTACCTGACGTGATTTACGGACCTGATTCAAGCCAAGTTCGGTCTCGGATGATGCTAGGCCAATGGAGAAAAGACGTATCCGAACAGGTTTGAAAGTAACACAAAATGTACAGCCTTTTATTTAGAAGGCACAGAGCACAGGGACGAAGATTCAATCTTATCAATCCTTACCTAATAATAAACCCCACAGGCGCCTTCACACTCACACACAGGGAATAACACACTGGTTATTATCGTACTGATGTACGTGCTGGGATTGACCCCGAAGGTGGCCACGTGGTCTGGTGTGCGCAGGGCGCAGCTCGATCCTCGATCCAGACGTGCAGCCTGGACGAGGTATCTGGACGACGAACTTCCACAGGTTGCACAAGCTGCAACGCAGGTAGACAAGCTTCAGCTTCAAGGTGAGTCACGGGAGAAGCCAACATTTGCAGGTCAGCCTGATCAGAGCGAGAGATCGGCGAAGAGCAATGGGTGTCGGTCGGCGAAGCACAAAGCAAGAGCAGGAGGGTCGGTGAAGCCGAGGTTGGTCATGTGCTGGCCTTCAATCCCTCCTCCCACAATGAAGGTTTCAGTCCTCCTTCCCCCTTTCATTTGGGGAGGTTTCACACCCCATTGGTCGCTTGCTGGTGATGTGTTCCCGACCCGTCATTGGTCACGTGGGCCTGTTCTTTTGGCCACGCCTTCCTGCTCATTAGAAATGTCTTCCCTTAACCACACGAAGGTTTGAAATCTTGCCTACTCTCAACGCATATTGGTCTTGATTACTACACAGTGGGAAAGGGCTAATCTTTACATTCAATAAGAAATAACTAACTACTGCAGGCTACATGTTGTCGTGCAAATAACTAAAGGGGGTTTGCCTTAATGGCAAAACTGCAACACTAAACCCTCCTCTCACCGAGACTCGACCCGAGTCGTCCACATGGAGCGGCTAGGGTGAGCTGGCATTCTTTTAACATTACTTTTTGTGTGACACGTAGATGTGATTCCCGTAACATTTTAAACTCTAATCCCAATGTGTGCGACATTTTTTTTTTTTTTTTTTACATTTAAATGTACATTTTAAAACTAAATATGTCCCTCCTAATGCGTTGAGAAACTACCTAACAGATTCACACCCACAACCTTATACTGTTCGCGTATTGCCGGAATTTTGAAACTAAACACATAACTGGTGGGCAACATTTTTACATTTTACACTAAACACAATTTATTTACAAAAACTATGACAGGACCTGGACTCGAGGAATAGAGAATGGATAATTTGTTGCTGGCGTCATCTTGTGGCTTCTTGCCATGGTAGGCGGGCTAACAAAACCGGCTGGCCCTGACCGGCATACAGGCCATTTCAAGATCAGGGCCATCTAATTCTTCACACTTGCACACATGGATCACTTTTTATTTTGTGAGCGGGGCCACTTGACAAGTGGTCCAAATGTGTGGCGTCAATGCCACCCAACAGGTGATCCATGTGTGGTGTCAATGCCACCCAACAGGTGGTTCAAGTAGCAAGATGATGGGGCAGCTAGGAGGTGTAACAATGGAAATGGGTGTGGCCACCGAGATCGTGGTCCATAATGGGTGAGTGATGGGATGATGGGAGTGAGTGATGGATGGCAGCAAGATGCTGCGACGGCAAGGTGAGTCCTCGTGATGGTCCTGGATCGGGGAGGAGGAGAAAACGCAACGAGCACAAGGAAAGGGCACGGTGGCACCGCAAAACAAAGGTACGACAAGCGGGTGAGAGGAATGCCGGCAGAGTGAACTCGAGCCTGGCCCTACCCATACGTACCCCCACCGTTAACTACACTACCCTAGCCCTCCTTGTATTTACAATTCGTCTCTACGTCTTGTCTCCCAAGTCCCCTCTCTATACCAAATTCGTCCCCAACTCCCCCCAGATTCTCCCAGGAAGGAAATTCGGAATGAACACAATGTTTTATACCCATGTCGTGATGCATTTCACCAATCAAACATTGAGCCCCGTGGTGTGCAATTCACCCCCTTGTGGCTGGTTGTGGATGGTGTGAAGGGGTGTTCACAAAATCCTAACGACACTAACATCATTACACATTTAATCTCCCCGGGGTTGTACCCTGCCAATCGGCCTTCTTTAAACTATGTGTTTCTAAGAACCCGAATTCCCATTGCCCACATTGTGGTGCCCTCCTGAATTTGGGTCTCGCCCCACGATTTTTCTATCTGTGCCCTTGCACAATTTTGGGGCTGGGTCGTGTGGCTTCACCAGCAGGTCTACCTGCCTGCACCCCCTGGTCCACCAGAGCTGTCTCCCGAGCTCGCCTACTCCTCACCCTAACCTATCTGGGGAAGGCCCTCCTTGGCTCTTCCCACCTGATGCCCACCTTGGCATTTGGGCAACCCGAGTCCTTTCCCTGGATCCTCGGGCCCCACTTACATGCTAACCTAACTGGCTCCCTGAGCCTACCTACGGCCTTACCTGGCCGACGAGCTCCCAGTGACTGGCGGGGTGCCTCAGCTAACTTTCTACCAACAAACCACACGCCCAGCCATTCCACTGCCTCCTGCACCTCACAAAACACTACATTTCTGCAATCAGCACCACAGGTGTCAATATCCATGGTAATTTACCTACACCCTCTATCTAACTTTAAACTACCCACCCGGGCCTCCGTGAATGGGTTCCACTCCCCCCATTCAATTCTTCACACCATGCATTCCACACCAATTATTTCCACACCATGCATTCCACACCATAACACAATTCCATTTATTCTCAAACATACAGCATCATCTATCTAGCTGATTTCCCCTATAACTCGTGCTTCCCTCGTCGTCCCTTTACACGATGCACACCACTTGATAACAACCCCTAAACTCTCTACATCCCCTCTATAGTTCATGGTCACTACTTAAATCTCAGTCCCTATGGTCTCTCTAGATCCATAATAATTATCCTAGCCCTCCCTCAGCTAGTGCTTCGGTGCCCCCATGGAGCAACCATTTCTGCCCCCTCCATGGGCCTAACAATGCTATCCCCCTAAACTAGTGCTCATGCCCCCCCCCTCGTGGGGAATGGTCCCATCACCACACCCCCACGTGGGGGGTACCATACTCCCCCAGTCCTCTACACTATGAGCCCCCATCTATGGGGGTAATCGGTCGCGCATCGGCCTCTAAGGCCAGCGCGATCCATGCGGGTGCCTGCTCGCCTGTGCAGGGTCTTAACCGGTCGGCATGGACGATCCGAGGGGGGTGGAGTTGGTGGTCCCAAGTGCCGGGGACCATCCCTGCACGGGGCTCTGCGGTCCCACGCATGATGACCCAACCGGGCACGGTTAGAGCACCTCACCTGGTAATGTGCGTACCTCTAAAACTCCGAATTTCCCCTCGAACCCCGCCGATCGCTCTTGCCGTCGTACGGCGCCAGCAATACGTGCGGGTGCCGGAGGTACGAATCCCGCATGCCGGTCCTTGTGGGACCAACGCAGCACCGACCCCCTCCGGTGCCCACGGCGCACCACATATTTGGGGCTCGTGTCCCCTACCTGCCCCACTGACCCCTATCCCGGTCAATGTCGATGCCTGAGATGGTCGATTACCCCTCGCACCCCATTCTGTACTCGCACACCCCGGTGCGCACACTCTTCCCACACACTCCGTACCATTCGTACCCCTCACACTTGACCCTGCACGAACTCCTGGGTCTATCCTTTCACCCAAGCTAGTCGAACACCTGATCGCACCAAACACATTCCCGAAATCGCTGCTCACCACGGGACCCATTTTCTCCCGGCTCTCTTCAACAACCTGTGATCTTTTTATTTGCTCAGCAGGTACGTCATCATGATGCGAGCACCACTCTTGCACACATTCCCGCAATTCCTGTTGACCCACCGTCGCTTTCTCTACCTCCCGCATCAATCCCTCTAGTCCACCAGTCAGTTTGGCCGTTCTCTCCTTCAGCTCTCGCTGGACGCATATCTCACACCGCTTTACCTCGGCACGTACACCCGCGAACTCCTCGCTCAATTTACGCCCAATTTCCTCCCCCATCCTTTTCATATCGCAGCTTGATTCTCTCATTTGCACCTCAAAGCATGCTCTGATTTGAGTCATGAATAACTCCATGTTAACCCCCGCTTGCACAGCGGGTCTGGCCTCCGGCCCTGCGTGCGAAGCGCCGCCATGATCTCCACTCCCTGCCGTGCCGTGATTAACTCCAAGGTCAATCTGTTCGTTTGTGTCCTGGGCCATTAATTCATCCTCATGCTCTACATTTTCTATTCCCACCGGAACCTGCTCATTTTGCCATCATCCGAATTTAATTTTAATTTTTTTTAAAATTTGTTTTAAACTAAATTTCCACATGCTCGTAATTTCGCAGTACATGAAGCGTAGTACTCCAGGTCCAAATATCCCAAACTCCTGACACCAATTTTGTTGTGTGATTCCCCTCGGTTAATACCGGAAAATCACGGATACCTTCAAAGTGCACGTGTGCAGAGCACAATGGATTAGCACTGTGTGGAAAGCGGCGTTACCTGACGTGATTTACGGACCTGATTCAAGCCAATTTTCGGTCTCAGATGATACTAGGCCAATGGAGAAAAGACATATCCGAACAGGTTGGAAAGTAACGCAAAATGTACAGCCTTTTCTTTAGAAGGCACAGAGCAACAGAGACGAAGATTCAATCTTATCAATCCTTACCTAATAATAAACCCCACAGGCGCCTTCACACTCACACACAGGGAATAACACACTGGTTATTATCGTACCGATGTACGTGCTGGGATTGACTCCGAAGGTGGCCACGTGGTCTGGTGTGCGCAGCGCGTAGCTTGATCCTTGATCCGGACGTGCAGCCTGGACGAGGTAACTGGACGACGAAGTTCCACAGGTTGCACAAGCTGCAACGCAGGTAGACAAGCTTCAGCTTCAAGGTGAGTCACGGGAGAAGCCAACGCTTGCAGGTCAGCCTGATCAGAGCGAGAGATCGGCGAAGAGCGATGGGTGTCGGTCGGCGAAGCACAAAGCAAGAGCAGCAGTGTCGGCGAAGCACAATGCAAGAGGGTCCGGGCAAGAGGTATGTCGTGGCGCAGCAAAATCCAAGAGCAAGAGTCCAGAGCCAGAGTCCAGAGCAAAAGTCCAGAGCAAGGAAAAATGCAAGAGAAGTGTCCTCGGCGAAGCAACATCCAAGAGCGGGTCAAAATGCGATCGGCGGGGGTTTTATCACACCCGAAAAGCTTCTCGAATGTTCGACAGCCTCCCATTGGCTGAGGTTGGTCACGTGCTGCCCGTCAATCCCTCCTCCCCCAATGAAGGTTTCAGTCCTCCTTCCCCCTTTCATTTGGGGAGGTTTCACACCCCATTGGTCGCTTGCTGGTGACGTGTTCCCGACCCGTCATTGGTCACGTGGGCCTGTTCTTTTGGCCACGCCTTCCTGCTCATTAGAAATGTCTTCCCTTAACCACAGGAAGGTTTGAAATCCTGCCTACTCTCAACGCATATTGGTCTTGATTACTACACAGTGGGAAAGGGCTAATCTTTACGTTCAATAAGAAATAACTAACTACTGCAGGCTACATGTTGTCGTGCAAATAACTAAAGGGGGTTTGCCTTTATGGGAAAACCGCAACAATATACTCTCATGCATTGTCTTTTTGCTAAGTTTGAACAAAATCAGTCCATGCATGTCCAATAAATGGTTGGGGACACGTTTAAGTAACAAAATGGCTGCCAGTCGGCCATGTTGGATCTGATCTCGAAAAAAAAAATGATGTGCATACATATGCAACCCATCCTTCCTTATAATTATCTGTGCGTCAAGTATGAACAAAATCGGTGCATACATCCCAGAGATGTGGTTGCTGTCACACGCACGAATGGACGTACGGACGAGACCCAATCCATAAGCCCTGCTTCAGACTCAGTCCTACAGGGGCTAATAACATTGTACACTCACCAGAGGTGGAGTTTTGGGGACGAAAAGGCAGGTTCGTATGCCCCGTCCATCCGCAGATGACACTTGATGTGTACTTCGGTTCGACCTTGAATAATTATTTGTCCAAAGACTGTTGGACTGACTTTCTTTTCATCCGCTGATAAAGGTCTTTGTAACAGTTGATGGCATCAGCCACCATCCTAGCAACTTGGACTGTAGTCTCTGAAGGGCCTCCGACATTCGTTTTGGAGTTAACATTAACGGGTAAGGTGTTTCAACAGGAATAACTTCATCAGCTCGCTGTGACTCTAGGTCCCCTAAATCTTCATTTGACAAATATTCTCCATGTGGCACAAGCAACTCATAGTTGGCTTGTCGCATGACTCAAAATTGGACGTCGCAGCATCGCGACTTAAAAGCGGAATTTTGAGACTTATGGCAAATCTTTGTTCCCTACTTGATCAAGGGCATTAAAGCGACACATCCTCAACCGGAGTGACATTCTACCAAGTATATTTGCGCACCTGAAATGATGCAAACATACTCGTATGTGAGAAGATGAATGAATTTGTATGAGAGCTAATTATGCCGAAAACTCACGGTCTGGTATGCCCTTTAATGATGGGTGGTACCGGGAAGGGTCATGCAATGTGCCTTACCTTCCCTTGACCAATCTCTGACCACCAGCACCCTTTTCCTTACACCCACACAAACACACTTTCTAGCTTCCGCAGAAGAGGTTTCCAACATACCAACGGCAACCGACCCGAGTTCGACATTTGAGCCAAACATGGCCACGGCAACCGACCCGAGTGGGACATCTGAGCCAAACTTGGCCACGGCAACCTACCTGAGTGGGATATCTGAGCCAAACATGGCCACGGCAACCTACCCGAGTGGGACATCTGAGCCAAACGTGGCCACGGCAACCTACCCGAGTGGGACATCTGAGCCAAACGTGGCCACGGCAACCTACCCGAGTGGGACATCTGAGCCAAACGTGGCCACGGCAGCCTACCCGAGTGGGATATCTGAGCCAGAAAATGCCACGGCAACCTACCCGAGTTGGACAGCTGTGCCAGAAAAGGCCACGTATGAACAACCAGCACCACCATGGAACCCACAAATGCAGGCAAATATGGAACCATTTGAGCACTAAACCATCAGTACATCTAAACATCAACAAAAGTAACCACCAATCATCTCAATATCCAACCACCAAAACATCCAATCATCTACACGACTAACCACCCATAAACTCAACATCCACCAGAACATCCAAACATCGACACAACTAACCACCCATTCTCTCAACATCTAACCACCAGAACATCCAAACATATACACAACTAACCACTCATCATCTCAACATCCAATCACCAGAACATCCAAACATCTACACAACTAACCACTCATCTTCTCAATATCCAACCACCAGAACATCCAAACATCTACACAACTAACCACCCATTCTCTCAACATCCAACCACCAGAACATCCAAACATCTACACAACTAACCACTCATCTTCTCAACATCCAACCACCAGAACATCCAAACATCTACACAACTAACCACCCATCATCTCAACATCCAACCACCAGAACATCCAAACATCTACACAACTAACCACCCATTCTCTCAACATCCAACCACCAGAACATCCAAACATATACACAACGAACCACTTATCATCTCAACATCCAATCACCAGAACATCCAAACATCTACAAAACTAACCACTCATCTTCTCAAAACATCGAACCACCAGAACATCCAAACATCTACACAACTAACCACCCATTCTCTCAACATCCAACCACCAGAACATCCAAACATCCACACAACTAACCACTCATCATCTCAACATCCAACCACCAGAACATCCAAACTTCTACACAACTAACCACTCATCATCTCAACATCCAACCACCAGAACATCCAAACATCTACACAACTAACCACCCATCCTCTCAACATTCAACCAACAGAACATCCAAACATTTACAGATTGAGGACTGGTATATTTCCAACTGATATTAACAGCAAAATTTAAACCCCATGATTTTACCGTTTGAGATACATTTATTTCCTTAGGATTAATCAACTTGGTTCGAGTACTTGTATTATTAAAAGCCCTGCTGCACAGGTGAGGGAGTTTTGCAATCGTGTGTGTGTGTGTGTGTGTGTGTGTGTGTGTGTGTGTGTGTGTGTGTGTGTGTGTGTGTGTGTGTCCAGGCCGTAACATTTTACCATTTGAGATTTGTCATCAAATTTTCACCAAAGCTTTATTATGATAATACGGAGATGGTAAATCAATAATTTTGTCCAAAGGTCACATATCACGTAAAATCATAAATTTTCATCCAATTGACCTAAAATTTCAATTTACCATTTGAGCTTTGTCTTCAAAATTTTCAACAAAGCTTTATTATGATAATATGGAGAAGGCAAATTAATAATTTGGTCAATGGGTCAAAGGTCAAGGTTGCGGGAAATGGCCAATTTTCATCCGATTGACCTGAATTTTAAAGAATTTACATATCAGGTCACTAAATTGGTTCACCAATCAAAAGCTAAAACCTGATTGTTTTTTTTTTTTAGATCAACAGGTCAAAGGTCAAGGTTGCTTTGACAAAATCGCCAATTTTCACCCGATTGACCTAAAATTTAAAGACCATATTGGGTCATATTGGCATATTGGGTCACTGATTTGGTTCACTAATTAAAAGGTAGGAGTCGAATGTTTTTTTTAATATCAAAAGGTCAAAGGTAAAGGTTGCACAAAATCATCAATTTTCCTCCAATTGACCTGAAATTTTAAGAATTTGCATACTGAGTCACAGAATTGGTTGACAAATCAAAAGCTAGAAGCTGATTATTTTTTAGATCGAAAGCTCAAAGGTCAAGGCTGCATAAAATCATCAATTTACATTTAGTATTTTTAAAAACTGTTTTCGTTATTTTGAGCATACGGGAGAAGAAGAAGACGTCTGAATGCAAACGGACACAGACGTGCTTTATATTTTCAGATGCTCTCTAGTTATTATTATTATTATTATTATCATTATTATACAAACATTCCCCTGAAATGACCATTCTCTGGTTACTCCGGTAAGTGTTTACGACACTATCCAAACTGATCCATGTGATGTGCTCATTGTCTCCAGGCACTGATTGATCCTCCTTTGTGTGTGTCTCCCTAGCAACCGAGTGCAAAGAGGTCCGCGTCGGAGATGCGGAGCAACCTGTGGAAGGGCCAGTTGAGGGAAATCATCCCGCTGGCCATTTCCGCTTGGGAGACAGTGGAAACCTTGATACCGTGAGGGCCTGTTTGACATTCACTCTCCATTCTAAAGGCATCATTATTCCATCATATTCAGAACAGGTTATTTGCATAACTAGTATTATTTTTGGGTGAAAGGAAAGGAAAGGACATTATTCGATTTTACGAATAACCGCTGTTTCCCGTCCATTATCACTCCACATTTAACTAATCAACTCCTTCATTAGACTTGACCATTGCCATTTATGCTGCTGGTGTATGATCGAGGTTCAGTGCTTTGTTGGGGAAGTTCTTTGGGAGCATTGATGGGCAGTGTTTTGGGAGCCCGGGGGGCTGTTTTTTGAGCCCTGGGGTTGGTGATTAGGTAGCCCTGGGGGCAGTTTTAAGCCTCTGTGGGCTGTGGTGACTTCGGAACCCTTGGGTGGTACTGAGAGTTCTGGTGACAGTTTTGGGTGCCACTGAGGTGGTTATGGAGCCCTGGGGGTGGTTCTGGGAGCCCTGGGGGCAGTTTTTGGAGCCCCTGTGGTGTTTCTAGAGCCCTGGGGGCAGTTGTTGGAGCCACTGGGGTGGTTTTGAGAACCCTGTGGGTGGTTCTAGGAGCCCTGGGGGCAGTTTTTGGAGCCCCTGTGGTGTTTCTAGGAGCCCTGGGGGCAGTTGTTGGAGCCCCTGTGGGTGGCTCTAGGAGCCCTGGGGGCAGTTTTTGGAGCCCCTGTGGTGTTTCTAGAGCCCTGGGGACAGTTGTTGGAGCCACTGGGGTGGTTTTGGAGGCCTGAGGACAGTTCTGGGGGTTATGATGCTCGTGTTCTGAGCTCACAACATGCATAATATTGAACAGGGAGTTTTTTCTGGATGTCAGATATTTTCAGATACATTCAACTGCGTTGATCTTTGCTCAAATTAACAGGAGAATCCATTTGAATTCAACTTTATTCATTATTCACCAACTTGGCCTGTTTTGAACATCAATAATTCATGGAAATCATAATTAGTGCGAAGAACACGCTGAAGTCAATGGGGAAGATGTCCCGAAGTAAAAGGAAGGTTTTCGAAATAGATGTTGAGTTTGTCCTGAATGTCCTTTACCCTTACTAGGTTGGAATACATATTGTCGATAGTGATAACTTTGCTCTCATGAAATGGATACAAAGCCCATTTTCGTCCACGATTGTTTCCTTTCTGCTGAGCACTGAGTTTTTTCCCACATATCTTGGTTCTCCAAAGGTGAATCATCATCAACCTGTTTGACTCGGTGAGCCTTTGGTTTGCACAGGTGACCCGCGGGCTACTTTAGCGAGTGGTGCTTTATTATTCCCAAGTGCGCTTGTCGTGCAATTTATTTGTTGATGAGACGAAGACAAGTCAGAACGCGCTCGAACAAATGCGCAACAGCTTTTCACCAACTCAGCACGAAGGATAAACCGATGAGTATGAGGGGGGGCGGGGGGGGGGCACGACCCGATGCTGTCACGTGTCATCGTTTAGAATGCCTACGTCATCACATATATGTATATGGTGAATGCACTGCCTCGAAGCTGTCTGCCCTGGGTTCGAATCCCAGCCCAGCTATAAAATGCCATCCTGGTGTTTCAGATTCATCAATGTGTGTACCCCCCATCGGGTGGACGTTCGACTGGGGGTCCCATCTGCTGGCATTGATTCGGCGTTAAAGATTCCACTGTGCGATTCGTGAGCAGTAGGCGAGACATCGCCGGCATCCTGAACAAATTACAAATTTCTACCCCGACTACTGCTGAGAGACGGATGGCAAACCGTCCAGCATGGCTCCATGCCAGGAAAGCGCTTGGGCAGAACCAACGCCCAGTACCAGAGAGCATGGCACATCGGGGGAGAAAATACACATAAAATCATCTCTATACCATCAATGTCTATTGTATACAATTCATAAATCGATCTCTTATTTTTCCGAGATAAATTGTGGACGTTTTTATGAAGTACGTAGTTGTCTTAGCGAAGGGTTCGTACTTTCATTGTTAAAATTGGTTTTTATTGACTTCATTTTTTTTGTCTGTAGGTTAATGGGAATACATTTTAATCACCGCCTCTCTCTCCACCTCGTTTTATTGCCTATTAGCAGAAGTACCCGGCAATGCCGGGCGGGGGAGGGGAGGGGAACAGGGAGGAGGGGAGGGGAGGGGAACGGGTGGGAGGGGAGAAGAGTGGGAGGGGGAGGGATGGGAGGGGGGAAGGGGAGGGGGTGGGAGGGGGAGGAGGGGGAGGGGGGAAGGGCGGGGAGGGGGGAGCCTATAAATCCTCTATCTGCTCGAAGTGGTGTCTATATTTACAACTGATCACTAAGTCTTGGCCTAACAGAGCAATACTTTGGGATTTTTCGCACGTGCATGGTGAAATCTGTTTGGGAGCCCAGGGGACCGTTTCTGGAGCCCTGGGGCAAGTTCTGGGAGCCCTGGGGGCAGTTTTGGAGTCCCGGGGCAGGTTCTGGGAGCCCTGGGGGCAGTTTTTGGAGCACCAGTGGTTGTTTTGGAGCCCTGGGGGCAGTTCATGGAGCCGTGGGGGTAGTGTTCTGAGCTCACAACATGCATAATGTTGAACAGGAAGTTTTCTCTGGATGTCAGGAATTTTCAGATACATTCAACTGCAATGATCGTTGCTCAAATCAACAGGAGAATAAATTTGAATTCAAGTAGTGACGAATAGTAATAATTCAAATAATTCAAGTAGTGTCAGTACTTTTCCCAAGCTCAGTGGTCGTGTTACGTGTTTGTCGTGTGTGTGTGTGTGTGTGTGTGTGTGTGTGTGTGTGTGTGTGTGTGTGTGTGTGTGTGTGTGTGTGTGCTCACTCTACTAAGCCTTAGCCCATGGATTAAAAAAAATCTGAGCTGTTCGTTTCCACCTCACTATAGCTGAGTTTTCCGAACAGGATTCTTTATGTTTCTATTGCTGTCTTTGTTTGAGTGTTTTATCCCGTGCAATATATTCCATGTAGAGTCGTTGTTGTTCTGTGCTATTCGTTTCGCATTGTAAGGCCGAAAGGCCTTTTTAAGGCCTTCATTGGATAGAAAGTGTGCCCTGCTTTAGCTCATTAGTCTTGGGTGTATACCCAGGTATCTTGCTTGTATTTCCTCAACACTATCATATCCTATTTCTATTTCCTCTCCTTGTTTCAAAAATTGGACCAAACAAACAAAGAAAAACAAGAAATATGGCGTGCACAGCATGATACTTGCGCAATCCCTAAAATTAGTTGGTGACCTTTGGCCTATGTTGACCTCAAAAATAATTGGTGGTTGACTTCAGTGACCTGGTGTGCAAATCCTCTTCAGATTTCAAGTCAATCAGATGAAAATTGACGATTTTAGAAATTTGGCCTATGTTCACCTTTTCACGTTTAGACCTCAAAAATTATTGGTGGTTAAATTCAGTATCCTGATATTTCAAATCCTGTTCAAATTTAAGTCAATCGGATGAAAATTGAGGAGTCTAGAAATTTGACAAAGTTGTTGACTTTTTGACCTTTGACCTCAAAATCAATAGGCTGCCCTGTTGCTGATGCTGTTTAGAGATCTTCAGTTAAATGATTGCATACCAAGGTCTACACCATACTGTGTATCCTCATGGTGTAAATGATCCTATGTGTAATGTATATTTCATTTATTAATCAACCTCCTCCTTCCCTGTTGAAATGACATTATTGGTGCCGAATTGTCTTCCAATACTTCCATAATTCATGTGCTGTTTCACTTGCAGGGGTCTGAGTATCGTGAGGAAACTCGTGATCATGGCTCTGAGATTACTCGCGATGTTCGGGTAGGTTCTGACACATTATGATCACACTGTTGTTGTGTGCGCTTTAAAATGACTTTTGGGGTCTCTCTTGGACAGGTTGACAAGTCTGCTTTTTGTTTGTTCGATTCGATCTATATCTTAAATAAGGGGAAAGGTTAAAAAGAATAACTGCCACTCCTTTGTTAAACCCCCCTCACACCGGCCTTACGGGGTCGTTACGACGTTTACGGCGGCGTTGCGGCGAAAAAATCGTGCACAATCGGGAGCATTCCTTGTGGCACCTGGGACATCCTCAACGCTTCCTGGAGCATTCGTATGGATCCTTAAGCGTCCGGGAGGGGTCGTAATTTCTTCCGAGGACCAAAACTCTCGTAAGACAATTACGGCAATGCTACGGAAATCTAGACCGCAACGCTTCCTCAACGCTTCCTCAACGCTTCCGCAACTGCCGTAACACCACCGTAAGACTCCGTAAGGCCATCTTAACCATCCGCAAGGATTCTCCCTCTCCTTGGACTCTCTGGGCAGCGGGTGCTCCGTCCATGGCTCTCCTGGATAGGTCTTTCCCCCTTGGAAGTCAGCAGCAGAATGAGGGGAGAGCGGGGGGGCCCCCATTTTTATATTCTGGGCCGGGAACCGTAAGGAACCGCAAGCAAACGTAGAGGCACCGTATCTCCGCCGTGTATATCCGCAACGAAGCCGTAGCAGTCCGTACTAAACCGTAATAAACCGCTGTGAATCGGTCACGGTCAAGAAAAATCCTCTCCCGGGTGTTCACGATTTTGCTCAAAAAATCGCAACGCTGCCGTAGAAAGAACATCCGTGGACGTCCGTAAAAACCATTTTTTGGTGTGAGGTACCCTTAAGCTAGCATTTGATTTCGGGAGACATGACTTCCTAAGGAAGTCCAAGGTGTCGACCAGGAGATCAAGCTCAGAATATACAAACAAGCTCATCTCTGGTTTTATTGCACAGGTAATTGTCTTGCATCACCTACACTGCCTTAGTTAATGGAGAAAGCTTATGCATGCTCTCACTAGCAAACCGTCCGCACGCTACCGAGAGGTGAAACATCATGAAAAGGAAAACCTTCCCAGGGTGACTTTTTCACCCTCTGAGACTCATCTTTTGGGACTTGTTTGATGGGAATGCTACCTGGAAACTTGTGTTTGCGCAATGGGAAATGGCATCACATCCAATGGAAGACTAGGATTGAGAAGTAAGGCAATTGTGAGAAGCTCCTCCTGATGGTTTGTTAGTGAGGGTAGTGGCCTACAGGAATATCTGGCGAGGATTGATTGCAGAACTTAGGATATGTATTCCTTGAAGAATGGTTCACCTCCATTCTTTTATCCCTCCCTTCTCTCATCTGCGGAACCGACTCCATGTCTGTTTCCTCGTGCTCTTCCCTCCAGTCTTTCAAAAGTGCTGTCCATCGTCACCTTTCCCATGCGCACTTGATCCACTGAAGGTCTGTTTCCTCCGCCTCAACTTCCCACTTCCATTCCAGCCACCCATCTACTCGTTTGCGAGATGTCGGTGCTGTTTTATCTGCCTGATCCCCCTTTATCCTCACTGTCAATTAGCCTCTCCATGAGCTTCAACCTCCGCATGAAAACGGCAATGTATGATGTATAAGACAATTATTTTGGACGAGCAGGGGCTACACGGCGCTACTCAGCTGGGTGAGTTGTTCCGGCGGTGGTTTTGGGATGTGTTGGACATTGAAAAGCAATAAAGCGAAAAGCAGAGTTATTGACCTCCTGGTGGTTACCTTTTGCCTGCGGGCTGGCGGCAGCACTGGTTGACCCGACACCCCAGTATACACTTTATAGTGGCCTTTGGTGGCCTCAAAGCAGACGTCAAGGTCAGCGTTTGGTAGCTTAAAACCTTCCTCAGATCATGATGTTCCTACACCCAAAATTTGGGGCCTCTGGGTGCTACGTTTCGGCCATGAAAGAAGAACATACAAACACACAGACAAACACACAAACTCATGAAAATATTTGTACAGATTTTTTTTTTTCTTTTTGTATACAAGATCAAGGCTCGTGTAAGAGCTAATATTAGTGACCAAAAAAAAAAAACGGACACATAAGACGAAATAAAGGGAGTGGGAGACAAGAATGGGGAGAGAGGGGGAAGCACACAAGTACAACATTTGAGAGCAGGGACATCGGGAGATCTATGGGCGGGAGAGGGCTTGGGGGGAGGAGGCGTGGGAAGGGGGGTGGGAGTGGGAGAGGTAAAAAAAAAACACATGGACACAGCTAGGACTTCCAGGAAAGAAGTCGGTATTTCAGAAAAGTGGATCTGGGGTGAACTAACAGGGGTAGAAAAGATCAAGCAGCTGTTTTAAAGACCTGGAGGGAGGAGTGGGATTGAAGAGAGTGAGAAAGTTTGTTCCAGAGGTGGGAGAAAAGAGGAATGAAGGAGTGAAGGTGAGCAGAAAGCCTAGATTTTAGCAGTTTCATCAGAAGAGGGTTGCAGGCAGATCTTGTGTGACCTGTAGGAATATTTGGGGGACAGAGCACAAACAGACCTGGGGGAGCAGGGCCGGAGAGGAGTCGGTAGAAGACAGAAAGACCACCAACCTGCCTGCGGTGAGAGAGTGAAAGACCCTCAGAATCAGCTTCATCGCGGGAGATTCCTATGATTCTGAAAGCTTTGGTTTCAACAGCGTGAAGCCGAGCGAGGTGTGAGGCAGGGGCACCAGCCCATAGGGGAGAGCAGTATTCCATTGAGCTGCGGATGAAAGCCTTGTATGTGGTGAGGAACTCAGGTGTGCCAAGGAAGGACTTCGCACGACGGAGGATGCCCAGTCGGCGACTGGCTTTGGAGGCCAGCTTGGAAATGTGGTTTTCCCAGGAAAGATCATGGCAGATAGTGAGACCCAAAAGCTTGAGTGACAGAACTTCTTGGAGAGGATTGTTCAGAAAGTAGATGGGAGGTTTGTCCAGTCCATCTTTTCGAAAAGACATAGTAAGAGTGTGAGATTTGTCAGGGTGAAAGACATGTTCCACTTGTTTGACCAGTGTGTGATGTTGTCCAGGTCTGCAGAGAGTGAATAGGCTGCTGCCTGCTGATCTGGGGATGAAGAATGGAGCGGCAGAGAGTGGAGTCATCAGCAAAGAGATAGAGAGGATTTTGCAGAGAGTCGGGGAGATTATTGATGAAGACCAGAAAAAGCACAGGGCCCAGAAAAAAAGCATTTGAAATGGAGACCCGCTGATACATTATTAGTGTTCAGTTATTTGTGCATGGAATGTGAGATCTCCCTTCAATGTTTATTATTAAACTTTTCAACATGCCCCACCATAACAGATGCACGCATATACCCTTCGGGAGAATTTCATTATGTCAGTCAAGTCAGTAATTGGGCCTTCTGCCTGTACATTGTCTTCATTAAAATGTTTATATTGACAAAAAGAGGTTTATTTTATGAAGACTGTTTTGCCTATTTTATAACATCGTAAATGTCAATTCATTCTGTGCATTTCTTTTTTTACCACCCCCTCCCCCCCCCCCCCCCCCTGCTCGCCCCGACCCCTCCGATTGCAGCACAATGATGAAGCAAGGAGGGCAGAAGGCCGGGTGAGTTGAACAGCACCAGGATGGATACTAATGGTGTACCCTCAATTAGCCGATGAATGTGAACGTCGATTATATTGGCCTACATCTTGAAAATGAGTTTGATGTGACCAAAAACACGTCTGCTGAAGTTTTCAGATTCGTTTAATTGATGTCGAGGCTCAGATGACGTCATTTGAGTCGTTAGCTATGAGGACATGTCAGTTTATCCTGATATGGTGTACAGAAGAGCGAATGAACAATTGCAGTCCAAAACCTTTTCAACCTCTTCAAGTGGAAATTCTTCCAGTTACAGAAATTCTTTTCCAGCTGTTGACAAGTCCGTTCATTTTATGAGTCAGAGACTTGAATCTGAGTCGGACTCAAATAGTAATACTTTCTTGTGACTCAAGATTCAGGAGGTTGTGGACTCCTCTGGACCTGGAACTCGATCAAACCTCCAGAATTGAGTCCTTCAACCTGTGGCAAGATCAAGCCTTCGGAAACGTAATTGTGCACATTAATTAAATAACATCACCATGGAGAGAGGGGTTAAAATAAATAAGAAAATGATTGACATGAAAGAAAACCAACGAGTCAAGTTGGCACATCGATGATAATTTTTTTTAAATGTCATTGGAGAATTAACCAATCAGATTCGATTCGAACAGATTCACCAATAGATGCAACAACACCTGTACGAAAACCTTATTTTCAAGGAAAAGGAAAAAACAGAAAAGTTCTAATGGATGAAAGGTTTAACTGTGAGTTTCAGATCACCAGACTCGTTACCCGACACTGCGGGCCCTGTATGAGCAGATCATTGGTTATTCCAAGGAGGTATAAACAGTATATAGGTTAGCTCACCATTGCTCGTCAAACGACCTTCGTTAAACAAAATCCTTTTGATAATCCTAATGATAAACCGATACATTTGTTACATGCAGCACACACTTTGTGACACACTCCTTGTGAGCTACTGCAGCCTCTTGGTTAGAATGTTGAGACGACTTTGTGCTCTGTGTCCCTGTCTCTGATCTATGGAAGGTCTCTTGGAGGGTCTCTTGGAGGAGCATTGGGAAGTGTGACGAACATTGTGAGAGCATTGCAGGTAAGACACCCCTACAGTTTATATGTGCCCAGTACAAACAATTGGAGTAGTTCCCATAAAGCCAAGGCCAAATATGATTTAATATGACCCAACTGCAAAGCCGCAATGAGCCGGCGAAGCCAAAGCCTCTATTGAACTTTTTCGCAATTGTTTATGCATACTTCCGCATCCGCAAGATGGCGGCCTCCATGGAGCGATTTGGTGCGTCAAAGCTTCGACATTTTCAAAGGATCCAGCAAAATCTGGCTTTTCAACATAATACACGTTCATTCACAACACCCGCTTCGCCGGCTATTATTGTAACCAAGTATATCAAAAGAATGTTGATGGGGCTAAGTGCACGTGGTACACATGAACACATGTGACAAGAACCCCACAGCTCATGATGTTGCGACCCCAGGTTTAAATCGCATATGCTGTTGATTTGTCCATTCCCTATAAAGATCCTTGTATTTCAAGTAAAAGTGCAAACAATAAGTTACTGCAATGGTGAACGATGGATTTATAAACTTCAGTGCCATAACGTTTCTCACCCATGAGTTTATGATTTAAGAAGGGACCTTTCCGCCATTTTGAATTCTCCAAAGCATCTGGGCAGGCCTCTGGCCTGGCTGGGTTTTCAGCTAAATGCAGATTCTGACGATGGATCGACATGGGTGAAACTGGTAGATTATTTGGTTTGGGATACTCGTTGGGTCACTGTTGTTGTTGTTGTTGTTGTTGTTGTTGTATAGCCACAAACAGTTATCTTGAACAAGGCCGTGACACGGAGACAGCTGATTGATCTCCCAGGAGCAACCCGAGATCCGCCACATTCAAGATGACGTACCCCCGCCTTTGCAAAGTCAGGGCCACGACAGCGTTAGAGTTAGAGACGAGGGAAAGGGCCGGCCCATGGGGACGAATCGGCACTCTGACCATGACCGTGACCACGCTGCCCTGACAAATGCGGGCAGCAGGGAAGAAATGGGGAATATTTGGCCCCGAATTGCATTGGGGGGTACAACCACCACGAAGAGGCGTCCCCGATAGTTGCTGGAGGGTCACTATGTTTGTGTTGATGCTGGAAAAAAATGTTTTAGCTTTTCAAACTTACCCTGGCAATACACAACTGAGAGAATGGTCATCAATCTGAATGGAAGGCCTGGTATATTCGAAACTGGAAAAGAATATTTTGTACATGATAGATTTATCTTGCGATGTGTAAATCTTCAAAAGAAAGACCCCTTATATGGCTTTGCGAGAGTGAAGTTTGTATACCCACTGGGTAAACAGTAACTTGGATTCAAGTCGTCCTTGAGAAAGAGGAAATATTGTTAACATGCATTCTTTTTGCAGGTCTTTCCTAATGATTAATTATTTTTATTTAAAAAAAAAAAAATGTTTTTTTTTCTAAAAAAAAATAATTTCTAATGACTACTGATGACCTCCACTGCCCTCTCCACTCATACTTTTAGTATTCTATTCTATCATTCACCTTTCCCCCTGGTCAACCCATGGTGGTTACCTGCATGGGTATTTGTTTTTTCCAGTTAGAGAGAAAGGGGGGGGGGGTCTCCCTTTACCCCCTTTTCCCCTGCAAACATCCGTGGAATTAGCTCTCACTAATAAAAAGCTAGTATGCTTTAATATTTGCCTTGGTACCATGCATAGTACATGAACACCATTAGCTTTTACACCTGCTGACATCCACAAATTTTAAGGGCACGATGTGATGTAACCTCAGCACAATGCACCTGCCTAACGAAGTCATCCAATCTTGTAATCCGGTATTTATTTCCACTTCTATAAAATGGTTGAAGAGCTAGCCGGACAAAGTTGCACAAGGATCTTCATGTACTTTTGCACCACCTTGATCCACTGACTCAGTGCTCCCCTTCTTATTTGTTGGACCTGCAGCCAAGAGCCAGTGCGCCACAACCAGGACCTTCTGGAATCTAAAACGTCGAGAGTTCATTTTGAGAAACGAGTCACCTGAGGCACCGAACCATTCTTCTCCCCTCTCTAATCCCCCATGAGTTTATAGCTGAGTAAATTGGAGTGCGTGGACTTAATTGCAAGGATGAGATTAAAATTTTGCATCTTTTTGTTTGAATATTCCTTACTTCCTTGGCCCACTTGTCTTCTTTGGATTCCCAAATGATTTGCATGTCTAAAATGTGTAAAACAATGTTTTTTCCAATCACTATTTAGATCATCGAACGCCTTTTATTTGTTTTACACAAAATAAATGACTGGAAAGGTTCAATTGGGAATGTTGTGGTTAATTTTTGCATTTTCTTTTCGAAAATGGGGTCATTGGGAATGAAGACTGACAGGATGACCCAGAGGTAAGCACACTCACCTACCAAGCTTTCTCGCCTAGGTTTGAATCCCGACCGAGCTATAAACTGTCATTCTGATGTTTCACAGGGACGGTGATTCAATAAAATGTGCGCCGTCCCTCGGATGGACGTTAAGAGGGTGTCCTGTCTGTCGGCATTCATTGGTGGACAAGATCCCAAGGTGCCCTTTGTGAAGAGTATGCGAGCTATTAGTGGGCACCAATGGCAAATTCCTAATTCCTGCCCGAACCAGTAGAGGGCGCTGCAACATCGACAAAGCCGTGCGCCCATGACCTCAGCCATTAAAGCTACCCCACAACCTTGTGCTGCATTGGGATATTGGTAAACGATAAAAACTGAAGAGTTAACTGTATAATATTTGGATAATGAATGAATGATTAAATGTTTTGGGTTTGCTTGTGGTAAGACATTTAATAAACGAGATATCTGCTTTCACAAAGACATCACAGCCTAGACGGATTTATGGAAAAAGGCCATGCATAAGCTTCGAGGTGCATTTTTGGGTAAAAGTTGGGAACCTCACTTTTTAACATAATTAGGGTATGCTGAATTCGATTAACCCGGTTCCCAAGCCAAATGTTGAGTTTTTGACCTTCTAATTAGCATAAACAAAATGGCGGCAAATCATTCAAAATGAAATGGGAAATCACAAAATCATTTGAGTTATGGTGAAGATGTTAAAATTCCTATAATTAAGTCATGCCCTTAAAATTAGGTCAAGGTCAATAAATTGTCAACCTTTGTATTTTCATTATTGATGCAAAATTTCATTCCGAAAGTCCAAGCCGTTTCTGAGATGCAGCTCGGAAATTGGTACATTTCGGAAATTTGGAATGTTGGGAGTGCAGGAAGAAAAAGGTATGTAGAGGGTATATTGGCAATTCCTCTTTTGCATTTCTTGCTCGTCTTGGAGTATGTGGAACAGAAAGAAGGAGGATGTGCAAGAGGGAGGCCCAGGTTGCCTTGAAATGCTCAATTTGGATTTGGAGGAGGTGTATGGAGGCAGGTTGAATGGTATATGTTGAGGTCGAGTGGGTGGTGGTTCTTTCAGCCCTAAAAGGTGGGGTATGGTAGTGACTGAGAGTGGAAGAGAAATGGAGGTGTGCATGGTTGTTGTTTTGAGCAGTGTATGTTATGAGGCTAGTAGGTTGGTTGTGTGTGTGTTTTTTTTGCATGTTTTGCAGTTGAGTGGTGTATGCTGTAAGGGTGGGTGGTTGGTTGGTTGTGTGTGTGGTTCTTGTGTGTGTATGTTGTAAATGTGAGAAATTGCTGAAACTCCATAATGAGCAGGGTGCCTCATTTGCATTAAATAAATAATGAGAAGAAATTAAATAAGTAGCGGATGTATCTTCAAGACGATCAATCTTTTATTTTTGACAAGCTTTCGGCCAACACAGGCCTTCTTCTCGGTCTACAAGAACAGCAGACATGCATCCAAGTCATTGGTATGATGTTAATATATGAATAAAATACATACAAAAAGAAGAGATGGGCTATCATTAACGCTTACTCACCTTCCTCGATTTAAACGAAAATGATCTCACATTACAGTTGGTACTACACACGCGCACATATATAAACACATACAAGCATATATTCATATACTGTTTATATTTGCATATATTACACTGCCTACATTTGTTAACGACATATATAAAGATAAAAGGGATGTCTTTGAAAAAAAAAGGGGATATGAAAGGGATGAAAAAAAGAAAGAATTTAATGAGTTTGAACATCCGTTAGTCGTCAACATTTATGCCATGAGGGAACTTTATCCGAAGTTTGTGCATCCAAAAGGACTCACGTCTCAGAATTGTGGTGTGCGACTGATTTGTAATTGATTTGATGGCAGAGATTTGAATATCGTCGAGAGATTGATCCGGTTGATTAAAATGTATAGTGTGAGGTAGAGATTTGCCTTGATTGGTGTAAAAGTTACTGATCTCTGATCTGAACTCCATATATATATATTTAATATGACCCTACTGCAAAGCCGCAATGAGCCGGCGAAGCCAAAGCCTCTATTTAACGTTTTCGCAATTGTTCATGCATTCTTCCGCATCCGCAAGATGGCGGCCTCCATGGAGCGATTTGGTGAGTCATAGCTTCGAAATTCTCAAAGGATCCAGCAAAATCTGGCTTTTCAACATAACACGCGTTCATTCACAACACCGGCTTCGCCGACTACTAGTACCCAACTGCAAAGCCGCAATGAGCCGGCGAAGCCAAACTCTCTATTTAACGTTTTCGCAATTGTTCATGCATTCTTCCACATCCGCAAGATGGCGGCCTCCATGGAGCGATTTGGTGAGTCAAAGCTTCGAAATTCTCAAAGGATCCAGCAAAATCTGGCTTTTCAACATAACACGCGTTCATTCACAACACCGGCTTCGCCGGCTACTAGTACTCGACTGCAAAGCCGCAATGAGCCGGCGAAGCCAAAGCCTCTTGCCACTATTTTACCCATCACTATGGCATCAGTAGGTTAGGTAGTTGGTAGTAGGTAGGTGTAATAGGTACTGTTGTGAAAATCAACCAAATCCACAACTCGTCCCATAGATAGGTTTAATTTCAATTAGATCGTGACATCATCCTGTAAAATACACCATGCAACATATATGTCAGGATCAAGGCATCATATGAGAAAGATTGGATATATCAGTCAATGCAAGCAAGTCTAGAATATAAGTGGGTACATACCATTCAATTCTACATGTCATTGTATAAAGTCGCAGGAGTGGCCTCGAGTCGCGGACGTCCCGAGGTCTTATAGACACCGCCCAGTGGTTTAAGTGAGCGTCACACCTGGGTTCAACTTTGATACATTTTCACCACATTCTCCCCACCGTTAGAACTATGCTGCCACTAGGCAGGAAGCGAGCGTGTGTCAGCATTAATGGGTAGAGGAAGTCATTATATCATTATTAGGGTGTCAAAGAAATATTCCTATTGATTCTTGTCTTTGCGCCATTGTGTTATGTTTCGCACACTGTCAAAGCGTCTTTAGGGCTTCCTGGAAAGCGCTATACGAAACAAATCCATTATCAGTAGTACAGGTCAGTCGGTCCATCCGTAGAGGTCAGTGTGGCGAATTACCCTGCCAGCACAGGTTCGGAAACTACCGGGTACGACGTCCCCAAATCCGGAGTCCCCTGCTTCGGAGTAGCCGCTGGAGGCAGGTGTCGGAGGGGCACCTCAGTGCCCTCACCGCTTCAGGCAGGGGTGTATCAGGCGAAGGGAGAGACGGCAGATGTTCTCTAGGCGCACTCATAGCCTGGTTAGCAAACATGTCCGATACTGGCAGACGATGAGCCTGTGGGTCACAATAGTCTAGTCTCACAGGCCTATGTGCTGGATAAGGTGTACCTTTTCGATATGCAACTCATTACATAAGGTGTACCTTGCACGTAAGGTGTACCTTGTCGAAGAGCGAATGTCCATTCGTCGCAATGCAACGCATTTCAGGCAGATGTGTCGATGTGGAAGATGTGTAAATCAGTAAGCCATGTCTATTCGTCGCAAGGCAACACATTACAGGAAGATGTGTCGATGTGGAAGATGTGTAAATCAGTAAGCCTCTTTACAGTAAGCTGTAACAGTAAGTAAGATTACATGACAGGAGGCCATTACAGTAAGTCCATTACAGTAAGTCCGTACCTGCCTTGGCTCCCAAGGGTACATGGTCGATCCACGTTAGATCCATGTCATGGAATTGCCGAGGGAGAGATGCGACGAGAGCCATAACGAGAGTTACGCGATACCCCGGAGTCCCCCCTGTTTTGAAATCACGAGACTCGAGCGCCCTCTGACGGCAGCGCGTACGACTCACAAGCTCCGGCAAATAGGTTTACAAGCAAAACGTATGCCACGAGTGCCCTCCGAGGGCTGCCCGAACGACTGGCATGGCAGATTACGACGACGCACAAAACGACCGAAATGCGCCTTCCCAGCGAAGCGCGCAGAATCTCCCGACCTGCAGCACAGTGCTCAGAGGATCGGAGAAGATCGGCTATACCGGCTACCGGCTACCGAGAGAACGTCCCGGATGGATTGTCCATCCATGGCCCGTTCGGCTATACCACCGGCTATACCGGCTACCGAGAGAACGTCCCGGATGGATTGTCCATCCATGGCCCGTTCGGCTAAACCGGCTACCGAGAGAACGGGATTGTCCATCCATGGCCCGTTCGGCCATACCGGCTACCGAGAGACGTCCCGGAGGGATTGTATCCATGGCCTGTCCTATTGACTACGCGGCGATACCGGCTATACCGGCTACCGTCCCGGAGGGATTGTCCCGGAGGGATTGAGAAAACGTCGAGGTCGAGAAATGGAAAACGTCCCGGATGGATCGGCCATCCATGATGGTCCATCCATGGCCCGGATGGATGGATCGACATCCAAGAGGATGGCCGGATGGATGGATCGACATCCAAGAGGATGGCCCGGATGGATGGGGCCCGGATGGATGGATCGACATCCAAGAGGATGGCCCGGATGGATGGATCGACATCCAAGAGGATGGCCCGGATGGATGGGGCCCGGATGGATGGATTGACATCCAAGAGGATGGCCCGGATGGATGGACCATCATCTCACCCCCTCACTCATCCATCCCCCACCTCCCCCCCCCCCCCCCCCATTGTGAAGTGTGAGATAACAGCCGCGCGCACCGAAGTCGAGCGACCTTCACAGTCTGAGTCAAAGGCAACGCAATCAGGCAGCGGCCGGGCGAGGCGTCTCGCAGTCTCGAAATGTGTGGAGGCGAGCCAAGAGACGTGTCCTAGAAGCAACAAGCCCAGAGTCAAGGGCGATCCGGCGGGCCGGTGCCCACGTGGCTTGCTCAGGAGACGAGGGAGTCGGGCGCAACGCTCAATGTTACCATGTCAGGGGGTCACCGTGCACCCCCAAATGCCCCGTGCCTTATCGATTAACGGCATAAGTCCTCGATGTTGGCTAGTCGCCCTCGAAGGCCGCCACGTTATGACACGCACTTTCGGGCAGGGCCGGTCAGATTGAGTATTTCTGCTATCTGTAGAGGTACCCAGGTAGACGAACTCAGGTAGACGTACTCTGATGACGCAAGCGCGGGAAGCCGTTAATGGCGCTGTAGAGCAAACGCGTGATTTAGTCGATGACGTCATCAATTGGTTCGGGCGCGTGCGGGCGGGTTTGACGGCGAGTTCCAGCTGAGCGGTATCCCCAGACGGAGTAAAGTAGCACACCGAAATCTATAGTCTCGCGTCCATTGGGCAGCAGCATTCGAGCGGGCTCGAGATTGGTGTACGGAATACGAACCCGGCCGACGAGTGAAATGTATTATCTAGGGCGCACCGCGTACGAGGGAAACCGAAAGTTGAGCTCGGCCCGTTGAACCAGTGCGGCTTCGCCGAGTCGAGAGGGCGAGCACGCCGAGTCGAGAGGGCGAGCACGCCGAGTCGAGAGGGCGAGCATGCTTGGCAGCGATAAACTGCACGACCTGAAGTAGCGTCTCGTTTGTTTAGCTGTCGGGTCAAAGGATCGAATACATATCACGCCCTGAAGTAGCGTCCCGTTTGTTAGCTTTCGGGTCAAAGGATCGAATACATATCACGCCCTGAAGTAGCGTCTCGTTTGTTTAGCTTTCGGGCCGTGTTTTGTCCGGAGTTTTAGACATAGTTAGTCATAGAATACATATGGTATACGATCATCTATCATAAGCATAAGCCCGAGTGTCGTGAAAGGCTATGAAGGTCCCGCGCGACGTCCTTAGAAACTCATCCGTGCTGCGGCGAGTCCTCAAATGGTGCCAAGCGAGCCTCCATTGAGGCGATTCCAGGCAGCGGAGTTCGCCGGCCTCGTTGAGTAGCCACATGTAGGTGGGATTTCGACGAGCCGCGATCAGAATCGCCGGCCTCGCAGAGTGGTGCCCGCGAAGGGCGCAGTGCGCGATTTGCGCGTAGGAGGTGATTCCACCGAGCAGCGATTGGTCGGGTTGTGCCCGCGATGGGGCAGCGCGCGATTCACGCGTAGGAGGTGATTCCGACGTGCAGCGATTGGAATCGCCGGCCTCGCAGAGTGGTGCCCGCGTTGGGCGCAGTGTGGCTTCGCGTAGGAGGAGGTGATTCCGAGCAGCGATCGGAGTCGTAGGCCTCACGGAGTAGTGCACGTGACGGGTGCAGCGTGCAGCGTCACGTGGGAGGAGGTGATTCCAAGCAGCGATCGGAGTCGTAGGCCTCACGGAGTAGTGCACGCGACGGGTGCAGCGTGCGGCGTCGCGTGGGAGGAGGTGATTCTGAGCAGCGATCGGAATCGTAGGCCTCACAGAGTAGTGCACGCGACGGGTGCAGCGCGCGGATTCGTGCGGGGAGGTGCTTCCGAGCAGCGATCGGTCGGGCACAGAGTAGTGCACACGACGGGTGCAGCGTGCGGCGTCGCGTAGGAGGAGGTGATTCCGAGCAGCGATCGGAATCGTAGGCCTCACAGAGTAGTGCACGCGACGGGTGCCGCGCACGCGATTCACGCGTGGAGGTGCTTCTGAGCGCGGCATGACAGTCAAGGGAGTCGTGAACACTCGCGTGGTCATCTCATCTCGGGCCGAGGCACGCAAATCAGTTGGTCGGGCCGTCGGCTCCAAGCGGGTCCGTCGTTCCGACGGGGTTTCGGCCGCAGGACGTTGCCCAGTAGCATCGTTCTCCAGGCGTCTTGCCGGAGTCCGTCATGCCTGCTCCGGCGTTCGGGCCTCAGGAGAGCAGTTCGCGTTTTGACGACGCGGTCCCGCAAAAGGCTTGCGAGGTCCCCATCGCATCCGGTCCTTTCGAGGCAGACCGGCGGCGAGAGTAGTCGGAGCTCCGTAGCTGGAACTAGCTCGACGGGTCCTCCGCCGGTCATTCTTCTCCGAGGTGGGCCTCGCAGGAGCGCGGAGAATGTCGGGAACGCTCGTCTGTGATCTGCGTTCATCCGGCCAACGCAAGACTCGTGTCCCGCCATTTCCGAAGATCATAATTGAAATTAAGTGTTGTGAAAATCAACGAAATCCACAACTCGTCCCATAGATAGGTTTAATTTCAATTAGATCGTGACATCATCCTGTAAAATACACCATGCAACATATATGTCAGGATCAAGGCATCATATGAGAAAGATTGGATATATCAGTCAATGCAAGCAAGCCTAGAATATAAGTGGGTACGTACCATTCAATTCTACATGTCATTGTATAAAGTCGCAGGAGTGGCCTCGAGTCGCAGACGTCCCGAGGTCTTATAGACACCGCCCAGTGGTTTAAGTGAGCGTCACACCTGGGTTCAACTTTGATACATTTTCACCACAGGTACCGTACCTCGTTCAAAATGACACCATTTGCATTCTGGATGAGATTAAAATTTATAAAATTTCCTTCTTGATTAATTCGGTGAATTCCGTCTCAACTTCGGATATTTCCGGCCATGAAAGACTATGCCCTACGGCCGCGAGATTTCTAAAAAATAATTCTTCGTCAATTTTAGAATATTTGATGCCGTTTTCAGCATCCGAAACGCGTAATAAGCTTTTTTGAAATATTTTTTCAAATGGTCGAATCTCATTGGTTCCGGTGTTTGGTGACGATTTTCGTTGAAGATGACCAGGGCCCATGTGGGCCCGGGGAACAAGGTTGGTCTTAAAGTATTTTAATTACAAATGAGAGGTGCATAAGATTGTGAATCAAACAAAGACGAGTGAAACAAACTCCTATTGAACTTTTTCTCAATTTTTTATGCATACTTCCGCATCCGCAAGATGGCGGCCTCCATGGAGCGATTTGGTGCGTCAAAGCTTGGAATTCTCAAAGGATCCAGCAAAATCTGGTTTTTCAACATAATACGTATGCGTTCATTCACAACACCGGCTTCGCCGGCTACTAGCTTGGCTCGGCTCGCTACGCTCGCCTCACCAAGCGTCGTTAGTGAGGGACGGGCTTATTTTAGCTGAGAATAATGACCGTACCTGAGTTGCTGTGTTGTCATGATTTACACCAATCATAATACAAACAATTATTTTGCACAAATGTATTTGTAGTGTTTGTGATATTACATTTTTATAAACAATTTAGGTTGAAATTTTTTTTTTGTTAATTCAAAAAAGAACCCCTCAGCACACACATACGGGAGTGGTAGGTGCAGACTGAAAGTTTGGGATGATTACACCTCACCACCACGAAATTAAAAACACCTCACCACCACGAAATTAAAAACACCTCACCACCACGTAATTTAAAACACCTCACCACCACGAAATTAAAAACACCTCACCACCACATAATTTAAAACACCTCACCACCACGTAATTTAAAACACCTCACCACCACTTAATTTAAAACACCTCACCACCACATAATTCAAAACACCTCACCACCACATAATTCAAAACACCTCACCCCCCATGTAAATCAAAATATCTCACCCCCACCTAATTTAAAACACCTCACCACCACGAAATTCAAATCACCTCACCACCACATAATTCAAAACACCTCACCACCACATAATTCAAAACACCTCACCCCCCATGTAAATCAAAATATCTCACCCCCACCTAATTTAAAACACCTCACCACCACGAAATTCAAATCACCTCACCACCACGTAATTAAAAACACCTCACCACCACAAAATTAAAAACACCTCACTACCACGATATTAAAAACACCTCACCCCCCATGTAAATCAAAATACCTCACCCCACCTAATTTAAAACACCTCATCACCACGAAATTCAAATCACCTCACCACCACATAATTAAAAACACCTCACCACCACATAATTAAAAACACCTCACCACCACATAATTAAAAACACCTCACCACTACATAATTAAAAACACCTCACCACCACAAAATTAAAAACACCTCACCACCATGTAATTCAAAACACCTCACCACCACATAATTAAAAACACCTCACCACCACATAATTAAAAACACCTCACCACTACATAATTAAAAACACCTCACCACCACAAAATTAAAAACACCTCACCACCACATAATTAAAAACACCTCACCACTACATAATTAAAAACACCTCACCACCACAAAATTAAAAACACCTCACCACCACGATATCAAAAACACCTCACCACCATGTAATTCAAAACACCTCACCACCATGATATTAAAAACACCTCACCACCACGATATTAAAAACACCTCACCACCACGTAATTTAAAACACCTCACCACCACGTAATTCAAAACACCTCACCACCAAGTAATTCAAAACACCTCACCCCCATGTAAATCAAAATACCTCACCCCCACCTAATTTAAAACACCTCACCACCACGAAATTCAAATCACCTCACCACCATGTAATTAAAAACACCTCACCACCACAAAATTTTAAACACCTCACCACCACGAAATTCAAAACACGTCACCACCATGTAATTCAAAACACCTCACCACCACGTAATTAAAAACACGTCACCACCACTCAATTAAAAACACGTCACCACCACGTAATTAAAAACACCTCACCACCACATAATTCAAAACACCTCACCACCACGTAATTCAAAACACCTCACCACCATGTAATTCAAAACACCTCACCACCACTAAATTAAAAACGCCTCATCACCATGTAATTAAAAACACTTCACAACCATGGAAACAAAAGTTTGAGGGAGTAGTTCAGTGACAACACAGACACTGCCCAGACATGTAGATAAATATAGATAGATGACTGTACCCAAGTTGCTGTGTTGTCATGGTTTACACCAATCACAATACAAACAATTATTTTGCACAAATGTATTTGTAATATACGTGATATTGCATTTATTAACAATTGAAGTTGAAGATTTAAGTTGAAAAAAAAAAATAGTAAAAAAAAAAAAATTCTAACATTTTCAAAAAAAAAACGTTTAGGACATACCCACGGAAGAGATAGGTGGATACCAGAAGTTTGGTACGATTTCACAAAAGTTTGAGGGAGTAGTTCAGTGACAACACAACACAGACACTGCACAGATATATATATTGTAACGGATCTGCCGCCGGCCTTCTCCCCTTACCAAGGGGGGATCAGTCCCCTTGTCTTTGACTGGCCTGGCGGGACCCGGGACTTATGACGTCCCTTCCGGACAGCGCGAAATAGGGTATTAGGACCAAATTCGCTATTACCTAAATACTCGCGCTGCCCTGAAGCGAGGAGATAAGCCCCGCACGAACCACGTGTGTTGATACGCCGAGCGGTTGCGTCCACGCGATCCGCGCCGTTATCACTGACTAGACCCCGATTCAAGCGGGTCCTATTCGTACCACGCTTAGTCAATGGAGAAATCACAAAGGCGATCGAATTGGGAAGCAAAGGAATAACAGGTTTAATTATTATTATTTACAATGTACAATGGTTCAAGAGCAGAGACACAGAGCAATCCTTAAAACAGTCTTATACTTAATCCCAAGGACACGGGCCCGTCTCACACACACACACTCACACGGGGCTTACAGATGGCAGGACGATGTTCACCAGCTCGCCCAGGGATGGCTCTCGTGCAGTTCTCTCTCCGGTCCCCGGCACGTTCCTTGAGATGGAAGTAGGTGAAGGCAGGAGCTCTCCGCATGTCGTTTTGTACGGAGCGAGTTATCACGGGGCGAATGGTAGGGAGCGGACTTCGACGCGGCTGGCGGTTATTCACTTGCGGCTATCGCCGCGCTTACTCGCATGGTTGGAAAGCGCAATAAGCGTTACAGGTGCGTCCGGCTGCGCCCGCGTACTTGGCACAGTTCAACGCCTCTTCTTCTCTCTCTCTCTGCGCAAGCCCTTAAACAACGCGCGTATCTTGCAAGTCCGAATCCTTTCTCTCTCCTCTGCGAGTCCTGGCGTGCGAGTCCTTTCACAACAAGCCCTTTCACAATGAGCAAATCCCCTCAAGTCCTATCGCCACTGCCATGTGCACCCGAGTCCTTTTATCTCTCTCTCTCCTCTGCGAGTCCTCCCGCGCTAGTGATGCAAGTCAAGTCCTCTTCTTTGCGCAGTGACTTATATAGGCCCGCCCCACGAACCTTCTTGAACTCACCAGATGCGCCTCACCACGCCCTCTCATGCCATGCCGCTAGAGCCCTGATTGGCTGGTAGCTCTTACCATCTCCCGCTGCTGCTCCCCGACCTCAACACCAGCCCCACTCTTTTTAGGCCTACCTCGTGTTACTCGACTAGTGGGCAGCGAATGCTTAACAAACTGGGTCGAGGCTAGGGTAGCTGAGAAATCGGTGGCAAGTAAAGCCTATATTCCTGCCTTTACACAACGCAGGCACTAAGAGGGGAAATGGCCTATTCTTACACATACTAAGACATAACTATACTACAAATGGGCCTTTATGTTGCTTGTGTGACTAACTATGGGGGGCAACCCTTTAACCTTTAATGACTTCAATGTGCCAATCTCAAAACCGCAGCAATATTGTTGCAGATCGCAGGTTCGTCTATGTACTAAGGGGAGTTTATGCCCTGCTCCCCCTCAAACTCCGGGTCCACTGAGGCAGCCGTCCATGACTAAGTTCGTGGTTGACGGATTGCTAAGCAATTCCGATCGCCAATCTCCCAGCCATGCGCCGAAGAGTTTACTGGTCAATATTCCCAAATACCTTCAAGACACATCACCGGAGAAACCGGGGATCGAACCATCACTTTCAAACACCTTATGGGTGCCGAGCGGATTTGCACGGTGTGGAAAGCGGCGTTACCTTACGTGATTTATGGACCTGATTCAAACAGCCAAATTCGTTCTCGGATGATGCTAGGCCAATGGAGAAAAGACGTACCCGAACAGGTTGGAATGTAACATCGAAATGTACAGCCTTTTATTTTGAAGGCTCAGAGAATAGACAAAAGATACAGCTTATCAAGTCTTACCTACTATAAACCCCACTGGCACCTTCACACTCACTCTCACAAAGGGGAAGACACTCTGGTTAAGGGCGTACCGATGTACGTGCTTGCTAGGATTGCCTCCATGGCCACGTGGTGTCCACAGGATGAACCTCGATCCGGACGTGCAGTTCGATGTGGTGATGTCCGAAGGACGAACCGCCGCCTTGAAATCAGCACGGACAAACTTAGCACAGGTTGGACAAGCTGCCACGCAGGCAGACACACTTTAGCTCAGGTGAGTCGAGTAGAAAGCCAACGCTTGCAGGTCAGCCGGATGGCGCAAGAGATCGGCGAAGAAGCGATGGGTGCCGACGAAAACACAAAGGCCAAACACGTGTCGTAGGAGAAACTAAAAAGCAAGCGAGGTCTCGTCGTGGGCGTGGCGAAAAGGCAAGAGCTCAGGTGTGTCCTCGGCGCTGCGAAATCCCAGAGAGGTCGTACCGTGGGCCCAGCTTAAAAGCAAGAGAATGAAAATGCGCTGGACGGGGGTTTATCAGACCCACCCACGCCCTTCAAAATGTTCCACAGCCTCCCATTGGCTGAGATTTGTCGCATGCTGGCCTTCAATCCTTCCTTCTCCCAGGAAGGTTTCAGTTTTCCTTCCCCCCTTCATTCGGGGCGGTTTCCCCAACACCTCGGTCACTTGCTGGTGGTGTTCCCGATCTGTCCTTGGTCACATGGGCTTGTTCCTTTGTCACGCCATCCTGCTCATTAGAAATGGCTTCCCTGAGCCACACGGAGGTTTGAAATTCTGTCTAACTTCAACGCATATTGGTTTTGATTACTACACCATGGGAAAGGGGCTAATCTTTACATTCAATATGAAATAACTAACTACTCCAGGCTACATGTTGTCGTGCAATTAACTATAGGGGGTTTGCCTTTATGGCAAAACTGCAACAATATATGTGTATATATATATATATATATATATATATATATATATATATATATATATATATATATATATATATATATATATATAGATATATATATATATATATATATATATATATATATATAGATAGATAGATAGATAGATATATATATTGTTGCGGATATGAGGATTGTATTTTTTTTATTGTGTTGTATTGTGGTAAATTGTTGTGTAACATTGCTTGATTCTGGCCCCTCCTGCCTCTAGTGTTGTGTAAAGGTCAAAGGGCGTTCCGGTAGTTAATTCCATAAAGCATACATTGAAGGACACTATA
Organism: Myxine glutinosa; assembly: GCF_964187855.1. NCBI lineage: Eukaryota > Metazoa > Chordata > Myxini > Myxiniformes > Myxinidae > Myxine > Myxine glutinosa. Next base: position 20,857,662 of record NC_136273.1, read on the forward strand.
ATACCCTTGTTCAGTAGCTTATATCCTTATTATGTGTTTTAGGGTAAGGCCTTGTCTTCCATTAAAACGACACTCCATTGCACCAAGTGAAATAGATAGATTCCCTTCATTCCCATTCCCAAAACCTCCATTTCCCCTTTCGTCATGGCCAAGCCAGTTTGTTACAGCTGTGGGTTGTTTTCGCCCCAAAACCACCATTGAACATGTGCTTGGGTCGGGGAAGAAAGGCGTGCCCGCCCATCGTCATCAAGGGCGGAGCCAGAGGGTCGCGCGACCAACCAGGGCCGAGGTGAGCACACCGATGGGCATGTCCTAAAAGCCGGCGGCTTAATCGCCAGAGGCGCTATAAAGGCGCGCGCGCAAGAAGTTGCGAGGAGCTGAGTTGTGTGGTTTTGGTCAGAGTTGGTCGTCAGTGGTGGTCAGTGGTTGCGTTGAGTGGTTGCGTTGGTTGCGTTGAGTTGTCGGTGGTGAAGAGTGGTTGGACCAGGAAAGAGAGAGGAGAGAAACCGTCACGCCAGACCCCCCACCAGTGCGTCGGCTCCACCAAGCAGCTCCGACCCGTGATCCTGCGCACACGGCAGGATCGGTGGCATCAGCGGCCGTCGAGGTCCAGCCCGACGTCCCGTGCGGGATCAAGCCCCAGCCAGCTCCGTGCCTTCCTCCCCCTCCAGCCACACACCTTCCAGCATTCATTCCTGCCATTCCATCCTTCTTGTGTACGTGAGTTTGTTCTGTTTGTTCTGTCCTGGGTATTTAATTAAGTTTGATTAAGCTAGTAATTTTCACTGTGTCACCTGCTTTTTCCATGTTCGCTGTATATAACCGTGACTGCTCCTTTTGCTTGTGTGTGTAAATAATAAATCCTGTTACTCTTCTGTACATCTTCTTCTTCCTCCTTACATTCGGTCGCTTTAGAGTTTTCCATATTGAATATCTGTGGCGCGATACGGCCAACGTTCGGGTGAATCGGGGAAACTGTTAGGTCGCGGTGCCTCCGCTCGGCAAACATAACATCCTTAACCGCGGACCGTAACAATTGGTGTCTGGGAGTGAGATTCGGGGCCCGAACCAAATTTTTAAAATATCTAGAAAAAATCTGGTCAAAATTTGGAGCGGCCGAAATTTGGTTTGTTTTAAAGAAAAAACCCGAATTTTGAAATCGCCGCCATGGCTGGTCAAGGCGATCGGATGCAGGTGGGTGAGCTAGAGGAGGGGTTAGGAGTAACCCAGGATCAGAGGGACAAAGTAGAGGAGAACATTGGCAATGTGGTTGAGGACGTTTCAGGCGCGCAAAATGGCGTCCTCGCGCACGTGGGTGTAGCGGCACCAAATTTTGCCGCGCCCGTGACCGTAGCAGCGGCCGCAGCACCAATGAACTGGGGCCTATTCATGCAGCAGATGCAGGCCTTCATCATGGTCAAGGTGGATGAGGAGAGGGAAGAGAACAGGGGGATGAGAAACCAAATTGTAGGAATGGGAAACCAAATGGAAGGGATGGAAAGCAGAATCAAGGACGAAGCGAGGAGTACTAGTGAGCAATTAAGAGATGGGTTAAACAAAATGGGAAATAAATTTGAGGGTTTAGACAATAATTTTAAGGGGTTAGACAAGAAATTTGAGGAGTTAGACAAGAAATTTGAGGGGTTAGACAATCAGATAGAGGGGGTGAAAAATGGGTTAGAGGGGTTAGAAAACAAGATGGAAAACAAATTGCGGGAAATAGGGGAGCAATCCGCCCGAGAAGTTAAACAAATGGGAGAGCAGATAGAGGAGGTAAAAATCGGGGTAGAAGCCAAATTGGATGCTCAGAGGGATGAATTAGGACAGATGAGAGTGGCATCTACAAAAGAGAGGGAGGAGATGAAAGAGGAGATACGACGAGGTGTAAGTGAGGAGGTCTCGGGGGTACGCGAGGAGGTAAAGCGAGGTGAAAAGCGTATGGAGAAAGAGGTGAGGAATAATACGGCGAGGTTACAAGGGGGCATAGAGGACCTGACGGAGGCGGTGGAACAGCTGACGGTGGGACAGACGGAGTTAGTGGAGCAGGTACAAAAGAACACTGCGGTACTAGGAGGGTTGAAAGCGACACAAAGAGACATCAAGGATGACTTAATAGCGACACAGAGGCAATGTCAGATGGTACGTGACGGACTGACAACGAGGTTGGACGAGGTGACAGAAGTAATGGAGACGAAGGACCGGCAGGTGAGGACGCACATAGAAACGGTCAAGGTAGCCTTAGAAGACGAAATTGAGGAGACGCACCGGGAAATAAAAGAGGTGAAGCAAAACATAAAGGAGGTGGAAGAGGGGGTGAGTGAAATTAAGAAGAGACGGACGGAAACTAAGAGGGAGATAAAGGAGGAGGTGATGGAAATGGTACAAGGTCTGTGCTCAAATCGTGATGATGTGCTCGCTAACCAAATAAAGAGTTTGCAGGTGGCGAAGGAGGTGCGGAGACGAGGTGCCAAGGTGAGTGGCGATATACGTGGAAATGTATATGATGTGAGGGGAGCTTCAGTCGGCTTGGGGGTTGATTTGGATCCGGGTGTTCGTGAGAGGCCGCTGGTGAAGTGTGCAACAGGTACGGTGTGCGAAGGAGGAGGGGTGCGAGAATGTCCGACTCTGGGGTGTGTGAGGAAAAAGTGCGCGCCGAGGAGTGAGTGTGCTGTCGAGAGTGAGTTGGTCGTAGCGCGTGTGCGAGGGAGCACATGGGGCCGCTGGTGAAGTGTGCGACAGGTACGGTGTGCGAAGGAGGAGGGGTGCAAGAATGTCCGACTCTGGGGTGTGTGAGGAAAAAGTGCGCGCCGAGGAGTGAGTGTGCTGTCGAGAGTGAGTCGGTCGTAGCGCGTGTGCGAGGGAGCACATGGAAGCGCGTAGTGAGGAGTGTTACAGAGGATGTAACGAGAGAGGGTACACCTGTGGCGAGTGTTACGGAGGAAGTAACGAGAGAGTGTGCGCAAGAGGGTGCGCGATAAAGGTGTGTAACGGACGGGTGCATGGGGAAAGAGTGCGCTGTCAAGAGTAAGGGAGAATGCACACCTGTGGCGAGTGTTACAGAGGGTGTAACGGGAGAGTGTGCGCAAGAGTGTGCGCGAGAAAGGTGTGTAACGGACGGGTGCATGAGGAAAGAGTGCGCTGTCAAAAGTAAGAGTGAGTGTGCGACCAAGAGTGGTGGTGAGAGTAGTGAGAGTGACACGGAGCGTGAGTTGGTTGTGACAGGTGAGAGAGGATGTACACCTGGAATGGAAGGATGCACACCTGGAATGGTAGAGCGTGTGTGGGAATGCACACTTGAGTTGGTAGTGAGGCACGTGGTTGGGTGTGCGAGTGAGAGCACACCTGTGATTGTCACGGAGGAGGTGACCGAGAAAGGGGCGCGAAGAGGTGTGTTGGTAAGGTGTGCGAACGACGAGTGTGTGCAAAGGTGTGCGGTGGTCAGGTGTGTGACCAAGTCTGTGAGCGAAAGAACGAGTGTAATGACGAAGTATGCGGGGTGTACGGGCGGCGATGGAGCACCGAGCTCGGTGAGGGTGAAAGGGGTAGCGTATGCGTGTGAGCATGCAGGTGAGGCATCGACGGTAACTGGGTTAGCGGTTAGAGCGACTTATAGCCGAATCGGGCCCTCGGTGCGTGACGGGTTTCGCGTGCCGCGAGGACCAGCGGGGATCCGAACCACGGCAGGTTCGAAAGGACCGCCGTACGTGATCCACGCTGGGCCGCGCTTGGAACGGCCGCGTCCGTGCTCCGCTAGGCGGAGAGGGCAGCCCGATAGGAAGGGTCGTCATGGCGACCCCTTTTTGTTGAGACGTTCCGGCAGGTCGAGATCGGGCCATTGGATGGCTCCGTGCCGAGATGGTGCGTGGGATCTCGGCCCGGGTAAGCGTCCTTCCCTGCACCGAATGCCGGACGCATCCAACCGCCGGCACCAAAGAACCCGCATTCATTGCTCGGCTGTACGAAGCCGAGCTTTAGAGGTGAATTGGCGCACCGAGAGGATCTAGTAAGTAGACGGGTGATGAGGTTAGTGTTTTGGACCCAAAATTAGAAAAAGGCAAAATTTGATGATTGGCAGAGGATTGGTAGATGATTGGCAAATTTTTGATTGGTTGAAATTTGGTGAGCAAAATTGGTAGTGGAATGTCCCCGATGTGGTGGGATGGCCAATCCACCATCCCTCACAAAGGGGGCAAAGGAGCACTAGATTTATGGGGTTTATGGCAGTGAAAACTAGCCCGGGTGGGTTAGGATATATCGTGTGTAGGGATCTAGAAGATGACCTTAGGTAACGGTAAGGTTAGTTAGTGACAAGGATACCTGTAGTGGGGACGCAGGTAGATTAGTGTGGATGATAATGACGTGGTATGTGCTTAGTTTAAAGGGAAGACGGGGAGCACTAAGTTAGCAGGGCAACAGGTAGATTAGATGATGCCGTGTGAATGTTGGAGGTGTATAGAAGTGTATTGTGAAAAGTGTGTGAGGAACAGGTGTGATTGCACAGGTGTGCAACTGGACAGGTGGATGGAGCAGTGTATGAGAGAGAAGGTGATTGTGTATTGTGCTGACCAAATGGTCCAGGAAGGAAGGAGGGTGCAGGTGGCACCAGGTGTGAGTGCACAGGTGTGCAACAACAGGTGTATGGAATAAATGGTATGGAGTATATGGAGTATTGGAATGGATGGTCGTGGAGTGAGTATGGTGGAAACTATGGAGTGGAGTGGATGGTGCGAAGGTGTGAATGGGGGAAGGATGGACCCCCATCACGAATACCCGGGGAGGGTAGTGTAAGTGTTAGGTAGAGGGTATAGGTAAATTGTGGTTGGATATTGGCATCTGTGGTGCGGGTGAGAGAATGGCATTTGGATGGGTGCATTAGTGTTTTGGAAATGGCTGGGCGTGTAGCCTGTTAGTGTGTGTAGTTGGTTTGGGCACTCCACCACTGTGAGGATGTCGGCCAGGTGAGGCCGCAGGTGGGCTCTGGGAGCCGGTAGTTGTGGATGGGGCCCGAGGATCCGGAGGACGGACCCGGGTAGCCCAGTGCCAGAGGGCACCGAGTGGGGTGACAGAGCCAGGAGGGGCCTTCCCCGGGTAGATAGGTTAGGGTGAGGAGCTAGGTAAGCTCGGGTGGCAACTACAGTGGTGGAGGTGTGCAGGTGGGTAGACCTGCTGGGAGAGCTACACGCCCCAGCCCAGAAATTGTGCAAGGGCACCGGGAGATGAATCGGGGGAGTGAGACCCCAAATTGAGAAGCACCACAGTTTGGGCAATGGGAATTGGTTTTTAGAACCCACAGTGTAAGTTGGCCAATGGATTGGCAGGGAAAGACCCCAGGTAGTGTAAAGTGTGTTAATGTCATTTAGAAAGTAGTTAGGATGAAACTCTCCTCGCACCATCTGCATCCACTCACCTGGGATGACGTACCTCCACACCATGCTAGGTTGTTTTGTTATTTTTGATGCAAATGTTTGGAATGAGAGACGCATCATGACGTGGGTGTGACATTGTGCTTTGTTGTTCCATCTCTTCCTCCTTATGAGGATTGATGATGAATTGGGTGATGGCAAATTTTGGATAGAGGGAGTGAAGACGAATTTGGTATAGGGGGAAGATGTGACGGTAGCGACGGATTTGTAAATGTGTAGATTTTGTACATATGGGGTAAGGGCAAGGGTAGTGTAGGTGACAGGGGGGGGTGATGTACGGTAGGGACGAGCTTTCTCACTTCGCTCTCCGTACGCATTTCGCCTTGCATTGCCTTGTTTGATGTGTACCCTTGTGACCTTACCCCTCGCTCATCTGTCTCTCCCCCCTTTGTCTCCCACATGAGGACCTGAGCACCACTGGGCACCGAGGGGAGTGTGCGTGAGTCCGCCATTGTGCGCCCGGAACTCCCAGAACCAGCTGTCTGCATCGATGCACCACATTATGGACCACATGTCTGTGGCCGAGCACCACTTATGGACCCCATGGGTTGGGGCATGGCCCCTCTGCTGGAACCGGCCATGAAGGCCCGAAATCTTGCTGGCGGACCTTGGCCACAGGGCACCGATGCCCCACAGGTGAACCACACTAGTCGGCCCTGTGGGCCATAAATAAAATAAATAGACATGGATATGTTGGGTGCATTTTATTTCCACAAATAGGCCGCCAGCAAAGGAAAAAGACCACAACTGGAAGAAAATAATAATAGCCAGCAGAGGGAGCCGAAGAGCAAGAGACCACCTGCAGGGTTAGGGGTTGTTGTTTTTATTTTTATTCAGTGAACAATGATGACTGTGCACCGATTGGTGCTTGAGGGTGTGTTGGTGCGTTATGGGTGCTTTCATGGTGCATTGATGCAGAGCAGACTGTCTCCCCCCAGAAAGAACAATCACAGGTCCTGGGTTACGTTTTGTAAATAAAAGTAGAGTCATTGTAAATAATGCTCCCCACCGTCAGTGTGTAGTTTGAAGACCATTCCGCAATTCGGTTAGCTGTGGGCGTGAATCTGTTAGGCAGGGTGCAATGGAGCAGCGGGACATATTTATTTATGTTATAAAACTGTCACACTCAGGGTCAGGTTAAAAGTAGAGGGAACTACACCTACGTGTCACACTAAGTTAAAGTTATAGGCCCGGGACGTGCCTAAGAGGAGGAGGGTGCAGTGTTGCGGATATGAGGATTGTAATTTTTTTATTGTGTTGTATTGTGGTAAATTGTTGTGTAACATTGCTTGATTCTGGCCCCTCCTGCCTCCAGTGTTGTGTTAAGGTCAAAGGGCGTTCCGGTAGTTAATTCCATAAAGCATACATTGAAGGACACTATAATACCCTTGTTCAGTAGCTTATATCCTTATTATGTGTTTTAGGGTAAGGCCTTGTCTTCCATTAAAACGACACTCCATTGCACCAAGTGAAATAGATAGATTCCCTTCATTCCCATTCCCAAAACCTCCATTTCCTCTTTCGTCATGGCCAAGCCAGTTTGTTTCAGCTGTGGGTTGTTTTCGCCCCAAAACCACCATTGAACATGTGCTTGGGTCGGGGAAGAAAGGCGTGCCCGCCCGTCGTCATCAAGGGCGGAGCCAGAGGGTCGCGCGACCAACCAGGGCCGAGGTGAGCACACCGATGGGCGTGTCCTAAAAGCCAGCGGCTTAATCGCCGGAGGCGCTATAAAGGCGCGCGCGCAAGAAGTTGCGAGGAGCTGAGTTGTGTGGTTTTGGTCAGAGTTGGTCGTCAGTGGTGGTCAGTGGTTGCGTTGAGTGGTTGCGTTGGTTGCATTGAGTTGTCGGTGGTGAAGAGTGGTTGGACTAGGAAAGAGAGAGGAGAGAACCCGTCACGCCAGACCCCCCACCAGCGCGTCGGCTCCACCAAGCAGCTCCGACCCGTGATCCGGCGCACACGGCAGGATCGGTGGCATCAGCGGCCGTCGAGGTCCAGCCCGACGTCCCGTGCGGGATCAAGCCCCAGCCAGCTCCGTGCCTTCCTCCCCCTCCAGCCACACACCTTCCAGCATTCATTCCTGCCATTCCATCCTTCTTGTGTACGTGAGTTTGTTCTGTTTGTTCTGTCCTGGGTATTTAATTAAGTTTGATTAAGCTAGTAATTTTCACTGTGTCACCTGCTTTTTCCATGTTCGCTGTATATAACCGTGACTGCTCCTTTTGCTTGTGTGTGTAAATAATAAATCCCGTTACTCTTCTGTACGTCTTCTTCTTCCTCCTTACATTCGGTCGCTTTAGAGTTTTCCATATTGAATATCTGTGGTGCGATACGGCCAACGTTCGGGTGAATCGGGGAAACTGTTAGGTCGCGGTGCCTCCGCTCGGCAAACATAACATCCTTAACCGCGGACCGTAACAATATATATATATATATAGATAGATAGATAGATAGATAGATAGATAGATAGATATATGTATATGTCAAATTAATCCATTTTGAGTTCTCCAACCTTTAATGAGCAAATAATTAACTGCTCGACGTATGTGGAATGTTCTCATCATTACTTAATCTTGTTGGTGAAAGCCATGGGGAGAACATCGCCAAGCAATGCCGGCTTTCCACCAAACTTCTGCAACAGACCGAAGTTACCAAGGCCCATCTACGGTTAAACCATCGCTGCTTGGAGCAGGACGTTCTTCCGAAATCTCTCCGCTTCAGACCCCCAATGGCAGGTTGGAAAGCTTCGCAGATCTTGCAGCCGCAGGATGGAAATTCCTCCATCTGTAAATATCGACGTGTCATCATCGCCTTACGAAGCTTGTTGACCGGGTACGACGTGTTTCGGATTCAATTCACCCTGTACTATCTGGTGAGTTATGGTTTCGGGTAGAACAGAGAGGCCGCACTTTCGCCGACAACACCAGAACATCGGTTGGGAAGTGACATCGGAACAAGTTCGCAGCTTTGAGTGCGGAAGCCGGATGGGACACAAGCACCTGCCAGGACACAAACTCCGTACAAGACGAAGACTCCATCCTGAACGATGGGTGATTAACCTTTCGAGTAAACAATTAACGGAATCACCAATCGGTTTATTACAGAAAGGTTTAAACTTTGCGATCACACCACGGTTTATTCCTTATGACGTCATTGTGTCTCAGTTTGAGTCATCCATCACGGAGCTCTCTGACAACATTAAAAACGAGGTGAGGTCACGTGTGGCTTCTCTTTTACTTCGTCCTCTGCGTCCAACCCGTAACGATTCCAATCTGAACTGGATGCATCGACGGGCTTTGCAAGAATTACGTGGGATGGATGACTTAGCGATTTTGCCGGCGGACAAAGGATGTGCAGCAGTTTTGATGGATCGGCATGCGCACAATGAGAAGATGCATGACTTGTTGGCGGACACATCGACCTATGAGCAGCTTCCCTCGGATCCAACCAAAAAGGAGGAACGTAGATTGAATTCTCTGCTCGCTGAAATGAAAAGAACAGGTCGACTATCGGCGACACATTACAAACAATTATACAGTAGCAGTGGAGTTGCCCCCAGGGCATATGGGCTACCGAAAGTACACAAGGAAGGGGTTCCTCTTTGTCTCATGCATCAATGGACCATCATATGCTTTGTCCAAGTTTCTTTCTAACATTCTCAGGCATTTGGTGGGAGAAACAGAGCGAACTTTATGCAACAACTCGGATTTTGCTCAGAAAGTGAAGCATGTGACCATCAAACCGCACGAATCCATGGTGTCCTTCGATGTGGTGTCTTTGTTTACCAATGTTCCCATAGCTCTGGCGGTCGAGGTGGTCGGGAGGCGATTATTACAAGACAATTCCTGGAAACAGACGGGTGGCATGTTAAATCACACAGATGTGTGTCGTCTTCTCAATGCTTGCCTGTCCTCCACGTATTTCGTTTTTAACGGGATATATTATAAACAGGTGTTTGGTACCGCCATGGGCTCTCCGGTATCTGCCGTGGTGGCAAACATGGTGATGGAGGAGTTGGAGGAACGTACCATCCCATCCCTCATAACACAACCAGGTGTATGGTATCGTTATGTGGATGACACGTTTGTCATCTGTCCCAGCGAGTCAATTGGTAACATACATGAGTTTATTGGGAAGACCTTTCCTTCCATCAGTTTCACCCTTGAAAAGGAACGGCATGGATCCATCACTTTCCTGGACACCTGGGTCACAAGGGGTCCAAAAGGAAATTTGAACATCACTGTTTACAGGAAACCCACTCACACTGACCGGTACTTGGATTTTGACTCTTGTCGTCCCATGGACCACAAACGAGCTGTTGTGCACACCCTCTTTAAAAGGGCACGTGATTTACCATCGACAATCAAAGATAAAAGGAGAGAGGTAAAACATCTACAAGATGTGCTGAAGACCAATGGCTACCCGGACAGATTGTTACCAAAAAGTGATGCGATCTTGGCGAAGCCTCACAACAGGTCTTTCCCACAAGAACAACCAAAAGGTTATTGTGTTTTGCCTTTTGTGCCAAGGGTGTCCTAAAGGATTGGCAGAGTTTTAAAATTGGCAGGTGTGAGGGTAAGTTACAAACCTATGTTCACCATGAAACAGGCACTGATGCATGTTAAAGTATAAGCTTCCCAGGAATGACCGGGCAGGGGTGGTATACAGAGTTCCCTGTGTTTGTGGGGCAGAATATATTGGAGAGACAGGGAGAACATTAAGACAACTGGTCAATGAGCACCGCAAGGCCTTCGAGTGCAACTATCCAAAGAGATCTGCCATTGCCAAACATGGTCTGAAGGCTGGCCATGTTCCGCTATGGGATAGTGCCAGCATTTTGGGTGCAACCCCCAGTAAACGAAGGAGGATTTTGGAGGCATGGCATGTGGAGGAGTCTGTTGTGTCGCTCACAGAGAAAGTGTTGGACTAACCAGTAGCGTTTGGCCCTCTCATGCAGAAACGTACCAGAGAAACTGCGTCACCAAGCATATAAATTATTACCTCGGTTGCTGTCACATGGGTATACATTCTTACCTTAGGTTTGCGATGTATCCATTTAGCTTAATTCGTTTAGGTTACCACCATCACTTGAAGCAATTAATCATGTTGTTTATTTTTCATCGATTTATTTGAATTATGCTACGTTTTGTTTGATTCAACAGGTGATTTAACGGTTGTTTTGATGTAACATCACAAGGTGTGGTTTCATTTGGTTCAACGGTTTTGGTTTTAATTTACGATTTAAATTTGAATGGCACGAGTTGTTCCAGAATGGCATTTATTGGTGGTTTCGGTGTCTCCACCCCTTTTTCCCTTATATAAGGGAGGATATCGAGTTGTTTTACTTTACTCTTGAGAAAGGTCAGTGGATGCACGTTTATCCGTGTTGCTGATAGAAACGTCGAATAGTTATTTATTTGCTCATTAAAGGTTGGAGAACTCAAAATGGATTCATTTGATTTTAATCCCAACTGCAAGTCATTACTTTATATATATATATATTATACACGAGTGAGGTACCCGTGCTACGCACTGGTGGGAGGCCATAAGCAAACAGACAATACAGAAACGGTGAATGCCAAAGCATGAAACCAATAAATTCCACATTCCTGTAGCACCTTCAGTTGCACGTCAGACATGGACAGCAGGTTCGTGAAAGACTAAGGTAAAAAAACGATGAATGGGAAGCCATGGAACCAATAAATTCCACATTCCTGTGCCACCTGTAGTCCAACATCAGGACAGCAGGTTCATGAAGGACTTCGACAAAAAACGTACCCGTTTGAATGGTTCCATACCCAGTCAATGGCAAATCTGCATGTGGCGATCCGCGAATGTCACGCTTAGAAAGTATAACCCTCACGTCATTTCGTCATTCACTTGAACTCAATATCTCTATTTTCATTTCAAACATCATAACTCACAAATCACAAATTAAATAGCATAAATATAAAAAATAAACTTTTACCAACATTCGTGACAAAAACAAATATTTATATCCAGATGTGAAGTAGTTCCGTATGGTTGGGTGAATAAAATTACGAATTCAAAATCGTAATTGTATTCACTCAATTCCCAACGTCATTCCAATAATGAATTGATACTTTAACAAAATACTGTTTTAAATGACGGTTGCATTGAGATATTATCAAACCAGCTCATTGCCGTCATCTGTCCACTTCCGCATTCACGGCAGGTTCGTATCAAGTCAATTTCAAAATCATAATTTTATTGAGGAATTTTTGAAACCTCCTACCTACCTTACAACATCCGCTGGGACCCCTAAACGTTCCACAGAAGGTTTGGCGGGGCTAGCCCCAAAACTGAGGGAGTAGTTTGGGGGCGGACAGACAGACAGACAGACAGACAGAAACTCCTGTTTTATAATATAGATACGAGGTGTGTTCAAAAAGTATGCGACCTTAATTTGTCATACGTAAACAAATGAAGCGAGGGAGGCGTTGATTGGTGCACGTATGTAGGCGATCCTAATGCGCACGCGTGAATTTTTTCCCACCTGGAGAAGCTGTCATTCGACGGCAGACCGCCGATGAGTGAGGAAGTGTAAGTGAGCGCCGTCGGATTTTCGTTTTTGACAGAATGACGGAAAAACTTGAACAATGCTACTGCATCAAATTTTGTGTAAAGCTTGGCGATTCCCAAGTGGAAACGATCCGCAAGATTCAACAGGCCTTCGGGGACGAAGCAATGAGCACCACACAGATAAAGGAGTGGTACAACCACTTCAAAGATGGCCGCACATCAGTGGAGAGTGAAGCACGTTCGGGTAGGCCCTCAACATCCCGAAATGAGATCGTCATTGACCAATTGAGGACCCTGGTGATGCAGGATCATCGAATCACGATCAGAGAACTTGCAGACGAGGTGGGCGTCAGCATTGGATCCGTTCATTCCATTATGAAGGAGGATTTGGGCTTCAGGAGAATCTCAGTGAAGTTCGTACCAAAGCTGCTAACGATTGAGTAGAAGCAACTCCGTTTGGAGATCGCACAGGACATGCTGGAGACTGTGAACAGCGATCCCAGCTTCCTCAACACAGTGATCACTGGCGATGAGTCCTGGGTTTATGGGTACGACCCAGAAACCAAGTTGCAGTCATCACAATGGAAGCATCCAACATCCCCGAGGCCAAAAAAAGCAAGGCAGGTCCGCAGCAATGTCAAAGTCATGCTGACCGTCTTCTTCGACTCCAGTGGCGTGGTTCATCACGAGTACGCACCACACGGCACAACCATCACCAAGGAGTATTACCAAGAGGTTCTGCGTCGCCTTCGTGACGCTGTGCGACGCAAACGGCCGGACCTGTGGGCAGCGGGCAATTGGCAGCTCCATCACGATAACGCACCCGCCCATTCTTCACATTTGATACAGAGTTTCTTGGCCAAACACAATACACCTGTGCTTCGTCAGGCTCCCTACTCTCCCGACATGGCTCCGTGTGACTTCTGGCTTTTCTCCAAGCTGAAAATGCCCCTGAAAGGGACCAGATTTCAGTCCAGAGAAGACATCATGCGGAATGCGACGGACCAGCTGCGCGCCATCCCAAAAGAGGCGTTCCAGCGCTGCTTCCGACAGTGGCAGAACCGTTGGGAGAAGTGTGTGGCAGCCCAAGGGGACTACTTTGAAGGAGATTAGTGTAAGTTTGTTGTATCTGGATACGAGTATTTTTTATGAACAAAGGTCGGATACTTTTTGAACACACCTCGTATATCTGTAAATGGTGGTTTCGGACTCATAAGGTCTAAAAACACTCTGTGGTACCATTAAAAATTGGGGGTGCTAATTGTAGAAACGAACCCTGTTGTGTTGTAAAGTATTCCTAGAATGAAGAATTCAGTAAGGTCCAACTGTTTTATTCAATCCAACATCGAACGCGCGTCCCGTTCCAATCCTCTCCATGCTCTGTCCTCTAACCGGAACTCCTCCTCCTATTGGTTACGCCCCCTCTAGCGTACCTTCTATGCACAACATCACAAACCCTACAACAGCAAATAGTTGGGAATAAATGGTTTGAGGACAATAACGTTTTTAGTGTTTAACAGTGTTTAAATGAACCGCACTTTGAACCTAAAACGTAAACAGTCGGACTTGTTGAATCTATTTCGTTCAAACAAGCTTCATGGGATATTTGTGATCGTTTATGCATACCTGCACCACCTGTTATTGTGAAAGGACACGTGGAGCTTACCTTCTGTATATTGCTCACCATTCGTGAGGCCATTATCAGCTGCTGCCTTGACATTAATAGACCATGAAATATCTTGATCAATGAGGATGGTCACTTTGCCCAAATGGACTCTGAATTTCGCAGGTAATGATCGATTCACAATCTTTAAGATCCACATTGGTGACAGGATAGTCTGCTTAATTCCCTGCTAGCACGTACCACCCAGCTGTTTTGAATTGCAACGGGAATCGAACCCACGATCAGAAAGACTACTTAGTATGCAACTGCTGAACTAACCTGGCAGATGGCACCCTGTGCATGTGCAATGCCAAATTAATGCAAGAGTGCCCCCTAATGCTTCTCCACCCAGTTGGACCCCCAGTGACGACATTGATCATCAGTCTCTCTTTCTGGACTTTATTATGGAATGTAAAAGGGTATAGAAGTCTAATCTACCTTTCTGCCTATGTATCTTCTAATATAAATGCAAGTTGCCCGATTGCGTCTGATCGGGGTAAACATCGTAACCACAACATGTACAATGCTGAATGAAATCTCATTTAAGAGCTCTTGGGTCCAGACATTGCATGAGGAGGTTTAAAATTATTGTTATTCATGCAATTTTGAGTTGTATTCATTTTTGTTGTGCACATGGTGTATATGCTCAGAGTCGTTGGTTTGCATACCTACTGAAAGTAAATATACAGTATATATACAGTGTAACCACAAACTATTCAGTCAATTCTGTCAATGTATAATTGCCTTTGCGTCGATTTACTTCACCGAGAAACCTTTGCAGTTTTAACAGTTAGTGACTGTTATGTTGTTAAAGGAAAATCATAGCAAACAAACAAAAAAAGAATTTGAATTCCCTACCAACAAATCGTTTACCAACGAATTCATTTAGCGACGAATTTACTTGCAAATGGAACCTGGGACTTCTTACTAATGCTTCCAATTTACTTACATGAACGTGTGAGGTGTACAAAATAACGCTCTGACAATGCTTTGTTTGAGTAGAAGCATGACGTTTCATGAGCGGTGTATAATCTCAGTGTCGCTGGTTTGCACACCTATCAGAAGTAAAAAAGAATATAACGCCAAATTATTCTGCCAATCCCGTCCAACGATTAATTTGCTTTTCATTCATTTATTTCACCAAGAAACTTTTCTTTTTTTTAAACAAATGAATTATCCAACAAACAACTCCTTACAAATGCATACGTGGCAAGTTGTAGGTGAAAAACAGGTTGGTAGGAATCGAAAGTGGTTTTTATTTTTTGTTTACTAACAGTGGTACCCGCGTTGCCCAGTGCAGATCTAATCATGTTGGCATTTTGAAGAAAACAAATAACTTTTTTTTTAATTTATTTGTGTGGGCCTAAAACACATCAACTTTCACATTGCTGCAAAGGCCTAGGCACTCTAAAGCGATTTTAAAAAATGCACAATTTTCAAAAACTTTTCTTGCCTAAAAGATTCCCCGACACTGACTGATACCTCGGAAAGTTTGACGAAGATCCTTTTGGCCATCTGAGAAAAATGGCAACACACACATGTACACATATGCAATTTTGTATTGTCTACCTGTTTATTAATTATCTAATGTAAGAATGTGTGATTTATGTCAGAATGCACTTTCACTTTTGAGGGGGAAGGGGGGAGGAGAGGGACTTTGCGTTTGGAAGGGGTGGGGAAAGCAAAGATGGGACAGAGTTGGGAGAGGGAAGTTGAACCTTTTGTGGGGTGAAAGGTTAGAAACCTTTTGGGAGGGGGGAGGTGAGGACTTTTGGTAAGGTGGAGGGGTTGAGGTGTTGTGTTGTAGTGGGGTGGAGGGATTGAGAAGTTGTGTTATAGGGGGGAAGTAGTGAATCTGAAGGCTTGGATTGTGGAGGACAGGAGGGGGATTGAAGCCTTCGGGTTGGGAGGGTGAGGTTGAAGACTTGGAAGTGGGGCTTTATGGCTGTGGGGTTTACAAGGAGGGCTTAAGGAGACTTAGAATTGTGGAATTGGTGCTCGGATGGGAGGGAGGGGTTGAGGGCTTGAAGAAGAAAGGGTTTGCAACCTTATAACCTTCACTACTCAACAACAAAGTACACACAAGAACACAAGAACACACACACACAAAAACCACACACACAACCAACCAACCACCCACCCATACAAAATACACCACTCAGCAACAAAACACATGCAAAAACACACACACATACACAAAAAACACACACACAACCAACCTACTAGCCTCATAACATACACTGCTCTAAACAACAACCATGCACACCTCCATTTCTCTTCCACTCTCAGTCACTACGATACCCCGCCTTTTAGGGCTGAAAGAACTACCACCAAACTCAACCTGAACATACACCATTCAACCTGCCTCCATAAACCTCCTCCAAATCCAAACTGAGCCTTTCAAGGCAACCTGGGCCTCTCTCTTGCACATCCTCCTTCTTTCTGTTCCACATACTCCAAGACGAGCAAGAAATGCAAAAAAGGAATTGCCAATATACCCTCTACACCCCACCTCAAATGGCTGACAAGAAACTCGCCAACCCTTCTCCCGACACTCCCCCTCTTTATATATAAGATGCTCATTCTAACCACTGACTCACTGACTGATATTAATGTTTGGTACCTTCCGGGTGGGGTGTCGTAGAAAGCTGAAATTTGGTGTGCCACCGGACAACGAAGCCGGATATACTGGGAAAAATCACTGCAGTTGTAAAATGTCCATAAATGCAAATGTATGTAAAAATCTGTAAATGCGTACGTTAAAAATATATATAAACAAACCTCAATCAATATCTAACATTTGAAAATTGTAATTTCTATCATTGTAAACTGTGAAATTAACATGACAATAATGTCTGTAAATGAAAAAAAGAAAAAGCGTCCATAAATGAAAATTTACATAAAGAACTGTTTTTAAAAACCTCAATTGATATCTAGCATTTGAAAATTGTAATTTCTATAACTGTAAACTGTGAAATAAAAATCTCAATGAAAATTTATGTTAAAAAACCATAAACGCGTCTGTAAACTAAATAAATAAATAAATAAGAAGGATGTCATGCAGAGCACGATCCTTGCAAAATCCACCCCAACCCCCAAAAAGGAAAGTTTCCATGGAGACATCAAATTGTCCATTTCATTAAGATTGAAATTGATTTTGATCATAACAGGTCAATCGGATGAAAATTGATTATTTTTCAGAATAAAATTGATGATTTTAGAAGTTTGACCTTCAGTTGACCTTTGAGCTTTTAATCTCAAAAATAGTTGGTTTCTCAATTCAGTGATGCACTCTGCAATTGCTGTTTAATTTTCAAGTTATCAGGATGAAAATTGACGATTTTTCGGATGCACATTGATGATTTTAGAAGTTTGACCTTGAAATCAAAAATAGTTGGTTTCCCAACTTAGTGGCTCAATATGCAAATGCTTTTCAACTTTCAAGTAAATCGGATGAAAATTGACAATTAAAAAAATTTGACCTCAAGATGTGATGATCTTTGACCTCAAAATCAATAGGCTTCTTTCTTATAACTAACTTTACAATTCGGTGAAGTTTCGTGAAGGTTGGTTTAAAATTGTTACCTGTAGGTGATTGACAAACAGACAGACAAACAGGATAACACACAAGACCAACCAATATACTTGAAAAATCTTCGATTTTACAAGAAATAAACCTAAATTGATAGTATCACAGGATGTCGGTGATGCTTGCCTCTAATCATAAAGCTTCTATTTATTTTGCACCTACATATGAAGCACGGTTTGTTATGACTTACAATGTGTAAGCATAACCCCAAGTACAGGTATGTATTAGTTTAGGTTTAGGCCTCAGTCACACTGGATCGTACGATTTCTGGATCGTGCGATTGATGGCAATCTGGCCGAGGTACGACCAATCGTCAATGTTTGCTACGCGATCGCAAACAGCGATTGGTCGCAGGGGTCATCGTACGATTGGTGGTACGTGTGGTTGTGCGATCACCAACGATTGGAGAAGATCGATCGCAAGTTCAATCGTAGGTAATCGTGCGAATAGTGGTGGCGATCAGCGACCAATCGTACGGTCAATCGTGGCGACTTGCGACCGCTCGGACAATCAATCGTGGCGACCTGCGAACGCTCGCAGGATCGATCTTGAGGTTGAAAGGCAGGTGGCACCACCAATCGTCAGGTGGCAGGACCAGTAGCACGACCAATCGTGCGACTACTTGACCCACGACTGGTGGTGCGTCCATGCGCGACTGGTGATACGACCATGTAAGACCTGTCTGCGACCTCTTACGATTTGGAATCGCAGGTCAGAGTTTTGAACATGACCATCGACCTTGCTGCGACTGATTTTGCTCTGGCGATCACCCACGACCTCTGCGACCAGTCGCGCGCTCTTTCTACGATTTGCCCGCGATTCACA
Organism: Myxine glutinosa; assembly: GCF_964187855.1. Classification (NCBI taxonomy): domain Eukaryota; kingdom Metazoa; phylum Chordata; class Myxini; order Myxiniformes; family Myxinidae; genus Myxine; species Myxine glutinosa. The sequence goes on from NC_136273.1 coordinate 20,875,702, forward strand.
AAATTTTCGGTCGCAGCTAGGTCGTAATCTGGTCGCAGGCCCGGTGTGACTGGGGCTTAAGGGTAGGGTTGGTTGATCGGTTGGTCTTGTGCGTTATCCTGTCTGTTTGTCTGTTGGTTGCCTACAGATGGACGTTAAACTGGCATTCCGTGTGCCGGCATTAGCTGGAAGACGTTAAATATTACACGGTTTCCTTTGCGAAGTGTAGGTGAGATAGCACCATGAACAAATTCAAAATTCCTGCCCTATCTACTGCTGGGAGAGGGATGGCAAACTGCCCAAGACCCTTGGCCAATAAACTGCTTTGGCAGCACCAACGGTCTGCAACAAAGTATGGTACATTGGATCGGGTATGTATGTATGTATGTATGTATGCATGTTTGTATGTATGTAACAGGTATGTGGAGTTGAGGGTAGTCAGGTTTTCTACCAACCATTAAGGTTTTTTTTCACAAAAAAGCGTGTCCTGAGCATGTTTTGCACGTTTTGAGTGCAGTTCACGATTCTAATTCACAAACTGTGTATCTCATCAAATAACGTGTATTTAAGCTTGTACTAAGCAAAACAATGGTTATGGCTTACTCCAAACGTTGTTCTTGCATAAGCAACTCTATTTGCTAAGCAGAAGAATTGAAAGCTGAAAATAAATTGAAAAATAATGAAAATCTTGGAGAATAGAGAAAAAGGTTATAATGGAGGGTCTTTAATTAACATTTACACACTCGTATTTTTTCTGTTTTCTCTTTTTCTCCTTTTTGCTGAATTAACCATTTTATTTATTTTATTGTATCCATTTCCCACCGTCCGTGTGGGAGGCAGGGAATGCTGGAAGAAGAGTGTGCAGGAAGCAGCAGGTTCAGGGGGCAGAGGATGCAAGTGCTGGAGGCAGATGATGCAGGTGTAGAAAGTAGACGTTGCTTGAGATGCTTCAGTTGAGGATGGTGCAGGGCATGGATTTGGGAGGTGGAGAGTGCTGGTGCTGGAGATGCTGGATGTAGAGGATATTGGAGGCAGAGGATGGAGGTGTAGGAGGTAGAAGTTGCTTGAGATGCTTCAGCTGAGGATGGTGCAGGGCGCGGATTTGGGAGGCGGAGAGTGCTGGTGCTGGAGATGCTGGATGTAGAGGATGTCGGAGGCAGAGGATACAGGTTTAGGAGGTAGAAGTTGCTTGAGATGCTTCAGTTGAGGATAGTGCAGGGCGCGAATTTGGGAGGCGGAGAGTGCTGGTGCTGGAGATGCTGGATGTAGAGGATGTCGGAGGCAGAGGATGCAGGTGTAGGAAGTAGAAGTTGCTTGAGATGCTTCAGTTGAGGATGGTGCAGGGTGCGGATTTGGGAGGTGGAGAGTGCTGGTGCTGGAGATGCTGGATGTAGAGGATGTCGGAGGCAGAGGATACAGGAGGCGTCACCCCCGACAGTCTCGTAGCACGCCTTGCGGGTGCATTGCATGCGGTAACGGCGGCCAAGCCTTTCATTTGGCTCGTTCTCAGCCAGACGTTGACGGATGGCCAAGCAGGGAAGAATGGCCGGTCGTTAACCTCTTGGCGCCCGGTGCCGCTAATGCCTGGGACTGGCCGCTCCAGCGTGTTCCCACGTCCGAGTCGCGCCGCAGCAGGCAGCCCGCCAGCATTGGGCATGGTTGGCAGCCCGTGCCGACCCACCTGTTTGTTACAGCACCCTCACGGATAACCCGGATTGGTTTAAATGCCCCACAAATTTAGCACAAAGTGCCGCTGGGCCATTTCCACTCCCCTTCGGGTAAGGAAACAATGCAGGGGTCGCCGGGGCACGACCACCCCACCAGCTACATGATAGGGAGATCTTCATAGGGCAAGGACTCCTAACTTACAGGACTGTTCCACTCCCACACATGGAGCTTTTAGGAACTATTGAGGTTTCCATAAGGACATGTATCATGAGCAATCAGGTATGAATATATTGGACTATGATTCACACATTATTAGGGGGTTTTAAGGCGGCTATCCTGTGTGATTGCATTACTTTCCACCCACTGCCCCATTCTGTTCGACTGTTTTTTGGACAAAAACCTCCATCTCTTGCCATTAAACTCTCCTGTAGCTCATGTTCCAAGTTTCCAGCTTTTCCACATCCCATGCAGTTACTTTCCTCTCCCTAGTTGCCACTCACCAGGAGGACATTGCTGGTGTTTCCAGACCATCAGAAGAAGTGAGTCTGTTTAGCATCACATGTTTCCAAACTAGGGAGTCAACTGTCCTGTGCTCAACAATAGATCGCATCCTCATTCTCTGGTTCTGTCTCTTTCTCTTTCTCTTTCTCTTTCTCTTTCTCTTTCTCTTTCTCTTTCTCTTTCTCTTTCTCTTTCTCTTTCTCTTTCTCTTTCTCTTTCTCTTTCTCTCTCTCTCTCTCTCTCTCTCTCTCTCTCTCTCTCTCTCTCTCTCCGGTGTCCTTTGGCTGCATGGTTGGTAAGTTTTCTCAAAAGGTTCAAGTTGACCATTTTGTTCTGCTGATGGCTTTGGGGCAGAAGCAACGCTCTCCAATACAAGTGCTGACGTAAACCCATGAAACTCCACGTGGCCATCGTACATCTTCCTTGTGTGTGGTGACCCATGGTCACCGCCCGTGGAGACCTCACCAGAAATATTTATATTCATTGTATTGACGTTACCAGCTGCCCCTCTCTGGTCAGAGGACCCTCACAGGTGATGTTTTGGTACATTGACCTGTTAATATAGGAAGTGGTGGGTGTTTAAAGTCATGTTAGGATGATTATGGTGGCCGGGGAGGTGTCTGCACACCCAGAACACACGGTGCGTGGATTGTACAAATTGATTGCACGAGTGAACAGCGAGATCCACACTCAGTGACCAAACTGGGCATCCCGTTCCAGGGTCTTCTGCTCCACGTGAGTCTAGTGGAGTTTATCTCTCCTCTTTCTGTGTTTATATAGTAGGTCTACTGCTGATCTCGGGATGGGCACGCTTGGCGTGCTACTGGGTGAGGCACTCACACGCAGATCGGGTTACGTTGCGTCTGCACAAAGCCCCCGGCATAGTGAGAAACAGACCCCAAGGGGCATGATGCAGTACTGGACTCCCCATCGCTCTACAATCGGGGTATCGTCATTCGTGACCGCATACACTCCCACCGCGATGCAACAACCCCCGCTATTCCACGCACTGTCCTTAATGTCACCTTACACGTTTAATCTACAATCTATATCCACGATATATACACGCACAACACAATCACGCCTTCAGTCTCTGATTACAGCTCATGCTCTGCCAAACCAAGCCCACAATCCTCCGAGCGCAACCACAAAACGCATAATCCTCATGTGCCCCGCCCACGCCACCACCCCACCATTCCAAGAGGTTCCTGCATGCAGCGCTGATTCGGGCGGGTGGAGCATCATTGTCATTCCCTCCTACTGGCGCACTGACCATTTCGGTAGACCAAGTTCCTAATTACTCAAACGCTGGGAGAACGTCTCAGGAGACCTGCGGATCTCCGTCATTCCGAGCTGGACTGGCTGTTTCAGATCCGACATGAAGAGGACGAGCCAGGAGTCGAGCTCGGAGAGCGAGTTAGAGGGCAGTGTTTCGGAGGAAGAGGTTGGATTTGTTGGGTAAGGACGGTGCACTTGGGCAGAGCCTGCACTCCAACACCTTTCTTGAGATCGAGCTTTAAAAAAAAAACTTTTCTGTTTGCAGACATGATGGAATGACCTTCCCGAGAAACCTCACCCAGGGCGTTGCTAGGAAGCGGCGTCGGGGGGTAGGTAGTTACCTTAAGCGATATCCACTTCCTAAACCTGTCCTTCCGCCGTGACAACTTCGTTTCATCTCTCACCTTCCCCCACGTCTCTTGCTTCCCTTGCCTTAGATCATCGAGAAACGGCGACGAGATCGCATCAACAGCAGCCTTGCAGAGCTGCGCCGTCTAGTTCCCATGGCGGGTGAGAAACAGGTGCGAAAGGGAATGTTGAAGGGGTCTAGCCACCTGGGAAAGGGTCTACCCACGTGGTTGTGCAGCTCTCTCCTGGTCCTGGCACTGGAGTTTTCATTTTGTTCAGCGATCACCAGCGCTCGTTAACTGGAACTTTTCCTGCAGTAAATGCAGACCCTATGGAGTAATGAATGGTTAGAGCGTCCGCTATGAGTCTGGGAGGGTCGGGGGTTTAAACCCCGGCAGAGTCATAATTTGTAAACTATAAACGTGCTGCACAAGGCTTGTCCATGTCCAGTATTATATGCTGGTAAAGGATGTCGTGAAAAATCTGTTTAGTTACCTCTGTCACCGATGGATGTTATCTTTTCACGTCTGTCTGTCTGTCTGGATGTTTGTTTGTTTGTGAACAGGATATCTCAAAAAGCTGTGGACGGATTCGGACTAAACTTTGTGGACAGGTTTGGTATCTGACAAAAACAAATATATTCGATTTTTGTGAAGATCCGAATCCGGATACGATAATGTTTTGGTTTTATAAGTGATTTTTCACCATTGAGTGATAGGGCCAAAAACGATATATCGCTCGATATTTCAAAAAGTTGTGGATGACTGATGACAAAACTTGGTGGATGAGTTGGTTAGACGACAAGAACAAGCCGATTCGATTTTCGTTCAGGTCGGAATCCAGATCCGGTCTATCAGTGGATACAAAATGTAAACTGTTCATTCAGCCTGGCGGAGGTGTGTGCTCTATCGAGGGCCGCTCTGGTTGCCCATCCCCAGAGGAGAGGGTATTCCGTTTTGGTCCGTTTGTCTCTTTACTTGCAAAAATCGAAGATTGGTGAAGTATATTGGATGGTCACGTGTGTTATTCTGTCTCTGTCTGTCTGTCTGTCTGTCTGTCTGTATGTCAATCTCCTACATGTCACCATATTAAACCGATTTTCACAAAACATCACCACATGATGAAGTTGGAAGCCTATTGATTTTGCGGTCAAAAGGTCAAATGGTCAACATAGGCCAAAGGTCAACCAATTTGTCTTTTTTCTAAAATCCTCAATTTTCATCCAATTGACTTGAAATTTGAAGAAGATTCGCAAAACAGGTCACTGATTTCAACCCCCACTTATTTTTTAGGTCAACATCGGCCAAAAGGTCAACATAGGCCAAAGGTCAACAACTTAGGTGACATTTATAAAACCCTAAATTTTCATCCAATTGACTTAAAATTTGAGCAGTAATTGCATGACAGGTCACTGAATTCAACCACCAATTATTTTTGAGGTCTAACGGTCAAAAGGTTAACATCGGCCGAATTTCTAAAATAGTCAATTTTCATCCGATTGACTTGAAGTTGGAAGATTTGTATATTTGGTCAATTAATTCAACCATCAAATATTTTAAGGTCAAATTTGTTTGAAGGATTCCGCAAGTATCATGCTCTACATAACGTCTTTCTTGTCTGTCTTTGTTACTTGCGAAAATCGAAAAGATTTCAAGTACAGTATATTGTTTGGTCTTGTGCGTTATTCGGTCTGTCTGTCTGTCTGTCAGTCGCCTACAGGTCACAATTTTCAACCATCTTCACGAAACATCACCAAATGGTACAGTTGGCCATAAGCAAGAAGCATATTGTTTTTAGGGTCAAAAGGTCAATAAGTCAACATAGGCTAAAGGTCACCAACTTTGTCGGACTTATAAAATGCTCATTTTTCATCCGATTGACTTGAAATTTGAAGCAGAATTGCATATCCGGTCACTAAATTAATCCCCCAACTATTTTTGAGGTCAACATAGGCCAAAGGGTCAACATAACCCAAATTTCTAAAATCCTCAATTTTCATCCAATTAGCTTGACATTTGAAGAGGATTTGCATATCTGGTCAATGAATTCAATCACCAATTATATTTTAGGTCAACATAGGCCAAAAGGTCAACATAGGCCTTATTTCTAAAATTCGCAATTTTCATCCGATTAACTGGAAATTTTAAGAGGATTTGCATATCTGGACACTGAATCCAACCACCAAGTATTTTTGAGGTCAACATGGACCAAAAGGTCAACATAGGCCAGATTTCTAAAATCCTCAATTTTCATCCAATTAACTTGAAATCTGAAGAGGATTTGCATATCTGGTCACTGAATTCAATCACCAATTATATTTTAGGTCAACATAGGCCAAAAGGTCAACATAGGCCTAATTTCTAAAATCCTCAATTTTCATCCGATCAACTTGAAATTTTAAGATTATTTGCATATTGGACACTGAATTCAACCACCAAGTATTTTTGAGGTCACATAGGCCAAAAGGTCAACATAGGCCAGATTTCTAAAATCCTCAATTTTCAACCAATTAACTTGAAATTTGAAGAGGATTTGCATATCTGGTCACTGAATTCAATCACCAATTATATTTTAGGTCAACATAGGCCAAAAGGTCAACATAGGCCTAATTTCTAAAATCCTCAATTTTCATCCGATCAACTTGAAATTTTAAGATTATTTGCATATTGGACACTGAATTCAACCACCAAGTATTTTTGAGGTCAACATAGGCCAAAAGTTCAACATAGGCCAGATTTCTAAAATCCTCAATTTTCATCCGATCAACTTGAAATTTTAAGATTATTTGCATATTGGACACTGAATTCAACCACCAAGTATTTTTGAGGTCACATAGGCCAAAAGGTCAACATAGGCCAGATTTCTAAAATCCTCAATTTTCAACCAATTAACTTGAAATTTGAAGAGGATTTGCATATCTGGTCACTGAATTCAATCACCAATTATATTTTAGGTCAACATAGGCCAAAAGGTCAACATAGGCCTAATTTCTAAAATCCTCAATTTTCATCCGATCAACTTGAAATTTTAAGATTATTTGCATATTGGACACTGAATTCAACCACCAAGTATTTTTGAGGTCAACATAGGCCAAAAGTTCAACATAGGCCAGATTTCTAAAATCCTCAATTTTCATCCGATTGACTTTAAATTTTAAGAGGATTTGCATACCAGATCACTGAATTCAACCACTACGTATTTTGAGGTTACCATAGGGCACCAACTTATTTTAGGGATTTCGCAAGTATCGTGCTATGCACGACATATTTCATGTTTTGTTTGTTTGTTTATTTGGTTGCCTGTCTGTTTGTCCACACATCATTTGCCAACGGAGACTGCCATTTTTACATGTTATCTTTTTTCCATCGAATACCCCTATAAAGTATGTACAATTAGATTGGGAGTATGTCTACTAAATACGTACTGCAAAACCACACAAAACAAGTCCCAGTGAGGGCACGCGGCCTTTGCTCAATTTCATTTAACATAGACAACAGACCTCTTCTGGTGAAATTTGACCCTCTTTAAAATTTGTAAAGACCTCTTTAAAACAGCTGTTCACCACCATCTCTTGTCTTGCCCCATCCAAAACCTTGATCTCTCCTACCCCCATTAATTCACCCCAGATCCACTTTTTTTGTTTAAAATCCCGACTTCACTCTTCCCTGGAAGTTCTAGCAGTGTCCATGTGTTTTATACGTTTCCCACCCCCCCCCCCCCCCGCCTTCCCATGCCTCCTCCCCCCAAGCCCTCTTCCACCCACAGATCTTCCGTTGTCCCTGTTCTGTGCTATTGTACTTGTGTGCTTCCCTCTCTCTCTCCCCATCTTGTCTCCCGCTCCCTTTATTGTATGGTTTGTGTGTCCGATTGTCTTTTTTGTGATTGATGTTAGCTCTTTCACGAGCCTCGATCTTGTATACAAAAAACAAGACAAAAGAGTGGACAATCCAAAACAGTGTACCGGATTCGAACCCTGGATCTCAATAGCTGTGCTCAGATATGAACGTCAAACGAGCCACCTCATCCCCTTTTTTCATCATCTATTTTTACTTTTTGCGACAATTTTTTTTTTTGAAACTCTCTTCTCGTTGCCTTTAATCACAGCTTTGACCTCAGAAAACCTCTTAGCCTCAAGGAGGGCCATTTTCTCAAAGGTTAACCCCACTTCACCCTTCCCCACCCCCAATGATTTCCTTGGTGTATGGTTATTTGAATTCATGTCATGAACATTGCTATTGCTATAAGGCTTACAAACCGCTGGCTCCAGTAGATCTTTATAAGGTAAGTTGAGTGAACACCAAAAGAACAGTTTATAGTCAGGTCGGGAATCAAACCTGGAGAATTCAAACGATGATGGGGGCATGGAGGGGGTGGGGGCAGTCAGCTGGATTTTTACCACCAACCTTTTTTTTTTTTTGGGGATACAACATCGAGGCTCATGTAAGAGCTAGCACATTAAACACAGAAAACATAAACGGACACATAAAACATAAAATAAAGAGTGGGAGACAAGATGGGGAGAGAGAGGGAAGCACACAAGCACAACAGTAGAGAACAGGGACATCGGGAGATCTGTGGAAGGGAGAGGGCTGGGGGCAGGGGGGAGGGAAGGGGTACACGGTATAAAACAATTTGACACCACGAGGAATTTCAGGAATGAAGTCGGAGATTGAAAGACGTGGATTTGGGTTTTTTAACGGGGGTAGAAAAGATCAAGGTTTTGGATTGGGGAAGATAAGAGATGGTGGTGAACAGCTGTTTTAAAGACCTGGAGGGACGAGAGGGATTGAAGAGAGTGAGGGAGTTTGTTCCAGCGGTGGGAGAAAAGAGAAAAGAAAGAGTGAAGGTGAGCAGAGAGTATTGATTTTTGGCAATTTCACCACAAGATGGTTGCTGGCAGTTTTTGTGCGACTTGAAGGAATATTTGGGGGACAGAGCACAGATAGAGCTGGGGGAGCAAGGCCGGAGAGGAGTCGGTAGAAGACAAAAAGTCCACCGATCTGCCTGTGGTGAGAGAGTGAAAGGCCCTCAGAATCAGCTTCATCGCGGGAGATTCCAATGATTCTAAGAGCTTTGGATTTTGCTCTGAGTGAAACCAAGAGTGCAACACAATTAACCTTTTTTTAAATCCATGAAATGATTTAAATTGAAATATTATCTTAAAGTTTTCCAATTATTGGGGACATGTACTCTTCCTTGTGATGGGATAATACATAAACAAGTACAGTATAGGATATGTTTAGTATTGAAGTGTGGTGCTGCGCACACAACTTGCTTGCCAAAGAGGTAGGCCACAACGCGTTGTTAAACCCAAAAGAGTCTTTATTGCGAAAGCTCGAAACTGCAGCACTGGGCGGGCTCGAGCTTAGAGCCCGCATATATGTGCCGAGGCCACGCCTAGTCTCCGGACGTGGCTGCTCGGTCGAAGGGCGGGGCATGTGCCATCGGTCCCGCCTGGGTGCTCGCGCCACCTTCTGGTGCGCGGAATTATTGCCCCATGTGCCCGCCACACGCGCCCCCCCAGAACTCCCGCGCACCTGAAGGGTGAGTTTGCGGGGAAGCCGGATGACCCGGCCGAAACGCCCCCTGGCGATGGGTACAGGGCTGGGGGGCAGCGGGCCGGCGGGGCTGAGGGGAGCCGGGGGTCCGACTGCCGGGAGGCGGCCTCGATGCGGAGGCAGAGCTGCTGGCGGGGGTGCCGGGGGTCCGACCGCCGGGGGACGGCCCCGACACAGAGGCAGAGCTGCTGGCGGGGGGTGGTCCGGATCGAGGTGGGCCGGTTTGAGGCGGTCCACGGAAATGCGATCCGGGGCACCGCCGATGTCGACCGTGAAAAATTTGACCCCGGTCTCCAGCACGCGGAAGGGCCCGTCATACGGGGGCCGTAGCGGTGCCCGGTGGTCGTCATGCCGGATGAACACGTACTTTGCCGTGCGAAGCTCTGGGGCGATGTGGGAAGGCGGGCAACCGTGGTGTGCCGTTGGCACCGGGACGAACCTCCGGGCGGTCTCCTGAAGGGCGGAGTGCTGTTGCGCCGCGGACCAACGAGCCATGGAGTCGGGGATAAATTCACCCGGTACCCGCAGTGGTTGCCCGAAGACCAACTCTGCCGAGGACGCGTGCAGGTCGTCCTTGGGCGCCGTCCTGAGGCCCAGCAGGACCCAGGGGAGCCTGTCGACCCAGCCGCCATCGCGGAGGCTGGCCCGGAGCGTGGCCTTCATGGAGCAATGAAAGCGCTCGCACAGGCCATTGGCCTGGGGGTGGTAGGCCGTGGTGTGGTGTAGCTTCACCCCGAGCCCTTGCGCCACCGCGGCCCAGAGCTCCGAGGTGAACTGGGGGCCGCGGTCGGACGAGATGTCCGAGGGGGCACCGAACCGGGCAACCCAAGTGGCGATAAAGGCTTGCGCCACCTCAGCCGCAGACGTCGCCGCCAATGGGACGGCCTCCGGCCACCGCGTGGTGCGGTCCACCATGGTGAGGAGGTGGGTGAAACCTCGCGAGGGGGGCAGAGGTCCCACCAAGTCGACGTGCACATGGTCGAACCGCCGCTCAGGCACCATAAACGGGGCCAACGGTGCCTGGGTGTGGCGGTGGATCTTTGCGCGCTGGCATGTGAGGCACGTCCTGGCCCAGTCGCGGACGTCCTTCCTGAGGCCATGCCAGACGAACTTCGCCCCGACGTGTTTCTGGGATGCCCTCGCGCCAGGGTGGGACAGGCCGTGGATGGCGTCGAACACCGGGCGCTGCCAGCCAGCGGGCACGATGGGGCGAGGCGGGCCGAGGGAGACGTCGCATAGGAGGGCTGTGCCCACGGCGTCGAACGGCACCTCGGTGACGCGGAGGCCCGTGACGGCGGTCCGCAAGGCCTGGATGCCGGGGTCGGCGGTCTGGGCCTCCGCCATCCGGGCATAGTCGACCCCGAGGTGGACCGCGTGCACGACGGACCGGGAAAGGCAATCCGCCACCGGGTTGTCCTTACCCGCCACGTGACGGAGGTCCGTCGTGTACTCGGACACGGCAGAGAGGTGGCGCTGCTGCCGTGCCGACCATGGCTCGGCAACCTTGGCCATCGCGAACACAAGGGGCTTGTGGTCAACGAAGGCCGTGAACGGGCGGCCCTCCAGCAGATGGGTGAAGTGTCGGACCGCCAGGTGGAGCCCGAGCAACTCGCGGTCGAAGGTGCTGTACTGCCGTTCGTGCGGGCGAAGCTGCCGGCTGAAAAGCGCCAGTGGATGCCAAGCACCACGCACCCATTGCTCGTGCACCGCGCCCACCGCGTAGTCCGACGCGTCAGTGGTGAGGGCGATCGGTGCATCGGGCGCCGGGTGCGCCAGCATGGTGGCGTCGGCCAGAGCCAGCTTTGCGCCCGCGAACGCCGCAGCCATCGGCTCCGACCATGCAATGTCACCTTTGCCCGGCTTTCCCCGAAGGGCCTCGTGCAAGGGGCGGAGGAGCCGGGTGACGTGGGGCACGAAGCGGTGGTAAAAGTTTACCATGCCCAGGAACTCCTGGAGCCCCTTGATCGTGCGGGGCCACGGGAAATCCCTGACCGCCTCCACCTTGGCCGGTAAAGGGACGGCCCCGTGCTCAGTGATGCGGTGCCCCAAGAAGTCGATGGTGGCGACGCCGAAACGGCACTTGGCAGGGTTGATGATTAGGCCATGCTGGCCCAGGCATTCGAAAAGCGTGCAGAGGTGGAGCAGGTGGTCCTCCCGGGACGCGCTCGTGACTAGGATGTCGTCCAGGTAGACGAACAGGAAAGTTAAGTCACGCAAGACGCTATCCATAAGCCGCTGGAACGCCTGAGCCGCATTCTTCAACCCGAAGGGGGGTCCTGAGGAATTCGAAGAGGCCGAAAGGGGTGATGACGGCCATCTTCGGGACGTCGTCCGGTTGGACGGGGACCTGATGGTAGCCCCGGATGAGGTCCACCTTTGAAAACACGGTCGTGTTGGCCAACCGGGCGGAAAAGTCCTGAATGTGTGGGACGGGGTAGCGGTCGGGGGTGGTGGCATCGTTGAGCAGGCGGTAGTCCCCGCACGGCCGCCATCCCCCGCCGGGCTTCGGCACGATGTGCAGCGGGGAAGCCCAAGCGCTGTTGGAGCGCCGCACGATCCCCAGCCGCTCCAGCGTGGCGAACTCCGCTTTCGCCACGGCGAGCTTCGTAGGCTCGAGTCGGCGTGCCCGGGCATAGACCGGCGGCCCGACTGTGGGGATGTGATGCTCCATCCCGTGATTAATGGCCACCGCTGAGAAGGTGGGCCGCGTGAGGGCCGGGAAACTGGCGAGGAGGCGGGTAAAGTCGTCCGCTGCCGGAAGCGTGCAACTTAAACTCGCTGGGACGGAACCGTCCAGCAAGCCGCTTGGCAAGCCGCTCGGTGAGCCGCTCAGTGAGCCGCTCAACGAGCTGCTCAGCGAACAAGCGAGCGAGCTAAAGGTTTCGGCCTGGATGAGCCGTCTGCGCTTCACGTCGTCCAGCAACCCATGCGCACATAGGAAGTCCGCACCGAGCAACGCCATTGGCACGCTGGCAGTCACGAACGACCATTGAAAGCGCTGCCCTCTGAACCGCAGGGAGAGGCAGCGCTTCCCGAACGTGCGGATGGGTGTACCGTTGGCGGCAAGCAACGCGGGGCCCCGGCCCGCGGTTCGCTTGTCGGGCGTGTAGGCTGGGATGACGCTTACCTGCGCTCCTGTATCGCAGAGGAAACGGCACCCGGACAAGGTGTCCGTGATGAATAGGAGGCTGCCGGAATGGCCGACGCTCAGGGCCGCTAACGAGCGCCGGCCCGGTAGTTTCCCGACTTGTCAAATGAGCACGGCGGGCAACACTTCTTAGCCTTGTGGCCGAACCTGGCGTGGAAATAGCACCAAGCTTGCGGCGGCGGGGGCGGCGGCGGCCACGGTGCTCTCGGTGGCGGTGGTGGTGGTGGTGGTGGTCGGGGCGCAGCAGCGGCCACGAGGGACGCTGTAGCATCTGCCTCAGGAACCACGACGGCGGCACCGTAACTCGACCGCGTTTCGCAAGCCGCGAAGAACTTGTCGGCCTCTACGGCCAGGGCGCGGGGTTCCCTTATGTTGGAACCGGCCAGCGCGAGGCGTACCTGTAGCGGTAGCTGGCGCAGGAAAAGCGCCCGGAATAAGAAATACGGGGCTTGGTCACCCAGCAGCGACAGCATATGATCCATCCGCACGGATGGTCGTGTGTCGCCGAGTTCGGGAAGGTCCAGGAGGCGGTCGGCCCGTTCGATCTCCATGAGGCTGAACGTGGCGATAAGGAGACGTTTGAGCGCCCCGTACTTGTGGTCGGCCGGCGGGTGCCGCAGGATGGACACGACTCGGGCGGCAGTGCCGGGCCCGAGGGCGGCGACCACGTGGTAGTAACGGGTCTCGTCCGCCGTTATGCCTCGAAGCTGAAATTGTGCTTCGGCCTGCACGAACCACATGTCGGCCTGTGCTTCCCAAAACTCTGGGAGTTTTACCGTGATGGCGTTGTTAGCCATGGTGCGTTCGGTGGTCAGCAACGGCTGAACCAATCGGGGTCACCAGTGAAGTGTGGTGCTGCGCACACAACTTGCTTGCCAAATAGGTAGGCCACAACGCGTTGTTAAACCCAAAAGAGTCTTTATTGCGAAAGCTCGAAACTGCAGCACTGGGCGGGCTCGAGCTTAGAGCCCGCATATATGTGCCGAGGCCACGCCTAGTCCCCGGGCGTGGCCGCTCGTTCGAAGGGCGGGGCATGTGCCATCGGTCCCCGCCTGGGCGCTCGCGCCACCTTCTGGTGCGTGGAATTATTGCCCCATGTGCCCGCCACAGTATCTTCTTATGCGCTTCCGTTTTATACTCAAACTAAACTTCTTGGAAAATAAAACTAGACCGGCACTCGGCATACCCCCACTGGGCTGGAGAGTTTACGGTTTGTATCCCAGCAATAGGCTGGATCTGGATCCGGAACTGAACCAAGATGTACTTGTCACCTACCCAACTTTTTTTTTTGAAATTCCAGCTTCTTTCCTGGAAGTCCTTGCAGTGTTCATATGTTTTATACCTCTCCCACCTCCCCCAAAGCCCTCCCCCTCCCACATTTCTCCCGTTGTCCCTGCTCTCAAATGTTGTGTTTGTGTCCTTCCCCCTCTCTCCCCATCTTGTCTGCCGCTCCCCTTATTTTGTGTTTTATGTGTCGGTTTGACTTTTTGTGTGATAAATGTTAGCTCTTTCACGAGCCTCGATCTTGTATACAAAAACAAACAAAACAAACTCATCCACCTAATTTTGACATCAGTCGTCCATAACTTTTTGAAATATCACGTTATATGTAGTTTTGGCCCCATCTCTCAATTGCGATGAAGAATCACTTTGAAAAATTGTAGTATGTGGATTCAGATCTTCACAAAAATCAAATCAATTCTTCCTTGTCACACACCCAACTGTTACACAAAGTTTCGTCTGAATCCGTCCATAACTTTTTGAACTAGAACGCCACTCAGTAGAGCGCATACTCCCGCCGTGGGCCAAGTTGGAATAGTACGATTTCACAAAAGTTTGAGGGAGTAGTTCAGTGACAACACCAGACAAGACAACACAAGACAGACACTGCACAGATATATATTTAGAATATATAGAAGATAATGTTTAAAAAAAACAAGGCAATTTCACTTACATTTTCGGATTCAGCGTACAATTCTACATAAGTGAGTGTATTTTGAGGCATGTGTGACTTCAAATAAAATTGTAAGCCAGGAAAACGTTCCGTTTCATTCCTTAGGGATACAACATGTAAAACTGGCCCAAACGTGAAAACAAAACTCGCTCATTTGAAGTCGTACAAGCTAATGCGACCACTCATTCTTTTGGGAAGAATCCCGTGCACATGCTGGTCACACTTATAACTCACCTAAGTCTTTATAAGTTCATCAAATACTGACACCGCGATTGACATTTGCTGAGGTAAATGTTGATATCTCTTCTGAGGTTTAAAAAAAAAAAAAAAAAAAGTTTTAAAGCATTATACGTATCAAACGATACATTTTATGAAACGGGGAAACCGAATACACATTTTTGTGGTTTTAAAAATGACAGAATATGTCTTTATTAGAAAGAAAAAAAAAGGAACCTTGAAGACTACGCTGCTAACAAAATACACCGCTCTAACGCATAACCATGAGTTTAAACTACATTTACAACAAATATGAAAACTATTTTCATATCACAATATTAAATATAGAATATATAGAGGACAATGTTAAAAAAAAATGAGCCCTATCTTCCAATGGTTAACAATCCTTCAAAAAATTCCTGGATCCGGAATAATATCCTGAGCTTCACCAAAAACTAATCAATTCTTCCTTATCCCAAGGGCAATCATCCCACCAACTTTCATCCAAATCCGTTCAGAACTTTTCCAGATATCCTGTTCACAAACACACGAACACACACACACACGGACACGATCGAATGCATTACTCCCTGGCGGGAGTAAATATCCTGCTCGCAGACAGGCAAACAAACAGGGATGAAAACATAACCTCCATCAACCTTGGGTGGCGTAGGAGGGGGGGGGGGGGGGGGAAGAGTAAAATGTATTAATTAGTATGCTCCAGATTCTCATAATAAAAGTTTGTTGAAAATTTGATGACAAAAGCTCAAATGGTAAGTAAGGAAACATGGAAGCGCTTACAAAATTTGACCGTCTCGTGCTGCGCGGCGGATGGCCCAATGACTATAACAGAATGATTAAATTAATTATATGGGTTATTCTCCTGATATTTGATAAAATAGTTTGTTTCTATATTTCATTTCGATGATAGAGATTTTAACCGGTTCCCATAAATGGCTCGTACCATACGAGATGGGGGTTTTCACTATGATTTACATGCTAACTCCATCAGTAGTAGGTGATCCATGTATTTTCTGTAGGAATGGCCTAGACTAGCACATGATGAGTCAGGAACTGTAGGCCTATCTTGCCCAGTCGGGATGGTCGGTGATTAGTAGGACCCTGGTTTTGCTTGCCCTTGCCTGCCTCTCCTAACCCTAACCCTAACCCTTCACCCGTTTACCCCAGCTCAGCAATGGTTTGTGCACGAATCTCTCGATTTGTTTCAGACCTCGGGCAAGCTGGAGAAGGCAGAGATCCTGCAGATGACCGTGGATCATTTGAAGGCATTAAACTCCTTGGGAGGAAAATGTAAGTCATTTTGCACTTCCCCCTACCCCCCCCCCCCCACCCCCCACTATTTTCGTATTTGCCCTAATAATAACACTACCCCCTTTGTTCCATCCCGTGGGTTTGATCATTCTGCATAACCGATCTTCTCCTTCCTCCTTACTAACCAACAACCGTCATTCCTGCAATTATCCACTTATTTTCCTCCCAATATTATCCCATCAACTCTATGGATATTTCTCCTTGAGCAATGACTGACCTCCTGCCGCTTTCTTGTGCATACAGGTTATTATGAGGCCTACACAGTGGCCGTAGACTATCGTAACTTGGGATTTCGAGAGTGTTTGGCGGAAGTCGCTCGATTCATGGGCATGACGACTAATGCAGGAGACTCGGGGCCATGGGCCCCTCGGCTTGTGGCACACCTGAGCTCGTTTGCCAGGCAAAGGGATGCCACGAGTCTGGCCATGCTGCTCGGAACTGGTCATCTCTGGCCTCCCACTTTCAGCCCACCTCTTGCCTTGGCTGCCTCGGATAGCAATCTCGACAGACTAGCAGGCCCGTCCGCCCACATGGCCGAGTCCCTCAGCCCACCCTCCGCAATGCTTTTATCCTCTCCACTATGGTTGGCACAAATGAGCATGCATGGCTATTTGACCGGAACATCTTCGCTCCTATCTCATGGTCTCCATTCTCCTTTACCCACTGGTGCAAGTTTCCTGGCTGGAGGGCCAGACCTGGGGCGGTTGCTGCCATGTAAAAGAGTCTAAGATAGGTTACTGGTTCTAAAGGTCAGGTCGGAGAAAAGAAACAACCACTGTGTTGAGAATAAGAACAAAGCTGGGCCGAATGACCCTGGACACACGATACCGAGTGGAATACACCTGATGTCGGTATCGGTTGAGAGAAGATGGAGATGTCATGAGCCTGTACCTGGTGAGAACCCAGCTAACACAACACCGTTGGTTCAACGTAAGGGCTGACGTTGCTCCAACGTTGGCCCAACGGTGTTGTGTTAGCTGGGAAACATCAGATATGCATTGCGGACTCACTTTCTAATATAAATCGTGTCTGTCATTGGGGATTTATTCCATTCCTAAATGCAGAAACAGTTTCCAGGTAACCGTCATGGAAAAGTGTTATCCTCTGGTGGGGCTGTGTTTTCATCCAATGTGCTTATGAGGGTCCAGCCTGTGGATGGTAAAAGTTACATGGGGGAAAAAATGAGGTTGTTTCAAAGGAAAATGCCCCCCTCCAGTTCAACAAAATCTCTAAATAAGGCCAATGTATGAGTTACCGAAACCGGAGGGAGAGGATGTGGAGGGCAGGCAAAGGGGATGAATCGAATATGATGCCAGCTTTGCATATTTAACATGTAGATGGCCAAATATCGGATGTTTTCTTTTGGTTTCAGGAAGGGGATTGGGGACAGATCACCACCTGCAGACAGCTCGTGTTTACACACTTTGTTTAATCACTCGTTTAGAACAACAACTTTACCACTGCTCGTACTGTATCCTTGCACTGTGTAAATCACACGAATAAATGAAGTTTATTTTATTATCATTCAGTCTCATTCGCTATTGATTGTGGTTTTTGATGAGCCTCCAATTAACCCATCCCCCGAGCAGCGGGAGACGGGGTTTTGCAACCACGTCTGTGTGTCTGTCTATCTGTCTGTCTGTCTGTCTGTCTGTCTGTCTGGGCCATACAACTAATTTACCGTTGGAGCTTTGTCATCAAATCTTCAGGAATGCTTTATTATGAGAATATGGGGAAGACAAATTAATAATTTTGTCGAAAGGTCAAAGGTCAGCAACACCTAAAATCATCAATTTTCATCTAATTGACCTGAAATTTCAATTTACCATTTCAGCTTTGTCACCTTAAATCTTACTATAATTCACCAAATGTCTGTCCGTTTGTCTGTCTGTCCGTCCGTTCGAAGGTACCGCAAAAACGGATGAACCGATCGCAACGATATTTTGGGTGGGTAATCCTGGGATCTCCTGGAGTAAAATAGGGGATATTGTTTTTCCAATTCCAGCTTTGGCCTCCAGCATTTTCAGGTTTGGACTCCCGCATAACGTCAATTTTCCTGGGTGCCGCACAAACGGCCGCACCGATCGCTGCACAGCTGCACCAATCGGCTGCACCGATTGGACTCGGTGACCTCGGACAAAGGCCTTTCATAAGGACATGGGTTTAATCCCTGCCTGAGAGAATGCCAACCCCCACCCCGCCATCACGGTCGTCTCTCCAACTCACAATCCCACGAGATAAGCGGAAAGGACGACCCAAAACCAATTATCTTCTTTTTGATTCGTATATAAACATCATTAAAAGTAAATAATGACCTCGGCCAAAGTTCAAACGACGTGAGTTTAATCTCTACATGAGAGAATTCCACATAGCTATTTGGGCGGTGTATACGCTAACAGATCGCTGTCTCCATCGATCTTGCTAAGGCCGTAACACCTATCGGCTCAAAATCCTTTTAACTGTTAACTTGGTAGTTTTTACAATGAAGGAAACATTAACAATGTTGTTAAAAGTTTATTTTGGGATTAATTTGTGATTGGAGTTATGTTGTTTGGAATGAAAAAAGAGATATCGAGTTCAAGTAAATAACGACATGCCTACCTTCGAAACGTGAACTTCGTGGATCGCCATATGCAGATTCGCCATGGACCCATGATGGATGTTTCTATACGTGAAGTCGTGAACGTACCCGTTTGTTTGCGAACGGGAACATTTTTCATGGAAGTCCTTCACGAACTTGCTGTCCATGTTTGACATGTGACTGAGGGTGCTACAGGAATGTGGAATGTGTTGGTTTCATGCTTTAGCATTCGCCGTATCTGCATTGCCTGTTTGCTTCCGGCCTCCCACCCGTGCGTAGCACGGGTATCTCACTAGTATTAAGAATTTGCATTTCTAGGTAAGTGACCCTAACCCTAACCCTACCCTACCCTAATCCTAACCCTAACAACTGTAAAGTTTGGTAGATTAGGAATAATGGTCTGGGCCTGTTTTTCATGGTACAGGCTAGGCCCCTTAGTTCCAGTGAAGGGAAATATTAACGCTACAGCATACAATGACATTCTAGACGATTGTGTGCTTCCAACTTTGTGGCAACAGTTTGGGGAAGGCCCTTTCCTGTTTCAGCATGACAATGCCCCTGTGCACAAAGCGAAGTCAATATAGAAATGGTGTGTCGAGATTGATGTGGAAGCCTCCCCGCGCCCCCGTTCACCAGGCCTCGAGGCAACCTTTGGAATGAGAGGTTCGACAAGCACATACGGGTGTGATGTTCAGGTTTCCACATCCTTATGGCCGTGTAGTGTATCAGCTTACTTCCAATCATCAGCAAGGTCATTTAATCCATCATCACAGTTGATCCACCAGGCCACTCCCACCAGTTGGTCCACCAGGCCAGAGCCACTCCACCAGGCCAACGCACGCCGCCACGCGCCAAGCCTCATTTGCATGCTCGGTCCCAAATGAGAATGCAGGCAAGGAGGATCGTCAACGCTCCACCGTCCGTCGTCGCCCAACAAGCCAAGGTCCAAACGGGAAGAGGTCCAACGCACAGACAGGAGGTAAGAGGAAGAGTACGTCCAGGGCAAACAGGAGCTCCAAGCGCTAGATACAGTTCCAACGAGAGGGCAGAGAGAGAGAGATCAAAATGCCGGCGAGCCAGTCGTTTTACGGATCGTCTCGTGACCTCAACTCGCTTCTCCTCCAACCGACGCGTCGCTTCTTGGTAGTCTTTCGCGCCCTCCGCACGTCTCCTCCAATCAGCGCGTCGCTTCTGGTACGTCTTTTGCGCCCTCCACACTGATTGGCCGAGCGCTTCGCACCTTTGGTGTTGGTGTCATCAGTCGGTGGCCGTTCAGTGTGTCGCTCCTTCCACCTTCCTTCCACCAATCACGGGGAAGCTTCCTGCCCCTCTCCTGACCAATCACAGTCCTTCTGGGCGTGGCTATTTCCTGCCTGTTCAGTGTCTGCTTGTCATGCCGCTGTAGTGCGTGGTCGCTTCCTGTCTGTTCTTCCTGGTGTTTTATTATAATCGTGGCGGAGGGGGGATTGAAGTTGTGTGTGCGACAATGGGCCTAGCTAATGTCTATGGGTATGTTGCCATACGGGACACAGGTATGATCACAGAGGGGACGACGTACAGTGGAATTTTATCCTTCTGCCCTAATTCCAGTTAACAAGCCCTGCCCCCTCGTGGCGGGACGAAGACACAAGCTTAATCCGACATTCGGGCTAGGCAGGTCCCTGACTTACTGTACATCGAAGTGGTTCTTGCTATCCACAATCATCGGAGCACCTACCTATACAGATCTACCTGGATCTATATATCTCCCTACCCAAAATTCATAACAATATTCTACATGCTGCCGTGTGTTCCAGCAACCATTGGAATTGGTTTAAAATACCACGATGTGGAGCTATGCTCTCACGATAAAGCCGGACAAAATGGACGACACCAGGAACGAAGTTTCACTGAGCTATTTATTTCTAGCTCAACTCAAAAGCACTGAAAAGCCCGATAGAATGGGTGGCAATTCATAACCAAAGTTCATCACACAAAAGCCATGCCTCTCAGGCGGGGCGTGTTATGCAAATCGGTAAGCCACGCCTCTCAACGGGGCGTGTTATGCAAACCAAGTGTCCGCCCGGGCAAGGCAAGTCCGGGCAAGTCCGGACGAGCCCGGGCAAGTGACCGCCCGCCGGTTACGTCATCGGCCGGTGCAAGGGGATTGTGTAATGCTTCCGGTAACTGCTACAACGATACTGTTTAAAATACCTTTAGTTGGTGTAGTATAGTGCCTTACTCTACCAGGTGAGCGTCCAGGGGGTGTTGCCCCTATTTATAATATCTCTGTAAGGTTATTCTTTATTATTCCCGTAGCTCCAATGATCACTGGTACAATTTCAACATTCTTCAGATTCCAAAATCTTTTCACTTCATTTTGCATTGTAGTGTGTGTGTGTGTGTGTGTGTGTGTGTGTGTGTGTGTGTGTTTGTGTAGTTGGTTGTTACTTCCAAATGCAGGTTTCAGAAGGTGCAACGGAGTCCTCCCAGGTCTCGAAGTAACCACCTCCGTTTCAGTAAGGGATCATGATTCATGGACCAGTTTGTGAAGTTTCCTTGTTCTCCAAGTTTTGTTCCGAGGGTTCTTTTGAGGATCGTCACCGAGCCTCGGACAGCTTCCAATTGCAGTTTGTTTGTTGTAATATTCCCAGCGATGGTTTTTAAGATCTCTGTAAGGTTCTTTTTTATCATTCCCGTTGCTCCAATAATCACTGGTACAATTTTGGTATTCTTCAGCTTCCAGGATCTTTTCACTTCGTTTTTGAGGTCTTGGTATTTGGTCATTTTCTTGATTTCTCTGATGTTTCGGCCAAAATCGCTGGGGATTGACACCTCCATTAGCAATGCTTCATTTTCTTTTTTTGTACCCAAGTACTGTATCCGATCGCAAGGCTTTGTTTTCTATGTTCACGCTTGATGGGATCATTAGGTCATACTTGAGCATTAATTACTTCCTTGTTTTTAAGTGATCGCTTTTGGTTTTTAAAGTTTCCACGAGTTTTCTGGAACTGGGATATTTAGACTTTTGCAGATGTGCCAGTGGATAATTCAACACACTTTGTTGTGCCTTTAGGTGTATAGCTGCTCTGACATGAGTTATGTTTACATCCCGACATGAGGTTGTTTTTTGTTTGTTTTTGTTTTTTTGTATACTGAATCGAGGCTCGTGAAAGAGCTAACATTTACTTCACAAACAAATGAACCAGACAAACAAAATATATAAAAAGAGGGAGCGGAAGACAAGATGGGGAGAGAAGGGGAAGCACACAAACACAACATTTGAGAGCAGGGAGATGTGTGGGAGTGCTCCTGTGGCTGGGCCTGAGTTGTATGCATTTATATGTATAGGGGAAACCGCATTTTTATATGGTAGTATAGGTCCTAGGCTTTAAAAAAAAATTGGGTTCTCGCTCGAAATCCCTATAGATTTTGCCCAGCTTGCCCCAAAAGTTGCCCGTCGGGCGAGAAACCATACCGGTCATATCTTGGCCATTTCTTGAGCGATTTTGACAAACTTTTTTTTTAAATAGAGGTTTTTTGGTGTGGGGAACACGTTTAAAACAATAAAAATTCGATATAGAGTCTATCAAGTGATTCCAATGTCAATCGAAGGAATCGAACCATGTTTATAGGACTATAGGTACCTACTACCATCACTAGCTTTGATATATTCGTGATTGTCATTTGTCAATGTGTTTTAAGATATTTTTTTAACCCTTTTTTAATCTCTCTTTCCATTTCAGATTGGAACTGACTAACATCATGATGGAAGCGGTCAATCTTAGCGCTGCGACTGATGCTGCGGTTGAGTTTGATGAGGAGCTTTGTATTATTTGCCAAGAGTACACCCAAGACAAGCTGGTGTGTACACAACATGGGTGCGATCAGATTATATCCGCAAGTGAGACACGACAAGATGCGGTGTTCACAAGGTTGAAGAAGTTGATGCCTGGTGCTCTATTCAATTATCATGTCACAAATGCGTGCTACAAGGGCTACACAAATAGCACCAAAATTGCCAAGCTTAAGGAGAAGCAGAAAGAAGCATTGAAGCAATCTGTGCCCTCTGGTGATGGTGCATCAATCCAGTCACTAACACCTACTACAACACGTTCACAGTCAAACAGCATGCGAACACCGGCTTGTGTGGCACCTGGTCGTGCCACTGTGTACTATCAGTATACATGCGTCATATGTGGCAACAAGTCAGTCAACCGTGACTTCACCAAATATAGAATCTGCGAGAGCAACCGAGCAAACATATTCCTAGATGCGACCGTCTACTTCCAGGATGATGTTTTCCGTCGAACTTGTGACCTTCAAGACGAACATGCTGTGTATGGGTCTGATATTTATTATCAGAACCAGTGCATGTGCAAATATATTCAGCAGTATGAACGCTCCAGAACTTTTAGTGCCCCTGTACAACTCAATGCCAAGCAGCGGATGTGGAATGAGATCGTTGACGAGATTGAGATGGGTCTGAGTGCTGGCAAGGGTTATGAACTTTCTACTATTCGAGACCAGATGAACAGCCACCTAGGAGGTAAAGGTAATGTCCAGAATAGGGATGTGAAGGTCCTCCTCTACAAGCAGTTCAACGACCTGATAGACTTTGCTTACTCAGATTCTGCAAGAAAATGCCTCATGGTATTCTATGTGCTGGGTAATGAGGCAAATGTACTTGCTGAGCGTATCCGATCAGTGAGTCCCATGCAATTAGTAGCAGCTCAATTCAGAG
Source organism: Myxine glutinosa (assembly GCF_964187855.1). Taxonomy (NCBI): domain Eukaryota; kingdom Metazoa; phylum Chordata; class Myxini; order Myxiniformes; family Myxinidae; genus Myxine; species Myxine glutinosa. The sequence goes on from NC_136273.1 coordinate 20,898,988, forward strand.
CATGCTTGCATGACTACGACTTCGACTTAGATGATCGCTTCTGTGATGCCCAAGATTTAAAGCAAGCCTGGTCAAAGATGAATATCCCAGAGCCCATCCTGCAGTTTTATGGCCATTTGTTTAAATTCAATCCAGCCACATACAGGGCCGCAGCTGACCAAGTAATAACAAGTGACATGCAGGAAGATGTCGATGATGTAGACCAGGAAGAGGAACAGGTGCAAAGATGGTTCTCTTTCAGTCCAGCGATGTCGGAAAATACAGACCATGTTCCAGCACATGTTCTCCATTCCCCATTCTGGCAGAAAAAGAACACAAATGTCTGTATTGAATGCCGAGTTTGCCCACAGTTTAGGACGTGGTGGCAAAATCTTTGTCACCTCTCTGAATCGACAGGCGCTGGCCATGAGCTACAGTGAACTTCGCCGGTACCAGCATGTCATGGCCGCGTTCACTGTCAACCAAAATGAAGCGGACATGAAGTTGCCAGCCCATTTTGACCCAGGGAACTTCACATCAGCAGCAATGGACAACTGAGACCACGAAGGTGCAAATTCATCTGAACATGATACGGTGTGTGTCCTCTACCAGCATAAGCCTAAGGCCGTCTTATCCAAACCCAAGCGCTGTGACACATCTGTAGTTCATGGTCCGAAAGCCCTAAAGGAAGTATTGCCATGTCAGCAGCTACACGAATTTGGAGAAAATCTGAAAAAGTATGACCTACCCACATCCTACAGAGGCCACGATCAACCAGCAGTCTACGATGACACTAGGCGGGACAAGCGACTATCCGATATGGCTTGGGCCATAGGCAGACTTAACTTGGAAGTCAGTGATAGCCACATGGCGGACTTGGTATATCCGACAACTGAAACTATGCGATCGTGGAGCGCAAGCAATGCGGTTTGGGCGGATGACAATGCGAGGTGGACGCGGCAAAACTGTGCGATATATCCCACTGCACATTCTGCACGAACGTCAAGGTCAAGACGTTTGCAATGTCCTTCCTGCCTTGCACTGCTTGACTGCATGTGATGCAACGAGCAAAGTAGGCACCAAGAAAGCTGCCCTCAAAGCCCAGCCCACCCAATTGCTTAGAAATTTCGGTAGAGAAATGACAATTACACCCGAGACCAAGGCTGATGCTGAAAAATTCCTCGTGCTGGTGTTAAGAGAGACTAACCAATTTTCGTCCTTCACACAGCTTCGTGCCCAAATATATCATCAGACCAAGGGCTCATCACATCAAAATTTGCCTCCAACGTCAGAGGGTTTGCTTCCACACATAATGCGAGCCTTGTTCGGTACATACTCGATTATCCACCTCTTCCAACCCAGCATCATAGATCCACTACATTTTGGGTATCAGCTAGAGAACGACTGCCTTGTTCCAGTCACAGGGTGCAAGACTCTGAATAAGCGGTGGACAGTGACCTGTAACTGTGGCAAGTGTGCTCGAGCCACATGTCCATGCCGCATGGAGGAGGTGGGCTGCACCCCTTTCTGCAAGTGCATGAAGTTGCAAGATGATGCCTGCACCAATCCATATAATTAGATCTGATGTGGTGGAAGTTTACACAAATTCATTGTGATGTGGGTGTTAATCTTAATAAATTTGTGTGATATGGCAGTTGTCTAACAGTAAAACCTGTATTCCTTTTTTTTAGCAAAAACGTATCATCTAAAATAATAAAATGACCTAAGAGATATTGAGGATTAAAAATTTCGGGCCTGATTTGGTTTCTCCGGAAGAGCTTCAGAGCCGCTATCATGTAAACCAGTTCTCAAATCGACTAAATATTGCTTTTCGCGTGTTCAACAGCCAAAAAAACCTCTATTTAAAAATTTTTTGGTCAAAATCGCTCAAGAAATGGCCGAGATATGACCGGCATGGTTTCTCGCCCGACGGGCAACTTTTCGGGCAAGCTGGGCAAAATCTATAGGGATTTCGAGCGAGAACCCAATTTTTTTTTTAAGCCTAGGACCTATACTACCATATAAAAATGGGGTTTCCCCTATACATATAAATGCATACAACTCAGGCCCAGCCCCTAGAGTAAAGGGAGAGGGCTTGGGGAGGGAGAGGTGTGGGGAGGGGGGGGGGGGGGGAGAAGTATAAAACACAAGGACACCAAGGACTTCCAGGACAGAAGTTGGTATTTCAAAAAAGTGGAATTGGGGTTAAATTAGCGGGGGTAGAAAAGATCAAGGTTTTGGATGGGGGAAGATAAGAGATGGTGGTGAACAGCTGTTTTAAAGACCTGGAGGGTGGAGTGGGTTTGAAGAGAGTGAGGGAGTTTGTTCCAGAGGCGGGAGAAAAGAGGAATGAAGGAGTGAAGGTGAGCAGAGAGTCTTGATTTTGGCAGTTTAACTATAAGAGGGTTGCAGGCAGATCTTGTGCGACCTGTAGGAATATTTGCGGGACAGAGCCCAGAGAGAGCTGGGGGGGCAAGGCCAGAGAGGAGTCGGTAGAAGATGGAAAGACCACCAACCTGCCTGCGGTGAATGAGTGAGAGGCCCTTGGAGTTAGCTTCATCGTGGAAGATTCCAATGATTCTGAATGCTTTGGTTTCAACAGCGTGAAGACGAGCTAGGTGTGAGGCAGGAGCACCAGCCCAGAGGGGAGAGCAGTATTCCATTGAGCTGCGGATGAAAGCCTTGTATGTGGTGAGGAGCTCAGGTGTGCCAAGGAAGGACTTCGCACGACGGAGGATGCCCAGTCGGCGACTGGCTTTGGAGGCCAGATTTGAAATGTGGTTTTCCCAGGAAAGATCATGGCAGATAGTGAGACCCAAAAGATTGAGCGACAGAACTTCTTGGAGAGGATTATTCAGAAAGTGGATGGGAGGGTTGTCCAGTCGGTCTTTTCGGAGAGACATCGTAAGAGTGTGAGATTTGTCAGGATTGAAAGACATGTTCCACTTGTTTGCCCAGTCTGTGATTTTGTCCAGGTCTGCAGAGAGTGAGGAGGCTGCAGACTGCCGATCTGAGGTATGAAGAATGGAGCGACAGAGTAGAGTCATCAGCAAAGAGATAGAGAGGATTTTCAAGAGAGTCAGAGAGATCATTGATAAAGACCAGAAAAAGCACAGGGCCCAGAACACTGCCTTGGGGAACTCCAGCCTGAACAGGAAGTGGAGATGAGAGAAACCCATTCAGGGCCACACGTTGACTACGACTAGAGAGGAAGTCCGCCAGCCATGCGTGGAGATTTCCATGGATACCAAAGGAGGAGAGTTTGGTGAGCAGAGCGGGGTGCCAGACAGTATCGAAGGCACGTGATATGTCAAGGGAGACAGGTCTAATTTCCTGTTTGGCGTTGAGGACCTCCATCCATTGTTGAGAAAGCAGAAGCAGCATGTCCAGAGTAGAGTGACCAGGTCTGAAACCAAATTGATGATCAGAGATCAAGCCATTGGAGAAGAGGAAAGATTTCATATCTGAAGATGAGGTGACTTTTAAAGGTTAAAAGAGGTGACTTTTAACCTCGCCTGAGGAGAGGGTATTGCGTTTGAGCAACACCTGAGCAACAAGAAACACCTGTCAGTTGTCTGTTCCAATTATGCTTACCTAAAATGGGGGGGGGGAAGGGATTGAACATAAAAAGTGCTGTTGTTCTCCAATGCTAAAACACATATGCAAGTTTTCTTTGCAAGTATGTTGATCACTCCGGTTTGTGTGTGTGTTTGTCTTTCCGCTCACTTATACTTGCCTACAGGTCACAATTTGAAACCGATCTTCATGAAACCTTCACGTCTTTGTCCGTGTGTGTGTGTATGTGTGTGTGTGTGTGTGTGTGTGTGTGTGTGCGTGTGTGTATGTGTGTGTGTGTGTGTGTGTGTGTGTGTGTGTGTGTGTGTTTGTGAACAAGATATCTGGAAAAGTTCTGAACGGATTTGGATGAAAGTTGGTGGGATGATTGCCCTTGGGATAAGGAAGAATTGATTCGTTTTTGGTGAAGCTCAGGATATTATTCCCGATCCAGGAATTTTTTGAAGGATTGTTTACCATTGGAAGATCGGGCTCCAACTTGACCCACGGCGGGAGTTTGCGCTCTACTGAGTGGCGTTCTAGTTTGAGTTGTTCTGACAATTTTTCCGTTGTTTGGTACAAATAGTTTTAAATCATCCATGTACAGTAGATGTGTCACCTTTGTTGTCTCTTTGGGCGTTGACCTATTTGATGTCAGGGTGTATCCGTGTATGTCTGTTCGGGTCGTAACGTTTTTACCATTTGACATTTGTCATAAAAATTTCAACAAAGCTTTATTATGAGAATATGGAGAAGACAAATTAATAGTTTGGTCAAGAGGTCAAATGTCAACACCAGATAAAATCGTCAATTTCCATCCAATTGACCTTTTAAGAATTTGCATGCTTGGTCATTGAATTGGTTCACCAATGAAAGGCTAGAAGCCGATTGTTTTTTCTTCTTTAGAGCAAAAGGTCAAAGGTCAAGGTTGTATGACATCGTCAAGTTTCGTCCGATTGACTTGATATTTGAACAGTATTTGCATAGCCTATTGGGTCACTGAATTGCTTCACCAATAAAACGCTAGAAGCCGATTGTTTTGAGGTCAAATGTCAAGGTCGCCTAAATCAGTCAATTTTTTTTCTATTGTTTTGCTGTTTTTGTCATGTTGACCATACGGAAAAAGAAGTCCAAAAACAAAGCAAATGCAGATGGACTTTGTATTTTCAGATTCTTTCTAGTTTAAATAGTGATGTGTTTGTTATGCCTATGGATGCCACCCACATTCCTCCATATTTTCTCGAAGGCCGGGAACATAATATTCTGCAGCTCCCCATTCCCATAGCAAATTGGTTTTAACTGTCGTGGTTTTTAATAACACGGCATTTTCCAGGACCGTAACCACCGCAATATTTAAGGGTTTACGGTGCACACATTGGCGGAAGTGGGCACATTTGCTTCAAAGTTCAAACCCAGGTTAAAAAAAATTTGCGGAGGATTGAGGAAGCAGTCTGATGCCTATACACCGCCCAAGTAGCTATGCACCATTCTCTCGAGAAAGATATTTTATCACTCGATTAGTAATTATTCATATCGAAAGTGTATTGGAAAACACATGGAACTTCAAGCTTCCCTTGTAGCGAGCACAAAACGTTTGCAACATTTCGTACTTCATGGGAAAAGCCAATTTCATACGTGCGCAGTTCGGTGGGCGGGGTTTCAGGTTGATGCGTACATACGTGCGTACGTTCGGTAGGAAAGGTCAGAAATCCCGCCAATGTATTAAAATGGTCTTACTCAAACCGTTCAGTTGTACAAATAACCACGGATGGGCAGCACAACATCTATTTTCCTGAAGAAAATTAATATCAAACAACAACAACAAGGTGACGTAATTGCACACTGTAGGTGAATGGATCACTTCCGGGTTGCCGGGCCGGCTTCGCGATAAACACAGCGGAGCTCGGGTCAGCTGATGGGATTGGATGGAGGACGGATAGAGACCTTCATCCTAACGGGATCAATGGGTATGTGTAGAATTCATTAATCGCGGATTTTTTGATCCACACAAGACAAGGGGTTGACATATAAAACTATACGGGTATATAACGGGTATGTAGACCATATTATTTATTAGGGTACGTACACCTTTACTCATTAGCGTAGGCCCGTACATAGCCTTACCTGCTTGGTGGATCAACGAGAGCAGTGTTTTGATGGTGTTTGTGGATAAATTGTCTGAGAGTGTCTCGGTGTACTGTGCACACAGGTGGGGTAAGGTGATGGGACCCATATTGTCTCTTTGAGGTGTCTGCTTACACGGACAGCTCACCTGTTCAGGTGCGTACCCGCCGGATACACTCGGTTGTTGTTGAGCTAATGTCTCAACAGGTAAGCTTTAATACTTTGTACAGTAATAATTATCGTTTGTATGTATTGTAACACAGTTGAGGTGCTGGGTGACTGTTATGGGATTTATATGGGTCACGACCTTTGTGACCTTCATATGGAGGAGAGTCCGTGCCATGTGACCATCAAGACCAGGTGGTGTGATATCGTCCTTCGCATGTTGAAGGTGATGTGTCGCTGGGTTCGATTGGCGCCAATCGCAGGGATGACATTATCGTTATAAATAGTGCATCACCAGCTGCCAGGAATCCCCCAGCGTATTCCATGTACCTTGATGGTGACTTTGTGACGTGTCCCTTCGGACGAGTGCCGTGCTCTTTATCGGAGAGTCTATACCATGGTGTGTGAGACGACCTGTACGGAGAGTCTATACCATGGTGTGTGACGATTTGAGCTCGTTCTTGTGCACGGAGAGTCTATACCATGGTGTGTGACGATTTGAGCTCGTTCTTTTGCACGGAGAGTGCATATCATGGTGTGTGACGATTTGAGCTCGTTCTTTTGCATGGAGAGTCTATACCATGGTGTGTGTCGACCTGAGTTCGTTCTTTTGCACGGAGAGTGCATATCATGGTGTGTGACGATTTGAGCTCGTTCTTGTGCACGGAGAGTCTATACCATGGTGTGTGACGATTTGCGCTTGTTCTTGTGCACGGAGAGTGTATACCATGGTGTGTGACGATTTGAGCTCGTTCTTGTGCACGGAGAGTGCATACCATTGTGTGTGACGATTTGAGCTCGTTCTTTTGCATGGAGAGTCTATACCATGGTGTGTGTCGACCTGAGTTCGTTCTTGTGCATGCAGAGTCTATACCATGGTGTGTGACGATTTGAGCTCGTTCTTGTGCACGGAGAGTGTAAACCATGGTGTGTGACGATTTGAGCTCGTTCTTGTGCACTGAGAGTGCATACCATTGTGTGTGACGATTTGAGCTCGTTCTTTTGCATGGAGAGTCTATACCATGGTGTGTGTCGACCTGAGTTCGTTCTTGTGCATGCAGAGTCTATACCATGGTGTGTGACGATTTGAGCTCGTTCTTTTGCACGGAGAGTCTATACCATGGTGTGTGACGACCTGTACGGAGAGTCTATACCATGGTGTGTGTCGACCTGAGCTCGTTCTTGTGCACGAAGAGTCTATACCATGGTGTGTGACGATTTGAGCTCGTTCTTTTGCACGGAGACTCTATAACATGGTGTGTGACGACCTGTACGGAGAGTCTATACCATGGTGTGTGTCAACCTGAGTTCGTTCTTGTGCATGGAGAGTCTATACCATGGTGTGTGACGATTTGAGCTCGTTCTTGTGCATGGAGAGTGCCTACCATGGTGTGTGACGATTTGAGCTCGTTCTTTTGCACGAGAGTCTATACCAGGGTGTGTGACGACCTGTACGGAGAGTCTATACCATGGTGTGTGTCGACCTGAGCTCGTTCTTGTGCATGGAGAGTCTATACCATGGTGTGTGACGATTTGAGCTCGTTCTTGTGCACGGAGAGTCTACACCATGGTGTGTGACAACCTGAGCTCGTTCTTGTGCATGAAGAGTCTATACCATGGTGTGTGACGATTTGAGCTCGTTCTTGTGCATGGAGAGTCTATACCATGGTGTGTGACGATTTGAGCTCGTTCTTGTGCATGGAGAGTCTATACCATGGTGTGTGACGACCTGAGCTCGTTCTTGTGCACGGAGAGTGTGTACCATGGTGTGTGATGACCTGAGCTCGTTTGCGTGCACGGAGATTCTATACCATGGTGTGTGACGATTTGAGCTCGTTCTTGTGCACGGAGAGTCTATACCATGGTGTGTGATGACCTGAGCTCGTTCTTGTGCACAGAGAGTGTATACCATGGTGTGTGATGACCTGAGCTCGTTTGCGTGCACGGAGAGTCTATACCATGGTGTGTGACGATCTGAACTTGTTCACGTGCACGGCCAGTCTTTACCATGGTGTGTGTCGATCTGAGCTCGTTCACGTGCATGGCGAGTCTATACTATGGTGTGTGACGGTTTGAGCTCATTCGCGTGTACGGAGAGTCTATGCCATGGTGTGTGAGGACATGAGCTTGCTCGTGTGCACGTCGAGTCCATACCATTGTGTGTGACGATTGAGCTCATTCACGTGCACGGAGAGTCTACCATGGTGTATGATGACATGATCTTGTTCGTGTGCAGGGCGAGTCTTTTCCATGGTGTGTGACGATTTGAAGTCATTCGCGTGCTCGGAGAGTCTATACCATGGTGTGTGACGATCTGAGCTCGTTCGTGTGCATGGAGAGTCCATACAATAGTGTGTGACGACATGAGCTTGTTCGTGTGCACGGCGAGTCAATACCATCGTGTGTGACGAATGAGCTCATTCGCATGCATGGAGGGTCTATACCATTGTGTGTGATGAGCTGAGCTCGTTCGTGTGCATGGAGGGTCTATACCATTGTGTGTGATGAGCTGAGCTCGTTCGCGTGCACGGAGAGTCTATACCATGGTGTGTGACGATCTGAGCTCGTTCGTGTGTACACGTTGAATGTGTTTTAATGAATGTTTCCCCCTGTACTGTCTTTCCCTCGCGGTCCCCCTGTACTGTCTTTCCCTCGTGGTCCCCCTGTGCTGTGTTCCTGGATGTTTTTTTGTTGAATGTGTTTTAATGAATGTTTCACCCTGTACTGTCTTTCCCTCGCGGTCCCCCTGTGCTGTGTTCCTGGATGTTTTTTTGTTGAATGTGTTTTAATGAATGTTTCCCCCTGTACTGTCTTTCCCTCGTGGTCCCCCTGTGCTGTGTTCCTGGATGTTTTTTTGTTGAATGTGTTTTAATGAATGTTTCCCCCTGTACTGTCTTTCCCTCGTGGTCCCCCTGTGCTGTGTTCCTGGATGTCTTTTTGTTGAATGTGTTTTAATGAATGTTTCCCCCTGTACTGTCTTTCCCTCGTGGTCCCCCTGTGCTGTGTTCCTGGATGTCTTTTTGTTGAATGTGTTTTAATGAATGTTTCCCCCTGTACTGTCTTTCCCTCGTGGTCCCCCTGTACTGTGTTCCTGGATGTCTTTTTGTTGAATGTGTTTTAATGAATGTTTCCCCCTGTACTGGCTTTCCCTCGTGGTCCCCCTGTGCTGTCTTTCCCTCGTGGTTGTCAGCTCTTTCACGAGCCTCGATTCAGTATATAAAAAAAAAAAGAGAGTGTATACCATGGTGTGTGACGACCTGAGCTCGTTCTTGTGCACGGAGAGTCTATACCATGGTGTGTGACGATCTGAGCTCGTTCGTGTGCACAGAGAGTCTATGCCATGGTGTGTGACCCCACCCCTCTCATAATTATATGTCTTCAATAAATGGCTTGTTTCTTGAAACTACTATTCTTTTTCCATTTGCACTTCTCATTTGAAGTTTGCTAATGGCCATAATGGGAAGTGGCCATGTGCTGTGTGCAGGAAGGGTGTCGGAGTGAACTCCATTCAATGTACAATGTGCGCTGAGTGGGTTCATCAAAAATGTAGTGGTCTGAGAGGGTCATTAACCAGTGTGGCAGCTACATTCAAATGTAAGGTGTGCACAGAGGGAGCTGCAGATGGAGGAAATGTTGAGTTGGATCTTGGAGAGGGCGTGAAGCTGGAAGGTGTGAAAACATTTTGCTATCTCGGAGACATGCTGAATGGAGAAGGTGGATTAGACTCGGCAACGGTTGCTAGAGTGAGATGTGCATGGAAGAAGTTTCGGGAACTGAGTGGCGTGCTGATGAGTAGGGGAGTGTCGTTGAAGCTGAAGGGAAAGGTGTATGCTGCATGTGTGAGAAGTGTTATGTTTTATGGGAGCGAGACATGGGTAATGAACGTAGAGCAGCAACGAAGGCTGGAAAGGGTGGAAATGCGAATGGTTCGGTGGATGTGCGGAGTGTCGCTGAGAGAGAGGAAGACAAATGATGAATTGCGAAAGATGATGGGAATAGAGCCTGTGATTGATGCTGTGAAGAGGAACAGGTTAAGATGGTTTGGTCATGTGTTGAGGAAGGATGAAAGTGACTGGTTGAGAAGAGTGATGGAAATGAATGTAGAAGGAAGTAGAGGACCGGGAAGACCGAGAAAGACTTGGCTAAAGACGGTGGAAGAAGACATGCGGCAAGGGGGTTAACAAGGAGAGATGCAGAAAATAGGGCAAAATGGAGAAGATTGTCATGGGGACCGCAAGGCTAACCCCCGCTCTTGCAGGGAAAATGGCCTTAAAATGCATGTTGTTGTTGTTGTTGTTGTTGTTGTTGTTGTTGTTGTTGTATTTGAAGTTTGCTAAGCATGAGAAACGTTCTGAATCACATGGTAACTTTTGTTAAGAAACCCTAAACTTGGTAACTTTTGTTAATTTACCATTAACTTGGCAACTTTGGTTAATTTACCCTGAACATGGTAACCTTGGTTAATTTACCCTTAACTTGGTAACTTTGGTTGATTTACCTTAAACGTTTTAACTTTGGTTGATTTACCCTAAACTTGGTAACTTTTTGGTTAATTTAACCTTAACTTGGTAACTTTGGTTGATTTACGCTAAACTTGATAACTTTGGTTGATTTACCTTAAACGTTTTAACTTTGGTTGATTTACCCTAAACTTGGTAACTTTTTGGTTAATTTACCCTTAATTTGGTAACTTTGGTTAATTTACCCTTAATTTGGTAACTTTGGTTAATTTACCCTTAAATTGGTAACTTTGGTTAATTTACCCTCAACTTGGTAACTTTGGTAGTTTACCCTTAACATGGTAAATTTGGTTAATTTACATAAGGGAACCCAAAAAAGAGAGTTTAGTTACCTTATGGTTTTCACTCCTGTCTAGTTGTCTGAGCAGGATATCTCACAAGGTTATGGATGTATTCGGACGAATCTTGTGGACAGATTGGGTGTGTGACAAGGACGAATCGATTACATTTTGGTGAAGATTCGAATACAGATATAGAAACGAGTTTTCATTTTTTATTTTTTTAAAGACGTATACCCGTTTCCTATGGGAGCGGCAGGAAGGGTCATTCTTCTTTGTGGTATATAGATTACAGTAGATCTAGGGTCAGTCATCAAAAACATCAGGGTGTGTTTATTTACCAGGTTTCTTGTAGAGTGCTCACCAAGCGGTTTAAACATTCGAGCAAGAACTCCATTGAAAACCGTTGATAAGGAATGGCTGGTGTGGCAAGCGCTAGCTAGCTGCTTGGTAACTGAACACACCCCAGGTTGTCTCCCTTTCAGTTTATTGTTAAACAGCAGGAGTGACTGTATCAGAAGGTAATCAAACGTGTTTGTGGTTTATAATATTTTCACTTCTACTAGGGAGTGCTCCCACCAAAATGGTACGATAAGCCGTACGGCGTTTGTTCAAGGAGGAGAAACCCCTTGGGGAGTTGCGATATTATTTGTATTAATATTGTTTTGTATTACAGACTTGGCATTTAATATGGAATATTTTTTTTTCTTGACTTGGGTTTACTTTCTGAACTCAGTGTATCAATCTGGTGAGTTTCTTTTACCCTTCGGTGATGTCTTTGTTGAAAGAGCCATGTCACTGATTGTCTTTCGCAGCAGGAAGTCAATAACAGGATTATATCACAGGTGGCGTGACAAAATGTAAGGACAGGTACATTTGACGATTGGCTTCACAATCGGGTATATAAGGGTTGTTGCGTTCTGTATTAGTGGAAAACAACTGCTGCATGTCTACAAAAGTTGTTGCCGCTTCCTCTGGAGATGGTCCGTCAACTTGACAATGCTGTTTGTCATGGAGTGGTGGCTTTACGAAATTCTGGCATGAAACAGCGTGCTATTGCTCGGCAGTATGGCATCACTCAAGGTCAGGTGTCAAAGATCCTGAAACGAAATGCTCAGATGGGTGTCCCTACTCCAATACCGAGGCCAGGACGTCCACGCAGAACCACAAGGAGAGATGATCGCCAGCTGCACCGGTTAGTCTGCAATGGCCGTACCAAGTCAGCGAATCGGCTTAGGGCTGAGTGGCAGCAACTGACAAATGTGCCTGTATCCATAAGGCTAGTCGACCAACGACTGGTTCAAGCAGGCTATCGTGCCAGGCGTCCCCTGAGAAAGCCACGCCTGACCAGACAACACAGCCAGCACCAATTGCAGTGGGCCAGAGAGCACCGTCAATGGCAGCCAGGACACTGGAATCACGTGACCTTCAGTGACGAGTCTAGGTTTCTGGTCTATCGTCAAGATGGCCGTGTCCGAGTGCGCAGACAAGTGCATGAAGCCCACAACGAAGATTGTATAGTGCCAAGAGTCCAAGCTGGAGGTGGTGGGGTGACCGTTTGGGCTGCTTTTCATGCAGGGGGCAAAACTGACCTGGTTGTTCTGAATGGAAACCTGAACCAGTTCAAGTACAGGGTCATTCTGGAAGAAACATTGCTTCCATTTGCTCGTGCAGCCTTTCGAGGAAACTGTCTTCCAAGATGACAATGCATGGCCTCATCGTGCTCGCATGATCCAACACTTTCTTGCTGACCGTGGTGTAGAGCATATGGAGTGGCCTGCCATGTCCCTGGATATGAATCCGACAGAGAACTTGTGGGCAGAATTAACGTGTCAAATCGACAACTTGGACCAGCAGCCTACCTCTGGCGTGAATTGCAGCAGACTATTGTCACTGCATGGCAAGCGATTCCTGTCCAAACCTTGGCAAATCTCGTGAACAGCATGCCTCGACGTGTACGTGCTCTAAGCACCTGCTCTAAGCTCTAAGCCACGATAAAGCTAGCTTAACACCTCAAGACACAACCACATTGGTGGGGGAAACCCCCTTGGCGAAGGGGGCAAATTAATTCGCTGCAACCTTCATTGTGTGGCTCTTAGCCCTCCTGTGCAGTTTGGTTGAGATTGGATAAGTAACGATTCATTATCCAACGATTGGATAATGTATTGCGGTCAACTATCGTCAGACAGACAAATACACAGACACCAAATTGTGTATTTTAGTACGATTCTTCACCTTTGGGAGATAGGGCCAAAACAATATATAGCATGACGTTTCAAAAAGTTGTGGACGAGTTCTAACCAAACCAGGTGGATGAGTTGGTTCGCTGATAGGAACAAGCCATTTTCATTTTGGTTAATGTTCGAATGCAGATCCGTCTTATCGGTGGAATACAAAACGTAAACTGTTTGGCCTAGAGGTGGTATGTGCTTTCCTGCATGCTATTCAAGTTATATCTGTAGTATTTTGTTTACGGTAGTTAAATTACTTCTCCCCTTGTGTTCAGGCTAACCCCCACTCTAGCAGGGAAAATGGCCTTTAAAATGCATGTTGTTGTTGTGTTGTCTCCTTGTGGGAGTGGGATGGGAAATGTGTTGCGTTTGTGGAGCAGATTCAAACCCCCTTTGGAATTATTCTCTTTCTAAATCCCCTCTCTTGTTATCTCTCTCCCCATGTCTCTTGATCTCTGTCTCTCTCTATATATTATGGAGTATGGAGTTGCATAATAACTGGTGTATAACCGAAAGGTTTTCAGAGTCATAAGTGTGTGGGAAGCTCGCTGCATTGCCCTGATGATGCCCCAATAAGGGCGAAACCAGGTCGGCAACTGTGAGGTTTTCATGCACTTGTGACAGCATCTGAACTAACATCTTTATGATGTACGTTAGTGCTGCGGGATGGCTCTTCTGGAGCTTCGCAGACAGGGCGGACGTGTACATGGGGGTGACGTCACGGTGTTCGCTCATTAGGTTGGTGCACTAAATTATATATCGTAATTTTACTACTCCCACCGCATCCAGGTCGACTCCATGTAGTGGGTGGAAATAAGAGGTAATGTACTGTGTGGCAGGCGGTGCTTATCGCTCCCAGTAAGGTGCAGCAATGGCTGTATGGGACACTTTACTGGCGGTTCTCCACTCACAGTATGGAGTCGCATAATAACTGATATATGTATCTCCCCGCACCTCTTCATCACATCCATGCATGCCTTGCATCACTAAAACATCGCGCTCAACATCGTGCACAACATTACATAACTACCATACAAATCAAATCCGCAATAAACACGACCAGGTAGTGCTGGACAATAGTAAATGCATGATAGTGCGCCCCGAACCGCAAATGGGCGGGCCTGCCCATTGAATCCATCGCAGGAGCTGTGCTCACCCAATGAGCATCTCATGGTGACAGTGCCGACCAATGGGGAAACAGTCCTTCAGTGGGTTCGACCAATACAGGAGGCAGCGACCATGCAGCAGCTGCGGTTGGAGAACTAAGAAGCTGCCCCAATATAAGCCCATGAATCGAAGGGCTTGAGGCTGGTACGCGTCTGGAGAAGATCAGATAGCTAAGATTGAACCTGTGAGAATGAACCTCTGGAAGGATGAACGGGCTGGTGCCACTGTACAGAGATCTGACAAGCCGTGGAGCTTCCCTGGATGTGCCGGCCAACACACTGACTTGCACTTTCTTTCTCTGGCTTTCCCTATTTCTAATTGGTTCACTTTGAATGCACGGAATATTCAACAATTAAGCGCTCATTCCTTCTCAGGACTCGGTTACTGACTCGCATATCACAAGTCATTACAGGCATTCACCTGCACCTCTCCCCACACTGTCCTCCTCTTCTTTCTCTCCCTCCCCTTTTTCAGGTTGGGATACATGTAAGCCCGCAGGTTTGTGTCGAGTGAGCGTGGGGTTGCCACCAAGTCCTACCCTGCCGTTCAGTTATGGTTAGTCATTAGCCAACATCCCACTTATGGTATCGCTTGGTCGTTCTGATTTATAACAGTGGAATGCTGGGAAGCACAGGCCTTATCTGGGGTGATTAATTTGGTAAAAAAGTGGGTAAAGTGGAGGAAAGATAAAGTGGAGTACAAACAGTAGGCTGGGCCAAATCAGGGGTGATTTTCAATTTTTCATACTACAAGGTTGTAATTTACCTAAAAGTTGTGGCTGGGTAACAGAAACAAAACCATGAAATTGTTTTTCAAAAATATTGACGTCTTACGGTAAAACAGCCCGTTACCATAGCAACCGTTACAGACGACTCAAAAAATTCTTAAAATCGATGATTTCTCAGGCTGTGTGTGACCCCCAGAGTTGATTCTGGTACCAAAAGATTCAGAATTGAAAGCCAAGGATGATTGGATAGCTTAACAATGTCTGTGACACAATTCAATACAACTTTTATCCCAAAAACTCATTTTTATCTCAAATTTAAGGCATTTGTTTGGAAAAAAAATGAAAATTCTGCTTTTTAATCATAGGATAATCATTAATCAGAGCTATAGTCAAATTAAATGTACTTTAAATTAACTTTTGTCATTGATTAAGCTTTTTTGTCTCAAATTTAAGGTCTGACATTGAACATTGATAACAAAATAAAAAACCTCGTCCCAATTGTAATCAATGGAGGCCAATGACTTCTTAGTCACAACCTCAGTGGATGTTGCCAGTCCATGCAGCTTCTCCCTGACGCCCTTCACAACCCTGTATAGAGCCTGGAGCTGCGCCTCAGATTTGGGGGCCTTGTTAGTGTTCAAATCTGTGGCGAGTCCAAGTGTCCGCTCTGCTGCGTCATTGACAACTGGGAGTTTGGCCACAACTTCCTTGCCATGACGATAGCTGTCTGAGGTGGGCCACTGTGCAACGGGGAGCTTGACAAAACTGGAGTCAATACCCAAGAGTTCAAACATGCTCCAAGAGTCGTAACCAACAAAGTCTTTGAGGGCTTTACTCCCCAATTGCTGTGAGGCTGGCATCTCCTGTATCATGTTATGTGCAGTCCCATGGTACCTGAGCATAGCCCTTCTCATAGTCTGCTTGTCAGATGACGTTCTGTCCGAGAAGAGTGCCAAAGAGACCAATCTCTCTGAGAGGTACCACAAATGGTTTTGTAGCTTCTCTCGGGCCACAGTCACAAAGGACAGAAATTTGGCAGGCCACTTTGTTGGATTCTTTGCGATACTGGCCTCAGCCTTGAGGAGGTTCTTCATCAGGTACATGTCGTTAGATGGTGCATCTGCAGCACTGGTACATGTCAACCACGCTTTAGTGTAGAAGACTGACATGAATGCAGCGAGACTGGTTATGTCTTCCAGCTCTTCGGGTGTGTAGATATCTCCCAGCTGCCAACGGAAGAGTGCCACCTTTATAGTGTATAAAGTCTTGCTCATCCAACGGGCGTGGTGGAATGCCCCAGGAGCTTTGATAGTGATGGTCCTCATACCATCAGGGACAGTCCCTCCAAGAAACAGCAGTGTGAGGTGTGCCAGCTCCAGGTAGTCGTGTCGAAGAGTCTCCTTTGTGCTATTGTCCATCCACGTCTGAAGGAAGGTGATGGTGGCATGTACATGGCCAGCCAGCTCTCTCTGTTGAGCAGACACCTCGACCAATGTGTAGTTGCCCTGGTCCAATTCACTCCAAGTGTTGAGCAGTCGCTTGAACAGATGTTCATTAGGTCCTGTGGTGGGGCCATACACTATTGAGCAAGACGCCCCTCCAACCAATTCGTGGATGTGGTGCCGACACGCCAGTTGCAGAAGACTCCTGCCAAACTCAGTCTCCAGTCTTACTACGACTCCACTCTTGACCCCAGAGTTCACTGCCGTTGTATCGAAGACAAGAGCGCCTATCCTTGATGTGTGCAAGAGCGCCTTGAACGCCCTGATGAATGGTTACAGTAACAACCGAAAGCAGGCATTAAAATTAATGATTGTAAGCTGCTTTTGTTAACTTTTTTTTATTGAAATGAAGATGGCCAAATTTAAACAACGTTATAACAGTTATAAAAACTGGACAATACAAGGTTGTAAAAGACAATTTAAAGTAAATTTAATTTGATTAATGGTTATCCTATGATTAAAAAGCAAAATTTTCAATTTTTTTCCATAAATATGCTTGAAATTTCAGACAAAAATCGGTTTTTTATATAAAAGTGGTATTGAATTGTGTCACAGACATTGTTAAGCTATCCAATCATCCTTGGCTTTCAATTCTGCATCTTTTGGTACCAGAATCAACTCTGGGGGTCAAACACAGCTTGAGAAATCGTCAATTTAGGCATTTTTTGAGTCGTCTGTAACTGTTGCTATGGTAACGGGCTGTCTGACCGTAAAACGTCAATATTTTTGAATTTTTTTTTCATGATTTTGTTCCTGATACTCACTCACAACTTTTAGGTAAATTACATTGAATTAAGAAAATCACCTCCGATTTGGCCCAGCCTAACAAACAGTTACAAAATGAAATGTCACATAGAACAGAACTTGGCACTTAAGCACGTAAATAAGCCCATAGACTATCTCAACTTACACACAAGACAGGTGTGCCTCAGTCAGAGAGAGAGAGAGAGAGAGACAGACAGACAGACAGACACAGACACAGACACAGTTCGAGGTGTAGGGTCGACGTTTTTTCTCACCTGACGTGAACCCGCAGGCTTGTGTTGGTCCCAAAATGACGGGGAGGGAGAAATGGGGGAAAGGGGAGGATGATGTGGTGCGACATGTCGGGAGAGGTGCAGCATATGCAGTATAAGCTCTAAAGGAAAGGTGTGATATGCGTGTCAGTCCTTCGCCCAGATGGGTCAAGAGGGTAATCGTTGATAGCTCTCTTAATCGCTCTCTTGGGCATCTCACGTAGACAAATTAAAAGGTAGAAATAGAAAGGAAAGATCGTGCAAGTCAGTATGTAAGGCCTCTGCGTCCCAAGGAACCTGTACCGCCGTTCGCTCTTTGAGACTCGCTCCAGCGCAACTCATTCCGCTCCGTCCCGAGGATCAAACAGGCAGGCAGGCTCTTTTGGTCTCTCGTTCGGTTCCTTGGTCGCAAGCCAGGCTCGTTCTCTCGAACGTCCCATCTTTTATGGAGCTCGGGGCGAGGCGTGGCTTCTGGGAGCAAAGGTCGCTGCAACACGCTTTGACCCTCACGTGTCACGTTTCTACTGGTGCGCGAGGCCCATAGCCACTCGGAGCTTTCGCCGGGTAACCCTAGTCCAGCCGCTATGGGTCTCTCCTTTTTCCTTGTGTGCAATGTTCTTACCTTAGTGCAGAAATGGCTTTGAATGTGCATTTTGTACTGTAATGGGATGTGTGGATGGTGTCATTTGTGCATGGTTTGTGCTGTGGGAAGGTGTAGGGGAGGAGAGGTTTAAGAGGGATGCAGAACAGGAGTGGAAAGGATTAATGATGAGAGGGATTGGAAGGGATTTATGAAGAGTGTTTTTAGGATGGTGTGGGGAAGGAGAGGTTTGAGAGGGAGAGGGAGGGGGGGATTGGAATGGATTGATGAATAGTGGGATTTCAGGAAAGTGGAGAATCGCAAAGGGGATAGAACCTGCTAAACAAACACAATGCATTTTCCCTGTCCCTGTTACGAGTGGAAAGGTAAGGCCGAGAAAAATATATTTCCGGGTTCTGGTCAGCGCGCGCATCGATTTTGACCCTGCGCGTCAACAATTTTTTTTTTCAAATTTGGTATCAACGTTCGCGCACGGTTCTCCCCTTCAAAACTGCGTTTAGTGTGTCCAAATCCAACCAGCCGTTCCAAAGTTATGAGTAGTTTTGTGTGCCGTGACGTCATGAATCCAATAGGGAGGATGCACGTGACATCATCGTCTTAGTCACGTGACCGCGTGGGTGGCAAAACATTGCTTCTGCCACCATACGTAATGGCGGCAATTTGAAAATCGTCTCGCATATAAATTGCCCCCTACATGATGGTAAAGAGTTGTTGTGCTGTCGGATGTACCGCCCGATTTCATAAGGGATCGGGCTTGTCATTCTACCGTTTTTCGGACGACATAAGGTGCTAAAATGGATTCATGGCTGCCTCGACTGCAGCTCTCAGGTGAGACTATGGCTCATGAGGTTATTACCTTCGCTCGCGAAAAGCACGGTTAGGCATTTGGTTACGTACATGTGGAGTGCGTATGGCGTACGTGTGGCGTACTTGTGGAGTGTGTGTGGCGTACGTGTAGCGTACGTGTGGAGTGTGTGTGGCGTACTTGTGGAGTGTGTGTGGCGTACGTGTGGAGTGTGTGTGGCATACGTGTAGCATACTTGTGGCATACTTGTGGCGTACATGTGGCGTACGTGTGGCGTACGTGTGGAGTGTGTGTGGCGTACTTGTGGGTCCACACGGGTCCACAGGCAGATGACACAGCTTCAGTTTCTCGCAATACCGCGAAAACGCCTCAACGGGCAAGCTACGGGCATAAACTGACAGGTCTGTCTGATCAAACGACAGCTTTCCCACCATGTTGTTTATGCCACCAAAGATGGCGGCCGGAACCGGTTGCCATGGACGACGCTCACGCGATGCAAGGCCTCTATCGGCTGGATATTATCATTTATTGAAACGAAGACGTTCTTTGTCGGGTTTGTGTAAAGCAAGCAGAAGGCCTAGAGAGCTGCAGCTGGTCTCGCTAGTTAGGCCTGGATCCTATCTCGTTTGTCATGAAGTTGTAAGTGTCTGTGATAATCTGGTGGACTGGGAGAAGAGATCGTGGGAGGCCATCGGCCTGTTAGACCACTTGCGCATGCGCAGTGTTGACGTGATCGACGCATTGGAATGTTTGACGGTACGGCGAGGCGATCTCCAGAGCGAAATGGCAATCTATAATATGCTTGAAGAACTTAATAATTTTCAGAATAAATACATTTTAAAATAACTTAAGCTTGTGTTCATTATTTACAAAAAAAAGGCCTACAAATCCCATTGGCTGTCTTTAATTTCTCTCTGGACGGCGCCACAGCAGATGAAGAGGACCGCAAGGCATGAGGACACAAAAAACAACACCTATATTTGTGCAATCCATGCTTTTCAAAAAAAAAAAAAAGATTAAAAAAAACTGCATCGCCGCATCAATTCTGGAACTTTGGTCTGACCAGAGACCAGCAATATATCTTTTTTGGCCTAAACCTAACCAAACACAATTACTATTGAAACATCTATACGAATGATACCTTATGTATTGAGTGTGACACCCGGGGTGGGGTCTTTCCTGAGAATTTAAGGCTGAGATGCACTCATGTTCCTTTCCTGAAGAACCAATCGTGAAAGTATGGTGCGGAGGTAGCGCACTTACCTGTGACTTATTCTCAGGTCTTTCCTGAGAATTTAAGGCTGAGATACACTCATGTTCCTTTCCTGAAGAAGCAATCATGAAAGGATGGTGTGGAGGTGGCACACTTACCTGTGACTTGGCTAATCTGGGTTTGATTCCCAAACTGACTATAAACGGTCAAATTGGTGCTTCCCAAGCAGTGTTTTACATCACAAAGTGAGGCCTTGCAGGGGGAGAGACTTCAAATGTGGAAAATAGTCTGTTAACCAACAGTGCTGAGGTTTTGGGATGTAGTAAGGGAAACATATGAAAATCTGTTAACTAAATTGTTACCAAAAAATTTCTTCACCAATATGTTTGTAAAGGTGTGTAATAACATGTGTTAAAATGTTGAAGTTCAACTCCCGTGGGAAACCCAGAAAAAAAGCTGTTGAATTCGGGTACCGAAAAATTATTTTCGAGAATTTTTATTTTTTTTAATCGGCCCTTAAGTAACTTATGAGGGGTCAAATAAGGGTTTTTCATGATTCTGAGTTGATTGTTAACATTTATATTTTCACTTTTACATTTACACACAAAGTAGCTTTTATTTCACATACATATATAATACTCAAGAGTTATTTCTCATTCACAATGTCAGAAGTTTCAACAGTCATTGTCTATGTCTTCTTCAGACTCAACAGCTCTGCTTTGCATCATTAGCATGGATTCTCTTCATCCAGCCATTCCAGTTGGAGTGTGGGAACTCAGGATCGTTGGCTTTGATCACCCACCCCACTGCCCAGAGTGTGTCACCTGGAGTGAGGAGTGGCTGATCATGAGCCAGGGAGGAGGAAAGCTCAGCGAGGGGGAGAAACATGATCGCGTTCGTTCCTATCTGTTTCCTGTTCGTAAATGGAATAATCTTTACTTCAGTTCCTCTCAGGATCTTAGCTTTGTCGAGTGCCTTCAACTTCACCCGGGGGAAAGCTGCTGTTGTCTGTGGATCTGGCAAAGGTGGTGCCGGAGAGGTGACTTCGATCCAACCCATTGAGTGAAAGGGAGTGTTTCCGTGAATAGAGACAATGTTTAAATCTATATTGTCTCCAACAAACTGAGTGACTGCATTGTTTGTTTCCCCAACCTCCATAAAGACCACCTGATCATTACTTGACAATTCACTTTCACTGGCTGGCACTTTGGCTGTCATCACTGATTGATCCTCAAGCGCAGCATCAACCGCAACCTCATCATTGATCTGTTCATCGGTTTCCTCCACAATGGTGTCAAGAGTGCCAGAAGTATCTGGAACATCATCTCCACTCCTACTATTAAGGAAGCAGTATTTGTAGTTTTGTGTCTCCGTGTAAGACTCAGTGTATCCCAGCCGGTGGAGCTTGTTGAGCATCCATTTTGACCCAAATCTATGATCAAGTTGTATGGCAAGCCCCATTTGGTGTGGCAATACTCCAGACCGAGGTCGACAGGCCTTAATAAAAGCGACTCCGTGCTGTCTTCAGCAAGCTTGCCTTCAGTGTATCTGCAGTCAAATTATCTGGCACTCTGTATTTCTTTCTAGCTTGTGCTGGATTATTTTTGTAGAGCTGGGCTGGTTGGTTGCAAAGAATGCATACATCCTTATACAGGAGGTCAACTGACTGTGATCTTCTAGAACTGCAGCCAGTTGATGAACTGAACTCACAAGTAGTGCGTCTTCTCTTCAACTTTGATGACTCTTTCTCTGCCTTTGATGCTTGAGCTGACTTCTTGGTGGTTGCAACAAAGTTGTTGTACAGATCATTTTTACACTTCTGGTGGTACCTCAGTTTTCCTTCATTTTGAGCCTCCTTCATACGTTCCACAACAGTAACATTTTCGACAGTTTCTGCTTGTTTCAATAAAGTTGAGTATCCCTTTGGAGTTGCCTGTATGAGCCTTTCAGCTGGTGTATCCGAGCGTGCACAGATGAAGCAATTGAGCACAGGTGGAGTAACGTCTTCATCCATATTGCTAGACTCCATGTCCTGCAAAGTAGAAAATGAGATATATTTAGAAATTATTTTTCCACAAAGGAGTGTCTGTGGTGAAATATAAATGTTAACAATCAACTCAGAATCATGAAAAACCCTTATTTGACCCCTCATAAGTTACTTAAGGGCCGATTAAAAAAAAAAAAAATTCTCGAAAATAATTTTTCGGTACCCGAATTCAACAGCTTTTTTTCTGGGTTTCCCACGGGAGTTGAACTTCAACATTTTAACACATGTTATTACACACCTTTACAAACATATTGGTGAAGAAATTTTTTGGTAACAATTTAGTTAACAGATTTGTGAAATATCTCATAAAATGCCCTTACTAATGCCCTGTCTTGCTTGCTCTTCCATGAGCCTCGTTCTTGGAAATTAATAATAAATAGTCACCAGATGACAGGTCCTAATGACAGAGGGTGACCCCGGTTGCCCAAAGCCAGTTACTAATGACAGTCTGCACAAACACGAACCTTGTGCAGCAGTGCATTATGAAGGTGGAGCACGTCTTTGGTCAACATCACTTGGCATTTGTCTTTGGTGTCCTGCCGCATTTTCTGTTCCAAAGTGTGGTTTCCTTGGTGCCCTTGTGGCCAAAGTGTTTTTGTGAATTGTGGTGAAAACTGAACGGGGCACCACAGACAGGTTGGTGGCCTACCAGCTTTCTCTCATCTCATTTCTGGTCTCACCACACCCTTCGGTTATTCGTCCCCCACTAGCTCAACTAGGCCGCACTTACTAAGCCAACAACGCAAAGGCTTATTCCCTCCAAAAATCCAGGCTAATAACTCTTCACCTCTTATGACTGTGGGATGTCCTCCGTGTCTGTCCAATCATGTTCTCTCGATTCCTTTACACTGGGAAGCCATCGCCATCTCATGTTATCTCCCATTCCAATTCCCAATCTTTTTTTACTCTCACCGACTCTGTTCTCTTGTGCATCTGTACATTTCCATGTTTACTCAGTTTATCAGCTTTTCCTATCTTCACGTGTTCCTCGTCCACTCGGCTCCCTTGTCCTGTCTGTTTGTCTCTTCATGCGCTGTCTGTGGGTTCATTCCTTCCCAGTTTGTCCGTCCTCTCTTGTATGGCAACTTCCTCTGCTCCATAGCCGTGTTGGTGTCATCCCTGTCATTCATCTATTTAGTGAACCTCTTTCTTTCTTTGTGTCTTTCTTTCATGTATTTATTCATGGCAATTTATAGCTGGGTCAGGATTCAAACCCAGGATAAATAGCTCAAAGGAGAGTGTACGTACCTTCACGGCACTCCTTCCAGCCCTTAACAAACTTAACTTACGTACAAGTTTATAAAAAGCAAAATATACTAGCTCATGGGTTCCAAGGGACACCCCGTTTCCAATGCTTTTTGAACGCCCTCGTAATATGATTCGCTGCAGAAATAGCACTTGTAATCCCCTACAGTTGATTGTTTTTCATTTCTTGGAGTAGGTTCTTGCTTTAATCGATGGAGATCGTTGATGTCTCGGCATTCCCACAAATTGTCTATCTCTAGAATCTTGTTTCTAGCGTCAATCTTGGCGTCAGGAAGGGCAACCGGCCATAAAAACATTGCCTCAAAACAGGGAACCATGATTGTCATGGGGCCCGCAAGGCTAACCCCCGCTCTAGCGGGGAAAATGGCCTTAAAACGATCATTCATTCATTCATTCATTTCATTCATATTCTAGAATCTTGTTTGAGAGAAACTCGATCCCGTTGCTCTGTCGCCTTAATCAGGAGCCTTGCCTTGGCTATGGTTTTGCTACACTAACACTTCTTCCAGCAGGTCAACAGGCCAAGGTACAAGCTCTTCAAGCTGCAATGAAGCTGTACATTTTCCTTGTTAACACTGGCTCGATGCTCACCTTTGACACCGAATTGGCCATCCAGAGGTAAATCGGCTTTCTTTTTCCTGCTGCGCTTCTTTGTCTATCATTGTCAGCTCTCCCTGTTATAAACTCTCATCGACCATTTATCCTGTAGTGTTACAGAGCTAAAAATTGCGATCCAGAAGCACCACCGGATCAGCATTCAGCACCAAGTCTTGGTGGTGAATGGAGGCGAGAGCATGGCACCAGAACGTAGAGTCTGCAGCTACTGTGCTGGCACGGTAAGGGAGGTATTGCAAAGGAACAGTTGGGGGGTTGAGTTAAGGGGGAACCTTTTGTCAGATTTGTAATAACCAGACCTGCAAGGTCCTCCATGAATGCCCAAAATATTTTTGTGAAAGTGGGGTCATCACATATATATATATATTTATATATATACATATGCAATGAATCTTTGCCCAGCAGGACACAAACCCAATTTTCCTATTCAGCAAGGAGTTGATCCTTCGTGATAAATCACCCGCTGTGCCTCGCATCGTCTTCCCAGCTGAGACGGAGATTGAGAACAGAGTGGAGGAGACTTTGCTGATGCCACCAGTCTTCCACACTGTGGCCATGCGGGCACAGCTGGCTCTGGTGTGTCGATTAGAATGTATGAGATGCATGTTTGGTTTATGCCTGAGCCGTTGTTTGTGCTGTAATTGAGGAAGTACCATACAGGAAGTGAAATGGAAGGTGCACTAGTTATGCAAGCTTATTAATTGTCCCTCGAGTCGTCAAGAGCTCTGTGGTGTGTGCTCCATTCTTACAGGACATGCAAGAAGCGGCTGAACAGCTCTCTGAGTACTGCAAGGATCTCGTCCATGATGAACATCTACAACATCAGGGATGGGCCTCCATTATGGCCAACCTAGATGACTGTCTTCAAGCTTACAGCCGTCTTCTTGCAGCGTTCTCACGTGCCTATAGATTGTTCTGCAAAGATAAAAACACCATATTGGTACAACTTCAGGGGTGAGATATCAGCTTTATGTGATGGTTATTTCACCCACCCCAACTCTCTCCCCCACCGTGGCCCTTCATTTGTCACGTTTCTCATTCAAATTCCATGCTCGTGGTTGTGGGTAGCATCATTTACTGCAGGTGCAGCTGTGCCGCTGAATACTCATTGCTTTGATTATACCTCAAGTTAATCACCTTTGTGTACAAATGACTTTACTTTGCCTTCTGTTCATATACAAACTAAACTTGCTTAAATAGTGTCGTGCGACTACCCTTGGTGAACACCTGAGGGTAGCACGGATGACCAAACGAGCTGTTACTCCGAGGCGTTCAGTTCAAAAAATATAGCGGAGTTAATACGCGTGGGGGAGCAAGAGGGAGGGGGGAAACCGGAGTCTTACCTGAATGGCTTCCACCCGACGTCTTCACACCTGGATAAATAATCTCAAACGACACAGGTTTAAAATGTACAAGAATAAATGCCGGCTTTATTAAAAGAAATGCCGGTAATACAAAATAATGCACGGTAAATAAAATCCTGAATGGGACGTCCCCGCACATAGATCCAGTATGCAGACAAAGGGAAAGGTAACTGAAAATAAACGTTTTTGGTTATTCAATTGCACTTAGCTCGACTTGACCGGTGCGTCTCATCAGGTCTCGTCAGGACTCGTCCAGGCCCCGAGCACGCAGTCTGGACGCGGCTTTGTTCTTGGTGGGAAAGTGCGCTCGTTTGTTGGCGTGAGTAGGCCTCAGTCCACCCTCGTTTCACTAGGCCATGCCCGTTGGTGTGAAGTAGGCCTTCCGTGCGAAGCGAACAGCAGGCGTGCAGCCCGCTCTTCCACGCCGTGCTCGGCCACCCGTCCTCCGCACGGAAAACAGCAGTTCCCGGGCTGCGGCTCTGCCTCCTCACGACCACCAGCAAAATTTCCAATCACGGCCGTTCACAATCTTCCCGAGCTTCCTTTATGCCCGAGAGCAAAATGCCACCGTTTGTATGAGGTTCAGGGCGAGAATGCGCAAGAACGACCAATAACGGTCAGAGCGTTCTGAACTCCCCACGCGTCAGACAGCAAAATGTCAGGGACACAGTCTTTTGTTCCTCGGGCTCTGACGTCATCTCAACACACCTCCGTCCCGACCCTATCATCGAGTTCTTTCTTACTAGTCCTTCCTGTCAATCAAACCCCGGACCAATCACGGCTCCTTGGGGCGTGGCCTCGGCCTTGCCCATTCTGTGTCTCTTTCCAGAGTCAGGGTTGTCAGCGGCAGTGCTTCATTCCTGGCTTCCGGTGGTTTTATAATTAGTGAGCTTAATGGGGAGTTGATTGCATGGCTCGGTTAGGTGTCTATGGTGTGGTACCAAAAGGGACATAGGCATAAAGTACAGAGGTAACGACATACAGGGGGTTAATTTACCCATAATCCCTGAGCTAATTAACATACCCCACTCCTTGTAATGGGGACGAAGGTACACTTACACGACACACGGTCTACCGGATCCCTACTTATAGTACATCTATGTGGTTCTTCTTCTTCATGACAGTCGGAGCACACTAATCTATACACTCTACCTGGTTTATGGTAGCAGTACCCCCTACAAACGTAACAATGGCATTCCATGCCAAACTCCAGAACATCACTAAGATTTGCAATTATTCTACCCACAGAGCCTCAGAAACCTTTATTTATGCCTTCATCACATCACCTTTGCATAATTGTAATTCTTCTTGCCTAACCTGGAGCACTTTGAGTTGCTCTTTTTTTGGTCTACCTGATTCTAACCTGGAACATCTTGAATTGCCTATTTTTTATTATATTAGCAAAATTAACCATTCAATCCCACCTTGCTGATCATGTGACTCCAATCTATGCTATGAGAGGTGTGTGCATGCGTGCTTGTCATTGGTTGTCTCCATATGTGGGTTTCAGAAAGTAGAACAGAGCCCTCCCAGGTCTCAAAGTATTGGGGGAGTGGGGCAAATATATATTCGTACCGTGGATAGTAATCCCCCCCGTCTCCAGCAGGGGTCAGTAAACCACTTGCACTGTGCCATGTGTACAAGATGAAAATCGCAAGTCGTTCCCCTCCCCAACCCCCTCCTCACAGGGTAGTGGGGCAGAATTTTTTTCTGTGCCCAAGACCTCACCCTGGGTACCCCCAGCACACGCAAAATTTGGTGGAGATTGGCCTAGCGGTGTGTTTTTTCTATGATTCACGCAAAATACACATACAATCATACATACTTGCCTTATTTAATATAATGGGATGAAGGGTTGAGTGTGCGTGTCCCCCCCATCCCCCTCTCTCCAACCCCCACTCCTCCCACTCCCCAACCACCAGACTGGGCAATGCAGTGTCGCTGATGGCACAGATCCCACTCCTAGAATGCTTTACGGCAGCCACAGCACAGACTTCCACCAAGGAGAAAGCTCAAACAACAAGGACAGTGTCACAGCAGCAGGAGAAGCATGATGCTCAAATAACCCCTGGCAAATCTCCAATTCGGCTCACAGAATTTAAGGGTGCGAAGAACCTTTCCAAATCCAGTGATTTTGTAATTCCAGGAAAAACCTTCTCACCTTGCTGTGCAGGAAGTACCCCAAGCAGAAAATTTGGAGGTGGAAAACGGATCCAAGAAGAATGTCACGATCCAAATGCCAGAAAAGGAAGCAGGAGAGATGGAGAAGATCATGTAGACAAAGTTTTCAAATTGAAGGACAACGAAGATGCGGATGGATTTACAGCTGGTATAGAGGACAGCAACATAGAAGGACATAATAACAGAAAGGATGGAGATAGAGTCATGCAACACCAAGGTGATGATTTACCTAAGCAGGGAGTTGAGGGTCATCGTGTTCTTTTGCGGAAGACCACTGAAGGATTCCAAGGTTCCGGTGTGCAGGACGTCACACCGACTGATGCTAAAAAAACGCTCAATAAGCTGACCGAGTCTGGGTTGAGCTCCCAGGAGCCGAGCACTCGTAAGACATCTGAAGCTAAAGCTTTTAGTGTCAGCCTGCTGGATTGGCTGAACGTCCAAGATCGTCCAAATGATGTGGAGGCTCTGGTGAAGGAATGTCTGCACACCGTCAACACTGTGAGTATGACGTCTTCCTTGAGCATGTTCACCAGATGTTGAAAGCATGTTGAAAAGTAATGCCTCTTATTATTTTTCTCAAAACAGGTAAAGATATTCAAAGGAAACAAAGACATACTAACATCAATCTTTATTCTACCATGATGCATATTTATTTCTCAACATAATCACCACTTGTATCCACATATTTCTGCCAACGTTCAAGTAGTTTTGTGATACCGTCATGATGGAAATACGTGTCCTGCTGACTTAAGCTGGATTTATGCTTCTGCGTCTGCGAGTCTGCGAACAGGTGTCGACCGCAGACATCCGCATGGGTGTTTGCCAACATACTTGCACGTAACGTTAACGCGTGCAATAGGGGGCAGTGTTGCATTTACCATTGAAAGCATGCTTCCATTGTCTTACCTCAAATTCATTACTGAAGAAATTGATCTCAGTTTCACGGTGTTTAACAAATCCATGGAGTCAAGACCACATAATATAGTAGTCCGGTACTTTCTGACCACTGGGCCCAGGGTCCCCACTCTTTGTCTTCATTCGCTTCTTCAGCCGCACAAATTTGTCTCGCATCGTCTTCCATTTCTACTTGCAAACTCTTAATCTAATCTTTATCTAATGTTTTCCCGATCTCCCTCCAAGAAGTCATCGTAACATAGTTATTTTTATAATATTTTGATGAGGTGTCATACAAATGTTTGTATTTGCGAACCTCATCTGAGAGTCGCTGCTCAAACTGATCCATTGCTATTCTCCATTTGAATTCTTTGGTTCTTCGTTTTAGTTCCGTTTTGGGTCTGGGCCCAGCCCCCAATGCTACCGGATATACTTCCCTGCTCAACCAATCAGTGTTTGTTTGACGCACATGACCACAGCTACGCGCCACATGTTTTTTTGAGATTTTGGAGGTGTGAGCGTCAACTCCTCTGCAAGCCTCTGCGGGCTATGGTTACCCATAAACCCCTTATGTGCGTAGCTACGCAGAGAGGTTTACGTGCATCTTTGCAGAAGCATAACTTCGTCTTTAACCGGAGCTTCACAGCGGCCTTGACATCTTTGTCAGCAGAAAAATGTTCTCCACAAATGTGTTCCTTAAGTTTTGGGAAGAGATGTAAATCTGACGAAGCCAAGTTGGGGCTGGTGATCCCTTGTGGCGGTACTCCATTGAGCGTCTCTTGCACTCAGGATCGTGATGGTGCACCCAACTCTCATCTCCAGCCATCTCATTGCCAGCCAGTCATCTCAATTCTCATCTCCAGTCATCTCATCTCCAGTCATTTCATCTCTAGTCGTCTCATCTCCAGCCAGCCATCTCATCTCCAATCGCCTCATCTCCAGCCAGCCATCTCATCTCCAGCCATCTCATTGCCAGTCATTTCATCTCCAGCCATCTCATCTCCAGCCATCTCATCTCATCTCCAGTCACCTCATCTCCAGCCATCTAATCTCCAGCCAGTCAGCTCAACTCTCATCTCCAGTTATCTCATCTCCAGCCAGTCATCTCAACTCTCATCTCCAGTCATCTCATCTCCAGTCATCTCATCTCCAGTCATCTCATCTCCAGTCATCTCATCTCCAGCCATCTTATCTCCAGCCATCTCTTCTCATCTCCAGTCATCCCATCTCCAGTCATCTCATCTCCAGTCATCTCATCTCCAGTCATCTCATCTCCAGTCATCTCATCTCCAGCCATCTCCTCTCCAGCCATCTCTTCTCCAGCCATCTCCTCTCCAGTCATCTCATCTCCAGCCATCTCATCTCCAGCCAGTCATCTCAACTCTCATCTCCAATCATCTCATCTCCAGTCATCTCATCTCCAGCCAGTCATCTCATCTCCAATTATCTAATCTCCAGCCATATCATCTTGAGTCATCTCATCTCAAGTCATCTCATCTCGAGTAATCTCATCTCCAGCAATCTCATCTCCAGCCATCTCATCTCAAGTCATCTCATCTCATCTCCAGCCATCTCATCTCCAGCGATCTCATCTCCAGCCATCTCATCTCCAACCATCTCATCTCCAGCCATCTCATCTCCAGCCATCTCCTCCCCAGCCATCTCATCTCCAATCATCTCATCTCCAATAATCTCATCTCCAGCCAGTCATCTCAGCTCTCATCTCCAGTCATCTCAGCTCTCATCTCCAGTCATCTCAGCTCTCATCTCCAGTCATCTCAGCTCTCATCTCCAGCCAGTCATCTCAACTCTCATCTCCAACCAGTCATCTCAACTCTTATCTCCAGCCATCTCCTCTCCAGCCATCTCCTCTCCAGCCATCTCATCTCCAGCGATCTCATCTCCAGCCATCTCATCTCCAGCCATCTCATCTCCAGCGATCTCATCTCCAGCCATCTCATCTCCAGCCATCTCATCTCCAATCATCTCATCTCCAGCCATCTCATCTCCAGCCAGTCATCTCAGCTCTCATCTCCAGTCATCTCAACTCTCATCTCCAGTCATCTCAGCTCTCATCTCCAGCCAGTCATCTCAACTCTCATCTCCAGCCAGTCATCTCAACTCTCATCTCCAGTCATCTCATCTCCAGTCATCTCATCTCCAGTCATCTCATCTCCAGTCATCTCATCTCCAACCATCTCATCTCCAGCCATCTGATCTCATATCCAGCCATCTTATCTCCAGCCATCTCATCTCCAGCCATCTCATCTCCAGCCATCTCATCTCCAGCCATCTCATCTCCAGCCAATCATCCCCTGACTATCTCTTCTCCTTCTCCCTCCTTTTGCTTTAAATATTTCCCTATTGATTCTTGTCTTGTCTTTTTGATTCTTGTCTTATATATATGCCGTATATCGCTGCTGTTTGTTTTCTTGATTCTTGTCTTTTTGCAATTGTTGTTTTCATGTATTGTTATGCATTATGTTTTCCACTCTGTCAAAGCGCCTTTGGGCTTCTGGAAAAGCGCTATACAAAATAAATGAATTATTATTATTATTATTATCTCAACTCTGGTCTCCAGCACTTTGTGCTTCACAACACTGGCGACGTCATGCTGCCCTCTGCCATCTTGACTAACGTAGTGTCAGAATCATGAAACAGCACCCAGTGGCGGGAAGAACTCATGTTCGATTTAATGTATGGACTGCGCTTTGTTTCATTTGAATATGTTTACCTGTTTTGGAGAAAAAGAATAGGAGACATTACTTTTCAAAAATAATAGGAGGCCCTCGTAAAATCCCCTTTCCCTTGATCATCATCGCTATGATATGGTTTAGTTTAATTAACCGACATTCTCCTTTGTTAGTTGAACTGATCTGTTGGTGCCTTTGACTCAAGGCAAGGCCTTTGGATTTGTACCACGGTAAAATAAACTTCCTTACCCATCAATTAAATATTATGGAGGCATAGAGGAAACGTAGTAACTGGGGTGTAGGTGGAATACATTGATGAGCTGAAGGACCCTCTTCCTATGTTTGAGCTATTGGTGTAACACTGTAGGTCAACCTGCTCTACAAAAGGGAAGGACTTGTTTGTTTTGTTTAAAATGGGGTGACATCTCATACATAGGTGCTGAAGTAATCTTGCATTGTGACTGCCAAGGCCACTAAGCTGTGAACCTTTAAAACCTGAACTCAGCACCACCTGGAAATTGAATACTTTTCCTGTGTTTTACGTTGCTTAGTCATAAATAACCTGATGTACTCCAATATCATCCACCATTCAGTTTCCTGCTTGAAAATGACTTTTACAATAATCTTTCCATGAACAAAATTGGGCTCTTGGAAATGTTGGGCTCCCCACCGCCACCCCCTCCTGCCTTTTTATTTATTTATTTTGGCAGACATACCCATGCTAGTTCAATGTTGTCTGCAATAACTGATCGTGTAAAAGTCTCTCTTAGCTGATTGAGCACAAGGTGACTGTGGACGTGTTTGTGGGAAGCACTGTTGAACAAATGCTTGTTTTGACATGTCTGTGTGTTCATCAACTTGATTATCCCTATGGCTGATCCCTTCCTTGACCTCAGTTGGAACCCAAGGTGGTGGAACCATTCCTGCACAAGTGCCAGGAGGTGTACTCGAACATAGACAAATCTGCTATGAAATCTATCCGGGGCCTGGAAGAGCGCCTCTTTGCACTAGACCAGGTGCTTGCCAGCTGTACCCGTCTGCTGGTTGAGCAGCGTGAGCTTGCACAGGTAATTTGACTTCCTTCTGTGTGAGTTCACTCGATCACTTCCCCCCTCTCCCTCAACACCCTGCACCTCAACCCCCTTGTGCTTTTCTTTAATTTCTGTTGTTGGATGAAGGCCACGGTTTATTGACTGTCTATTTACTCTGCCAGTAAGTACATTGAAGACACTCGACCGGTATCCTGGAGGTTCGTGGTTCAAATCCAACTGAACACAACAGGATAAAGGCGTTTTATTTGGAGCTTTTGGAAGCTGAGAGCTCATTTCAGGGGAATATCCATGTTGTCGTTGACTTGTCAGTTCAAACTAATCTGGCTCATTAATGACCTTCAGGAATGTGGTATTGTACCTTCCACACCTGGTCTGGTCTACGTGTGAGGCCGTTCCACCACGCATTGTGGTTGACTCTTAATGCCCTCGGGGTAACTCAGGATGAGAAAGCAGCGAAAAGGGAGCTCGGCCTCCAAAATCACAATAATCAAATCAAATTGTATTTCTCAAAACTGCATCGAAACAAAGTGACTGCATCTCATTTTCATCTGATATGTCTCAATATTTATTCATTTCTAACAAGGTATTACCTCTGTCATCAAAGGTGTCTGTTACACCTGTCTGTCTGTTTCTTTGTCTGTTTTGCAATGAACAGGATATCTAAAAAAAAAAATGGACGGATTCGGACAATGTGATGGAAAGATTGGGTGTGCGTCAAGAACAAAATGATTCGATTTTGGTGAAGATCGGAATCCGGATTCGAGAATTTTAGAGATTCTTCACCATTGAGTGATAGGGCTAAAACCGATACACAGCACGATATCTCAAAAAGTTATGGACGGATTCAGACAAATCGTGGTGGACATGTTGGGTGTCTGAGAAGCACAAATTCGATTTTGGTGAAGATCCTGATCCGGATAAGAGAATTTTTTTTATTTCTTAATTGATTCTTCACCATTGAGAGCCACAAATGATATATCGCACAATATTTCAAAAGGTTGTGGACGAGTTGTGACAAAACTTGGTGGACGAGTTGGTTATGTGACAAGAACAAGCCGATTAGATGTTGGTTCAGGTCCGGATCCAAATCCGGCCTTTCGGTGGTATAAAAATCGAAAATTATTCACCTTGGCTGAGGTATGTACAGGGTGTTTCAAAAAGAGTGATCCAACTTTAAACGTTTATTTACAAAGAAACAGAAACCTCAGGAACGTGAACCAAACATTTCTTGAAAGCTTATGACATGGTATTTTCTATCACTGATTGCAACCACAGTAAGTCACTGCTAGGGTTAGTGGGAGCCCAAGGTCTGAAATTGGCATTCACGCAAAATCCTTGTTATTGACGTTCTCGATGTGTGCCCCTCCACGGTTCAGACAGGCATTGATCCTGACTCCAAAGTTCTGTCCAACTTTCCTATAGGTCTCAGGTGATTCTGCCCCCCATAAAATGTTGTTGTGGTTGTTGATGGCACCATTCAAGTGGAAATTGGCTTCATCACTGAACCATATCAGGTTGATCCAGTTTGGATACCGCTCCATCCTGTCACTGAGCCAATTGCACATATCAAGTCTCTTTCTCATGTCATCTTGACTCAGTTTATGCCTAATCGAGATGATGTATGGGAAAAGCTTCAGTTCGTTAGTGAGGATACACCAGACTGATGTTGGTTTTAGGCCCAGTTCCTGGAAGAGCCGGTGGTGAGACTTCTTGGGACTGTCAACTGCAGAATCCCGCACGGCGTCGATGTTGGCTTGACTCTTGGTTACTGATGCTGGCTGCCACTGTTGGCCTTGCTCTGGTTGTGCACTGTACCCTTGTGCTCAAAATGTTTCACAATAAGTTGAGTGGCACAATTTGTGGGTCCATCACGTGTTCTGAGGTCGTATTCCCAGCAGAACCTCCGGCAGGTGTCTACATATGATTTAGTCTCATACCACAGAGCCACCACTTTTGTCTTCTGCTCCACTGTCAATTGCGTAGTTGAGCTACGAAGCTATTAATCTCAGGGAACAAATACCACGATAACACCACCAAACACCGAAAAGTAAAACGGTATAGGTAAAAAAACAAAGAAATGGCGGGAAGTCAAAGTTGTATCAATCTTTTTGAAACACCCTGTACTCTTACTACTTTTGGAATGGAAGGGCCACGTTAAATGTGATGTTGAAAATCTCTTCCATTACCAATCACTTTGGACGCACACTGCGGTTCGTGATCCCATTTTGAAGCTTTTCCATTGAAGGATTGTCTGATTGGGCGCGTTTGTCCTATCCATAAACCTAGCCCATGACGTTTGTATCTCAGGTTCATATCGCATATAATTGCGAAGATTGCTGCTATAAAGTGCTTCCTTTTTATTTGAAAGTTTTCACGGAGTAGTTTGTCCAGGGAAAAGTGATTATTGTAAACCAAGTGTTGCCAAGTGCTGTTCTAATCCTGTTGGCACTTTATGAATGAATGAATGATCGTTTTAAGGCCATTTTCCCCCGCTTGAGCGGGGGTTAGCCTTGCGGGCTCCATGACAATCATGGTTCCCTGTTTGAGGCAATGTTTTTTTTATGGCCGGATGCCCTTCCTGACGCCAACCCTTGGTCACGCTCTTACGATGCGCAGGGATACGGTGTACCTATTCTAAACCAGGGTACACACCCGGATCATTCATCCCAGCAAGCTGGTACTCAATTTGCCGACCTCGGAAGGATGACGGGCTGAGTCAACCCCCCTGGCGTTAATTCAGCGATCGACCGGGATTCGAACCCAGGATCCTAGGATCCCAAGCCAGCACCCTAACCTCTAAGCCAACACCAGGCTAAATAGCACTTTGAAGAAATTTTTTTATTTTTTATTCTTCCTTCCCCGAAGGTGGCTGAAGGCATTATGTTTTTGGGTGGTCCGTCCGGGCTAAACCTCGTTTTTCTCAGCAACCACATGTCCGATTGACACAAAATTTTCAGGGTAGGGGTGACACCCATGTAGAATGATTTTATGATAATTGCGACGTCAAGGTCACGTGGTATTTGTATTACAGCCATCTTGGATTAAATCGCAAATAATTAAAATTTTATTTCTTGGAAACCGCTGAATAGAAAAATTTGAAACTTGGCACATTGTCAAGTACTCCCAATGCAGAACAAAAGCATGATAATGATGACATCATTGGTGAAGTGGTATACCAGCCATAAATGTTTTAATTGAATGCCTTATCCTAATAATCTGAAATTACAAGCACATTATCTCTGACCCATTTGTATTGAAATATTAAATTGATGACACCATGGGTCACGTGATTTGGCAGCCATATCATACTAAAATACGCAATTAGGTGTCTGTCTGTCTGTTGATTTTTCACTGAGATACATTTGGTCGTTACTTATCCAATCTCAACCAAACTTGACAGGAGGACTAAGGGTCACAGAATCAAGGTTGTAGCGAATTTGTTTGCCCCCCTCCCCAAGGGGGTTTTCTCCACCAAGGGGGATTTCCCCGCCAATGGGGTTGCATGTTGAGGTGTAAATCCGTGTTAAGATAGCTTTATCGTGGCGATTTTCCAAGGACGCTT
The DNA here is from genome assembly GCF_964187855.1 of Myxine glutinosa. Classification (NCBI taxonomy): domain Eukaryota; kingdom Metazoa; phylum Chordata; class Myxini; order Myxiniformes; family Myxinidae; genus Myxine; species Myxine glutinosa. Next base: position 20,934,545 of record NC_136273.1, read on the forward strand.
CTAATAACAAAACTAATGATAATAGCATAATATTAATGTTATTACAAAACAATATTAATATTGATACTAATAGTATCCCACCACCCCAAGGGGTGTTTCCTCCTCGGCCAAGCACCATGTTAATGTGTATAAATAGCTTATCGTGGCGTTTTTGTGGGAGCAACAGCCTCTACCAGAAGTAAAATATAAATCATAAATCACAAACACGTTTGATTACCTTTTAAATTTGAAATTTTATTACCGTTATAATGTTTGAAACACGTTTGATTACCCTTTTTCGTTAATGCTGTTTTACACTAAACTGAAAGAAATTTGGAAGAATCCAGACATCAGTGTATACTTATCACATCGACGAACTCGCCTGATTGAAGATCTACTGTAGTCTATATGCCTCACAATGTTTAATAACATGACCCTTCCTGCCGCTTCCATGGAGTTCTTGCAAGGAGTTTTTCGTCGTGGTTTTCCAAAGCTGCATCAGAGCTCCCCACCCACCCCCCATTCCCGACACCCTTTCCGAAGTAAATTTTATTATCGGGAATTTAGAATGGTGAGGCACAGTCTGATCTTTTCAATTACTTGATCTAACATAAGTGAAAGTAATAACAATTGGAAATAATCGATATATAATTGAGCAAGTGTTTGTGTGTATGTATGTATGTCTGCTCTTCCCCCATTGGTTGGACAGGCGACCTGACTCCACCCACAAATGTAACCTGGAATACTTAACCAAGAGTACCGAGAGGACCCAAAAGACCCCCCCCCCCCCCCCTCAACACCCCTCGGATCTACAAAACCGAGAAGACTGAGAGGACCCAAAAGACCCCGAGGACCCAAAGAACTCAGAGGAACCAAAAGACCCAACAGACCTAAAAGACCCCAAAGACTGAAAATATTCCAAAGACCCTTAACCCTGAAGACCCAAAAGACCCTGAAGCCATTTAAAGACCCTTAAAGACCCCGAGGACTCAAAATACCCCGAAGACCCTTAAATACCCCATAGATCCAGAGGACCCAAAAGACCCTCAAGAACCAAAATACTCCAAAGACCCTTAAAGACCCAAAATACCCTGAAGACCCTTAAAGACCCAGAGGACACAAAAGACCCTGAAGACCCAAATACTCCAAAGACCCAAAATACTACAAAGACCCTTAAAGACCCCAAAGACTGAAAAGACCCCAAAGCCCCAAAAGACCCCAAAGATCCTTAAAGTCCCAAAAAAACTCCAAAGAATACAATGACCCCAAAGAATGAAAAGACCGGGAAGACCCAAAAGACCATCAATACCTAAAAGACCATCAATACCCAAAAGACTTAAAATACCCTGAAGACTGAAAAGACCCTGAAGACCCAAAAGACCATTAAAGGGGAACCTAAATGCAATTTCTTTTCTGAAAAACCAATGGCAATCATTTATCATGGTCTAATTTGAAGGAATTTTTATTTTTTGCCAATCACAAAGTGCTGAAAAAACCCTAGACTCTGGACGAGATTGCCAGTGACGTCACATTGTGAACTCACCGTGATCCTGCCGTCAATGGTACACAGCGAAACGGTGCATTGCGAGCTCGGATTCTGATACTGATTGGGGATGATGAAGGGCAGGGAGGCATGTGAGGTTGTCGTGGGGTATTGTTAGCTAGGGTGACGGTTTATAGGGGATTGTGAGGGGTGGTGGAGTGGAGTGGGGTAAGGGGTGTGGGGCAGTCATGGTATTGTTAGCTAGGGTGCCGGTTGAAGGGGGATTGTGGGGGGGAGGTGGAGTGGTGTTGTTATAGGCATTGTTAGCTAGGGTGATGGTTGATGGGGGATTGTGAGGGGGTGGTGGAGTAGGGTAAGGGGTGTGGGGCGGCATGGTATTGTTAGCTAGGGTGACGGTTGAAGGGGGTTTGTGGGGGGGAAGGTGGAGTGGTGTTGATATGGGTATTGTTAGCTCGGGTGATGGCTGATGTGGGAATGTGAGGGGTGGTGGAGTGGGGTGAGGGGTGTGGGGTTTGGGTCAGTCATGGTATTGTTAGCTCGGGTGACGGTTGAAGGGGGATTGTGCGGGGAAGTGTGGTGTGGTGAGGTGCATGGGGTGGTCACAGGTATTGTTAGCTAGGGTGACGGTTGAAGGGGGATTGTGGGGGGAAGGTGGAGTGGGGTAAGGGGTGTGGGGCGGTCATGGTATTGTTAGCTTGGGTCATGGTATTGTTAGCTCGGGTGACGGTTGAAGGGGGATTGTGCGGGGAAGTGAAGTAGAGTGGAGTGGAGTGGAGTGTGGTGTGGTGCGTGGTCACAGGTATTGTTAGCTAAGGTGACGGTTGAAGGGGGATTGTGGGGGGAAGGTGGAGTGGGGTAAGGGGTGTGGGGCGGTCATGGTATTGTTAGCTTGGGTCATGGTATTGTTAGCTCGGGTGACGGTTGAAGGGGGATTGTGCGGGGAAGTGGAGTGGAGTGGAGTGGAGTGGAGTGTGGTGAGGTGAGGTGCGGTGAGGTGCGTGGGGTGGTCACAGGTATTGTTAGCTAAGGTGACGGTTGAAGGGGGATTGTGGGGGGAAGGTGGAGTGGGGTAAGGGGTGTGGGGCGGTCATGGTATTGTTAGCTTGGGTGATGGTTGATAGGGGATTGTGAGGGGATGGTGGAGTGGGGTGAGGGGTGTGGGGTGGTCATGGGTATTGTTAGCTAGGGTGATGCTTGATGGTGGAGAGGAGGGGAAAGATGGGGGTGTGGGCTGGTTGTGGGTATTAGCATCGAGGTGACGGGGTGACGTTAGCTAGGGTGATGTTTGATTATTTTTTTCTCGAAAATTGAGATGCTTCAAAAACCAAGGACACCTACGTTGAATAGAAATCAGCAAGAGCAATAGTACCAAAGGAAATCAGCAAGAAATCCAAGTCAAATCAGTTGTGTGAGCAGAAAAAATCTAATGGCAGAAAAATGTGTTGCACGCTTGGAACAAGATCGCATGTAGGGCGGGTACTCTACTAGTAAATGATAATAACATGACACCCTGCTGCTCCCTTCGTGAGCGGGTGTACTAGTTAGCTTGAAAGCCGATATTAAAAAAAAAACTCCTTCTCTGAAACCACTTCACTGATCGATGTGAAACCTGCCATGTCTGATAAAAATGTGATATTTGAGAACAGTTGAAGGGATTTAAATAAAACTTGTTTATTTTGAAAACAGTCAACGATGGCATCTACCCGTTGTCACGGGCCAGGACTACGCGGAGGTATAATGGTGACGCAGTCGCATTGCTTGAGTTTTCCATTTTTTTAGTCTTTTTGTTTGCTCGAGTTTTCCATCAAGTCAGTCTTTTGGGGCTGCCACTAGTAACATGTAACCCAGTGCTACCCTCCGCATGGTCAGGTGGCTTTGCTAGTCGGAGGGTGACTGTGACATCCTGCCAGGACTAAAAACAACACCTGGCAAAGGGCTGAGTACCTCCCTTCAGGAGCCAACGGCCAACCAGTTAAGGAGATGGTGTCTCCTAAAAAAACACTCATCCGGATTGGACCGGTTCAAGTCATACCAAAGACTTAAAATGGTACATGCTGCTTCCTTGCTTGACGTTCAGCATTTAAAAGGATAGAGCACGGACAATCCCCATCGGTTGGCATCCATGGGGAGGAGGAAATTCCAACTGAGGAAATGCCCCGTTGAGTGCGGTGAGAAAAGTGGCGCCATTGTTATGACGTCACTGGTACCCAGAGTATCCCATTCAGTGATGGCAATGACGGTACTTCCCCCAAGCTCAGTGTCTGTGTTAAATGTTTGTCGTGTGGGTATGTGTTAACAAAAAAAAATTTTTTTTTTAAAATCACAATAAAACGTTTTAATGACAATTTGGCCCAACATTGCCCAATAAAAACATTGCCTCAAACAGGGAACCATGATTGTCATGGGGTCCGCAAGTCTAACCCCTGCTCTAGCGGGGAAAATGGCCTTAAAACGATCAATATTGATCAATATTGTATATATTGCCGTGTTGCTTTCCCAGGTTACTTTTTGCTTTAAATGTCAATCTTGTTGATATTTTACTAAAGTCTAAATAACCGATCTTCTTGGGGTGATCCAGCTTGCATACATATAACACCAGTATTTTATTGCCACCCCTGCTTTACAGTCGGCCTTGGTTTTTATCTTTGAAACTGAATTATTAACATTCGAGTGTCCCACAGATGTCAGCTTTTACTGCATCCCAGCTGGTATCGAGCTTCCTGGCCTGATTATTGCACTTGATCATTCTTGCTTCCATGCTGTTTCCATACTTAATATGTCAGACAAGCATCCAAAACAATAAGCAGATCTGAAAGAGCTGTTGAAAAGATGACCCTCTGGAGAATTAGGAATTGTGTTTTGGTACCATTGGGGTTACGGGTGATAAACGAAGGACGGAGTTTAATGATTGAATGGGTCGATGTTATTCCCTTTTTAGTATGGTTCGACGAATGACTTTTGAGCAAATGAGTTAAATACAATTTGGGGAGGGATTCTCCCATTCCATAATGTCGAGACAGGTCATGGGTGGGCGTTTCTGATGCAGCTGGTCGGTCTCAAAAAAGTGAAGGATTGTTGAGATCATCGTCATTCTTAGGCTCTACTTGGACGACAAGCACTTGAAGACTCGGCTTTTGACATCAGAAGAAGTTAAAACAGAAGAAGCTGTCTAGTCTGGGTTTGAATCCTGACCCGACTATAAGTTGTCCTATTGATGTTTGGAATGCAGGGCATTGTATCACTAAGTGCGTCGGCCCTTGGATGGACGTTAAGCCGGATGTCCCATGTGCCAGCATTAGTAGATGTTAAATATCCCACCGTGTCCTTCACAAAGAATAGGCGGGCTATCACCGGAACCCTGAACCAATTACAAATGCATGCCCTGACTGACCGACTGCTAGGTAGGCATTGGCAAACCACCCAGCACAACCAAAAACCACCCAACGTAACCTGTGCTAAGAAACTGCTTCGGCAGCACCAACACTGCAAAGAGTATAATACACCTCTGATCTCACAGGATGACTTACACTGTTAAAGGTTTAAGGAATGCCACCTCCTAAACTACTGAATGATTGTCATCCATTAAACTCGTGTCCCTGGTGTTGGGCTAAGTCCCTGGTGTTGGGCTAGCGGCTAGGGTGCCAGCTTAGGATCCTAGGATCCTGGGTTCGAATCCCGGTCGATCGCTGAATTAACGCCAGGGGGGTTGACTCAGCCTGTCATCCTTCCGAGGTCGGCAAATTGAGTACCAGTTCACTGGTAATTCCCTGTTTGTCGTAAAAAGGGTTGGTGGCAGGAAGGGCATCCGGCCGTAAAACATTGCTTCAAAAAGGGGACCAAAAAACAACAACAACCACGGTCCCCGAAAAAGGCCAACCCCTGCTTGCGGGGAAAAATGGCCTCTAAAGGTGGTTTTTTTTTTTTTGGTTTTTTTTTTACACTAGCTCGAGATGCTGCATTGTGTTAATTGACCCTCTCCATGCCTAACTCCACAATTTTGCTTGACTCCCTTTGACATCTGCAGGGTTTCCTCGCAAACCAAAAGCGAGCAGAGAATTTGAACGACCCTTCAGTGCTCCCTGACCTTTGTGTGAGCCATGCCAATCAGCTGCTGCTCATGATGGGAAATCATAAGCGTCTGTGCGAGTCCCGGCAGACGTGCCTGATGGCTAAGCAGCAGCTTTCTGACAACCTGCACGTACGCTTCCGGTACGTACTGAGACCATAGGTACAGAAAACAAGTAGACACCTTCACCCGACCTGCACACAGCACTAACATGCAATGTGCCAAATGACAGAAAGTGAAATGTGGTGCTTTCGGGAGATCATATGTGGGCAAAATCAGATGAATTAGGGAGATCATGTGAGGGTTCTATCGGATGGGTTAGTGCGATCATGTGAGGGCGGAATTGGATGGGTTAAGGAGATCATGTGAGGGTGGAATTTGCTATTTGGTGCTGCACACGGGTGGGAGGCTAATGCCTCAAATAAAAATTTTGTGAAAGTTTATGAAAATCCCACCCACTTTAGGACACGTTCAAGGAAGGACTCCAAAAGCAAAGCTGCACAGAAAACTTGGTGGGGCTGGCTCCAAAACAGTGGGAATAGTTCTTTGTAAAATCCGTGTACCTTTAATGATGATGATGAAGCTAATAACAAATGACCATGGTGATGGTGTTGGCCGAGGATGGGAGATTGGCTCTTATGTGCCATGATAAAGGAAATGGGTTATTGCAGAAAAAATAAATGGCAAAAAGTTTCGGGCGAATGTGGTGTGATGTTGATGGAAAAGTCTATACACAGATACAGACAATGCGGAAATGGCTAATGCCGAACTCCCTAATGTGTCTACATGCGGACAATTTAAATCACTGAAAAATTTATTGATAGACTAGATTCCTCGTCTTTTTCCATCATTGGGAGAAAGAGCGACGTCATATGGGTGGAAACGTAAAATCTCAATTGTATTAAGATATTACTGAAACGGCAAATATTTCCACGTGCAGTAAATGCAGAAACTGCTAATGCCGAACCCGTGAATGTGTTTACATGTGGAGAGAGAGAGAGCAGCTTCGTACAGGTGGAAACTCCAAATCATAATTGTCATTTGGAGGGTTCATTTATATGCTGGTGGGTGAATGTGGCGTTCATCCCGTTTCTGCGTTGTGTGATGCCGAACAGGAAGAAGAAGAAGCCGTACTACCAACTTCGTACACTTCCAGAATTGTTTGATTTATTTGTGTTCAAATGTCTGGTGATTGTTTTGTATTTATTTATGCGAATGTGTACGTGTATATAACAGTCATTAATTAAAAAAAGCTAAGGCACTATCGAGCGATTATTTTTTACAAACTCCAAAAAAGCGATATTTTTGTTTTCAAAAAAATTTTTTTTTAACCTAAACACTCCCAAGCACTCACTGATGAACCTCTGAAAGTTTGAAGAAGTTCCATTCAGCCATCTCTGAGAAAAATGGTGACACAGACAGACAGACATCTCTTATATAGAAGACTAGCAGAAGTACCCGGCATTGCCGGGCGGGGGAGGGGAGAGGGAGGGGGAAGGAGAGGGGAGGGGAACGGGGGGGAGAGGGGGGGAGGGGACAAGAGGGGAGGGGGTAAGGGGAGAGGGTAGGGTGGAGGGGGAAAGGGAGGGGGGAGGGGGAAGGGGTAGGGGGGAAAGGAAGGGGTAGGGGTAAAGGGAGGGGTATGGGGGAAGGGGGAGGGGGGAGGAGAGGGGGAGGGAAGAAGGGGGAGGGGAGAGGGAAGGGAAGGGGAGGGGAGAGGGAAGGGGAGGGGGAAAAGGGAAGGGGAGGGGGAGGGGAGAAGGGTAGGGTGGGGAGAAGGGTAGGGTGGAGGGAAGGGGAGGGGGGAGGGGAGGACGGAGGGGGGAAGGGGAAGGGGGAGGGAAGGGGAGGGCCAGTCAACAATGACATTGCAGTTCTCATGGTAGGAGAGCAGCACAACAATCGCGACATCGTCCTGCATCTTCGCAACAACAGCACGAAGCGGATTTTGGAGACTCACCGATCCTGTGACGCCCTCCAGTACCGGCGTTGTCGGGCGGGGGAAGGGAGACCCGTACATTCCCAACCCGTACATTCGCCCTCTCGACTCAAGCTCACTCGGACAAAAGCCTCACACAAATTACACCGTGAAGGCCCAATGGCCATGTCTATGCCACAAATCAAGTACGTGAGTGAGTCGGGCGCACTGAATTGAAAATATATAGAACGCTCAAACTCCGTGAAAAGTGAAGCCGCCGTGTCGCCATCTTGGTTAGCATGACTCAATCAACTCGCTTCGCGGATCTCGTTTGTTTTGAACGTGTCCCAGATTTTAAAAGCCAGACGACTGTTAAAATGCCATTTTGTGCGGCAATAAACTGCTCCAATCGGTTACGGAAGGGTTGTGGAAAGACGTTTCACAGCTGTTTCAAAGACATTTAATTCATATCGCACAAAATCGACAAAAATCGACATAAAACACGATCGCATAAAAAGTGAAAAAACGCAATCGCTTTTCGCTCTGAATTACGTGCAAACGTGTGACGGAAATCGCCATCGCCCAGCATCGAGTGCCAACCAAGATGGCGCCCGGTAGCTGCATCTCCACCTATGTGGTGTGAATGGCAATGGTCATTCTATATATTTTCAGTTCAGTGGTCTGGCGGCGGGGATGGAACATCACATGATCGCTCTGAGCGAATCAGCGAGCTGCTCTGGCACCGGCTGAGATTCCGTGTATAATGTTCCTCGCTGAAATGCGCTGAGGTAAATATGAATAAAAAATATGGATCTCGTCAAATATTTTGAGTTCGGCCATGTTCGTCCCAGGCTCATTGGCCATGTCTATGCCAAATATCAAGCACATGAGCCTCTCCGTTTAGGAGTCTATCGGTAACATTACACACACACAAACTGTGTTTTATATATGTAGATTGTGGATGAGTTAATCTCCAATGCACTTCCACCTATACTTCCATATATACTTACGCTCACAAATGGGGTCTGCCTAGCAGGCACGTAAGACATCGGCCATTATAAAGCTTGCAGTGTTAAGTGTGGAAAATTTCTGAGGAAATTCTGTTGGCTCAATGGCGCAGTGGGCTGTCGCCACGTAAGTGATGGAGGTTCCTGGTTCGAGACCCGGGTTGAGTCAGAATTTTTCACACTAGTCCAACACAGGAATTTAATTCCTGTTTATTAAAAAAAAAAATATATATATATATATATGCGCTGAGGTAAATATCGAGGTAAATATATCGCTGAGGTAAATATATATACACAGTGCATTCCGAAAGTATTCAGACCCCTTCACTTTTTTCACATTTTGTTATGTTGCAGCCTTATGCTGAAATCGTTTAAATTCATTTTTTCCCTCATTAATCTACACTCAATACCCCACAATGACGAAGAGAAAACAGGATTTTAGAAAGTTTTGCAAATTTATTAAAAAGAAAAAACTGAAATATCACATTGACATAAGTATTCATACCCTTTGCTATGACACTTGAAATTTAGCTCAGGTGCCTCCCATTTCTCTTGATCATCTTTGATATGTTTCTACACCTTGATTGGAGTCCAACTGTGGTAAAGTCAATTGATTGGACATGATTTGGAAAGGTACACACCTGTTTATATAAGGTCCCAAAGCTGACAATACATATCAGAGCAAAAACCAAGCCATGAGGTCAAAGGAACTGCCTGCAGAGCACAGATCTGGGGAAGCCTACAAAAAAAGTTTCTGCTCCATTGAAGGTTCCCAAGAGCACAGTGGCCTCCATAATTCTGAAATGGAAGAAGTTTGGAACAACCAGGGTTCTTCCTAGAGCTGGCCGCCCGGCCAAACTGAGCAGTCGGGAGAGAATGGCTTTGGTAAGAGAGGTGTCCAAGAACCCGATGGACAATCTGGCTGAGCTCCAGAGATCCTGTGTGGAGATGGGAGAAACTTCCAGAAGGACAACCATCACTGCAACACTCCACCGATCTGGGCTTTATGGCAGAGTGGCCAGACGGAAGCCTCTCCTCAGTGAAAGACACATGAAAGCCCGCTTGGAGTTTGCAAAAAAGCACCTAAAGGACTCTCAGACTGTGAGAAACAAGATTCTGTGGTCTGATGAAACCAAGATTGAACTGTCTGGCCTCAATTCTAAGCGTCATGTCTGGAGGAAACCACGCACCGCTCATCACCTGCCCAATACCATCCCAACGGTGAAGCATGGTGGTGGCAGCATCAAGCTGTGGGGGTGTTTTTCAGCAGCAGGGACTGGGGGACTGGTCAGGGTTGAGGGGACAATGAATGGAGCAAAGTAGAGATATCCTTAATGAAATCCTGAAACAGAGTGCTCAGGACCTCAGACTGGGCCGAAGGTTCACCTTCCAACAGGACAATGACCCGAAGCACACAGCCAAGACAACGCAGGAGTGGCTTAGGGACAACTCTGTGAAGGTCCTTGAGTGGCCCAGCCAGAGCCCTGACTTGAACCCAATCGAACATCTCTGGAGAGACCTGGAAGTGGCTGTCCACCGACGGTCCCCATCCAACCTGACAGAGCTTGAGAGGATCTGCAGAGAAGAATGGCAGAAAATCCCCAAATCCAGGTGTGCAATGCTTGTCGCATCATACCCAAGAAGACTTGAGGCTGTAATCGCTGCCAAAGGTGCTTCAACTAAGTACTGGGTTAAGGGTCTGAATACTTATGTCAATGTGATATTTCAGTTTTTTCTTTTTAATAAATGTGCAAAACTTTCTAAAATCCTGTTTTCTCTTTGTCATTATGGGGTATTGAGTGTAGATTGATGAGGGAAAAAATGAATTTAAAAGATTTCAGCATAAGGCTGCAACATAACAAAATGTGAAAAAAGTGAAGGGGTCTGAATACTTTCTGAATGCACTGTATATATAGTCGTGGCCAAAAGTATTGGCACCTTTTTTTTTTTTCCCCCTTTGTATGCAGGATCGAGGCTCATGAAAGAGCTAACATTTATCACACAAAAAAAATCAAACAGACACAAAACATAATAAGGGGAGCGGTAGACAAGATGGGGAGAGAAGGGGAAGCACAAACACAACATTTGAGAACACGGACATCGGGGGATCTGTGGGAGGGAGAGGGCTTGGGGGGAGGAGGCGTGGGAAGGGGGGGGGGGGGTGGGAGAAGTATAAAACACAAGGACACTGCAAGGACTTCCAGGAAAGAAGTTGGTATTTCAAAAAAGTCGATCTGGGGTGAAATTAGCGGGGGTATAAAAGATCAAGGTTTTGGATGGGGGAAGATAAGAGATGGTAGCTCGCCTCACACCTAGCTCGGCTTCACGCTGTTGAAACCAAAGCTTTCAGAATTATTGGAATCTCCCGCGATGAAGCTATCTCTGAGGGCCTTTCACTCACTCACCGCAGGCAGGTAGGTGGTCTTTCTGTCTTCTACCGACTCCTCTCCGGCCTTGCACCCCCAGCTCTCTCTGTGCTCTGTCCCCCAAATATTCCTACAGGTCGCACAAGATCTGCCAGCAACCCTCTGATGGTTAAACTGCCGAAATCTCGGCTCTCTGCTCACCTTCACTCTTTCAATTCCTCTTTTCTCCTGCCTCTGGAACAAACTCCCTCACTCCCTTCAATCCCACTCCTCCCTCCAGGTCTTTAAAACAGCTGTTCACGACCATCTCTTATCTTCCCCCATCCAAAACCTTGATCTTTTCTACCCCCGCTAATTCACCCCAGATCCACCTTGTTTGAAATTCCAACTTCTTTCCTGGAAGTCCTGGCAGTGTCCATATGTTTTATACCTCTCCCACCGCCCCCTTCCCATGCCCCCCCCCCCAAAGCCCTCGCCCTCTCTCAGATCTCTCGATGTCTCCATGTCTCTCAGTCCCTGCTCTCAAATGTTGTGTTTGTGTCCTTCCCCCTCTCTCCCCATCTTGTCTACCGCTCCCGATGTTATATGTTTTATGTGTCGGTTTGTCTTTCTGTGTGATTAATGTTCGCTCTTTCACGAGCCTCGATCTTGTATACAAAAAAAAAAAAAAAAAAAAAAAAAATGGTGGTGAACAGCTGTTTTAAAGACCTGGAGGGAGTAGTGGGATTGAAGAGAGTGAGGGAGTTTGTTGCAGAGGCGGGAGAAAAGAGGAATGAAGGAGTGAAGGTGAGCAGAGAGTCTTGAATTTGGCAGTTTAACCAAAAGAGGGTTGCAGGCAGATCTTGTGCGACCTGTTGGAATGTTTGGGGGACAGAGCCCAGAGAGAGCTGTGGGAGCAAGGCCAGAGAGGAGTCTGTCGAAGACAGAAAGACCACCAACCTGCCTGCGGTGAGTAAGTGAAAGGCCCTCAGAGTTGGCTTCATCGCGGGAGATTCCAATGATTCTGAAAGCTTTGTTTTCAACATCGTGAAGCCGAGCTAGGTGTGAGGCAGGATCACCGGCCCAGAGGGGAGAACAGCATTCCATTGAGCTGCAGATGAAAGCCTTGTATGTGGTGAGGAGCTCAGGTGTGCCAAGAAAGGACTTCGCACAGCGGAGGATGCCCAGTAGGTGACTGGCTTTGGAGGCCAGATTGGAAATGTGGTTTTCCCAGGAAAAATAATGGCAGATAGTGAGACCCAGAACTTCTTGGAGAGGATTGTTCAGAAAGTATATGGGAAGGTTGTCCAGTCGGTCTTTTCGGAGAGACATAGTAAGAGTGAGATTTGTCAGGATTGAAAGGACCTTTGCACTTTTTTCAAATAATGCACCATTTCTTCCAGAAAATTGTTGAAATAAAAAAATATTTTGGTATCCACATATGTATTTCTTTGGTTTGCAGGGGAACAAAACAAAAAAGCTGAAAAAATTACTGAATCTTAGCTTATTCCACACAGAAATCCTAAAATGGCCCGGACAATATTATTGGCACCTTTTAGAAGATGTTTGAAATAATTTTATTTCAAGCAGGTGATTCTCCTCTACTTTGGAATTGAAAATTATGGTGAGTTGCAGGTGCCTGCAATATATAAAATCACTCATTCAACCTGTTTGAATGGAGAAAAGGAGTCATTCTGCTGTTTTGTGTCACTGTGTGTACCGCACACATGGAAGCATGGAGAAAAGAAAGAAAACCAGAGAATTGTCTGAGGAGGTCAAACACAATATTGTAGCCAAGCATGATCAATCTCAAGGCTACAAGTCAATCTCCAGAGACCTTTATGTTCCTGTGTCCACCGTACACAATGTTATCAGGAAGTATAAGGCCCATGGCACTGTAGCCAATATCCCTGGACGTGGCCGCAAGAGAAAACTTGATCGAAGATTGCAGCGAAGGATTGGTCGAATGGTGGAGAAAGCACCTCAATCAACTGCCAAACAGATTCAAGCTGACCTTCAGACACAAGGTATGACAGTTTCAACTCGCACATTCCATCGCCAACTCAATGAAAGGGAGTTCTATGGTAGGAGACCCGTGAGGACCCCACTGTTGAGAAAGCCCAACTGGAGTTTGCCAAGAAACACCTGAACAAGCCGAAGTCCTTCTGGGAGAATGTCCGGTGGATAGATGAGACCAAATTAGAGCATTTTGGTAAAGCACATCATCTCTATGTTTACAGAAAATAAAATGAAGCCTTCAAAGAAAAGAACACCTTCCCTACAGTCAAACATGGAGGCGGTTCAGTGATGTTTTGGGGTTGCTGTGCTGCCTCTGGCACTGGGTGCCTTGAATGTGTGCATGGCATCATGAAATCAGGAGATTACCAAGGCATTTTGGAGCGCAATGTTCAACCCAGTGTCAGAAAGCTGGGTCTCCGTCGAAGGTCAGGGGTCTTGCAGCAGGACAAAGACCCTAAACACACTTCGAAAAGCACCCAGGAATAGTTCAAGACAAAACGCTGAACTGTTCTGAAGTGGCCAGCAATTATTCCAGATCTACATCCCATTGAACACCTGTGGGGAGATCTGAAAACAGCAGTTCGGAGAAAGTACCCTTCAAATCTGGGAGAACTGGAACAATTTGCGCAAGAAAAGTCGGCCAAACTGCCAGTAGAGAGGTGTAGGAAGCTCATTCATGGCTATAGGAAGCGCTTGACTGCAGTTATTTTGTCCAAAGGCCGTGCTACCAAATATTAAGTCCCGGGTGTCAATAATTTTGTCAAGGCCATTTATTTTTATCTTCTGATTTGAAAGGATATATTAAGTTCTGAATCAAAAACAAAGGTTCTGTAATATTAACAGTGAAATAAAGAATTGTGGAGACCAAATACTTTAGTCAATTTCAACTTCTTTTTGGAGAAAATTGTGAGTTATTTGAAAAAAGTGCAAGGGTTCCAATATTTTTGGCCATGACTATAGTGTGTGTGTGTGTGTGTGTGTGTGTGTGTGTGTGTGTGTGTGTGTGTGTGTGTGTGTGTGTGTGTGTGTGTGTGTGTGTGTGTATATATATATGTATTTATATATATGTATGTATATATTGTTGCGGATATGGGATTTGGCCTCCATCCATATCCGCTTGTAAATATTCCCCTATTTCCCCAATACTCCCCAACTATCCCCAATCCCCCATTCCCTAGTCCCATTGTCTGTAAACAACACTCTGTAGAACCGACCTTCCCCTTTTTCCCCCATTAAATGTCGTGCCCAGGTTCACCGCATCTCACGTAGACAACTATAGGACATCTTGCTAGTTATTCTTAGTCTATGTCAGTTAAGGACTCGTTTCCATTAATTCTGACTCTTCGTTGCACCAGAATGTGATTGTATGGCACCAGTAGTGAGTTTAGGACCTCCCCATACCTCCTCCCATCTTCCTCATGAAACTACAACAACAACAACAACTACAACAACAGCGCGCGGGGAGTGTGCGTCCTCACTCCGGCTTGGTTAGCCGCCATTGCCCATGTGCTCTGACGGGGTTACCACGAAGGGGCTGACTGTCAGCTCCTCGTCAAGGGCGGAGCCCGGTAACCCCCCCGCACCCAATAAGAAGCGGCGGGCTGATTCCATCTGGGGCGGAGCTAACGAGCCGAGGGCGTGTCACTCCCCGCTGGATATACGCAGCCACTTACCGGAGGTGACGTCAGATGCGCCCCCAGCTTGAAGAGAACCAGACGCCACCTCCAGCGCGACGATACCTCCCTGCATCTTTTGGACCGCGCTATCCTGTCCCTGAGCCAAGGTGCACCTTGTGCTGTCCATCGACTACCTGCCCTTCCTTGCCATCAATCCCTGTGTGAGTCAGTCTTGTCCCGTTTATCTGTGGTCTGTCGGGAATAAGATAAGTGTGTCTAAGTGCCTACCTTCCTATGCTGTACCTCTTGTCCTTGTAATCTAAACGTTCCGCATACAAATATTATAACCTCCTCCGGAGGTCTTGAGAACTGTACCCCTGGTGTCGTGTCATCTAACCCAGCCGTTGTGTCCTTTCCTTAATTGATTTAGCATAGCGCGATTTGGCCAACGTTCGAGTGGAATCGGGTAAACTGTGCAGACGCGGTCATACCAAACCGCTCGGTAAACTAACATCCAAAACCGCGTCTGTAACATTTGGTGTCGAGGAGTTGGATTCGGACCTGGGACTAAATTTGTTAGGCCCAAATTTTGGAACACCAATTGTACTATTAGAGTAACATTTGGTGTCGGGAAGTGGGATTCGATCCGGAGCGCGTTTCACGCGCTCGAAATTATAACGGCGAAATTTGATTTTGTTTTACGAAAATAAAAACCCGAATTTTGAAAGTCGCGCTATGGCAGACCAAGACGGCTGGGTTCCGGTAGAGGAGAGGGAGGCAGGGTCGATCCAGGACCAAAATGAGGGACAAGCGGAGAGCGAAGCAGTGAGGGTAGCAGATTCGCAAAATAGCGTCGTCGCGCACGAGGTTGCGGGCGCGCAAAATGGCGCCTCAAACATAGCCACGACGACCGCGCCCGCGACCGTAGTAGCGCCACCGGTGGATTTGAACCTTTTTCTTATGCAAATGAAGGCCCTTATGGACAAGAATAATGAGGAAATGGAAAACAGAATGATGGGGGCCCTTATGGGCCAAATGGGGGTAATGAGGGACAAAGCGAGGGGTACCGGTGAGGGGTTAGTCAATAATTTTAAGGGATTAGACAAGAAATTTGGGAAGTTAGACAATAGATTAGGGGAAATACAGGAGGGGTTAACGGGGGTAGAAAATAGAATGGCTGCCCAGGAGAATCAAATGGAAGGGATGCAAAAGGGGTTAGAGGGGTTAGAAAACAGTATGGAAGGCAAATTGAGGGACATGAGGGACCAAGCGGAAAGGGAAGTTAAACAAATGGGGCAGCAGATAGAGGGGGTCAGAATGGGGGTAGAAACCAAACTGGATGCTCACAGGGAGGAAATGGAGCAGAGGAGGGTGGCATCTGGGCAGGAGATGCAAGTGATGGGAGAGGAGATCAGAAGAGGTGTGAGTGAGGAGGTCGGAGGAGTGCGCGAGGAGGTGAGGCACTGTAAGGAGCGCATGGAGAAGGAGGTGAGAAAGGGGACTGTAAAATTGCAAGGGGGTATAGAGGAGTTGATGCTGGGAGTAGAACAACTGACAGTGGGACAAAAGGAGTTGGGGGACCAGGTAAAGAAGAACACAGCGGTAATAGAGGGTTTAAAATCGACACAGAAGGAGATGAAAAAGGACGTAGGGGTAATTAAAAAAGAGTGTCAGACGGTACATGAGGACCTGACGAGGAAAATGAACAAAGTGGTAGAGGTGATGGAGGTTAAAGAGCGGGAGGTGCGGGAGCACATAGAAAAAAATATATAAAAAGTGGTGGAGTTAGAGGAAGAACTTAAAGGGGCGCACGAGGAGATGAAGGAGGTGAAACAGAAATTAGAAGAAGTGGAAGAAGGGGTGAGCGAAATTAAGAAGCGACGGAGAGAGGATAAGAAAGAGATAAAAGAGGAGGTAAAATAATTGGTCCAAAGTCTGTGTTCGGATCGTGATGATGTGCTCATTAACCGGATGAGGGATTCGCAGGTGATGGAGGAGAAGCGAAGAGGAAGAGGACCCGGTGTAAGTGGTGACCAATATGGCCGTGCGTATGATGCGCCAGGTGATTTAATGAGCTTGGGGGTCGAGATGGACCCGGGTGTTCGTGAGAGGCCGTTGGTGAAGTGTGCGACAGGTCTGGTGTGCGAAAAAGGAGGTGTGCGAAAAAGTCCGACTCTGGGGTGTGTGAGGAAAAAGTGCGTGCCAAGGAGTGAGGGTGCTGGCGAGAGTGAGTCGGTCGTAGCGCGTGTGCGAGGGAGCACATGGAAGCGCGGTGTGGTAAGTGTTACAGAGGGTGTGACGGGAGAGTATGCGCAAGAGTGTGCGCGAGAAAGGTGTGTAACGGACAGGTGCATGAGGAAGGAGTGCGCTGTCAAGAGTAAGGGTGAGTGCGTTGTGAAGAGTGGTGGTGAGAGTAGTGAGAGTGACAAGGAGCGTGAGTTGGTTGTGACAGGTGAGCGAGGATGTACACCTGGAATGGAAGGATGCACACCTGGAATTGTAGAGCGTGAGTGGGAATGCACGCTGGAATTGGTAGTGAGGCACGTGGTTGGGTGTGCGAATGAGAGCACACCTGTGATTGTCACAGAGGAGGTGACCGAGGAGGGGGTGCGAAGAGGTGTGTTGGTGAGGTGTGCTACCAACGAATGTGTGCCAAAGTGTTCGGTGGTCAGGTGTGTGACCAAGGCTGTGAGTGGAATGAGGGTACCTGGGTGTGTAAGGAAAGGTACGAGGAGCATGGAAACGGCTGGATGTGTGAGCAAGGAACGGGCTGCGGGGTGTAAGCATGCAGGTGAAGCATCGACGTTAAACGGGTTAGCGGTTAGAGCGACTTTTAGCCGAGTCGGGCCCTCGGTGCGTGCTGGGCCTCGCTCTGAACGGCCGCGTCCGTGCTCCACTAGGCGGAGCGGGCGGCTGGATAGGAAGGGTCGTCATGGCGACCACTTTTTGTTGAGGCATTCCGGCAGGTCGAGATCGGGACATTGGATGGCTCCACGCCGAGATGGTGCGTGGGATCTCGGCCCGGGTAAGCCCCCGTCCCTGCACCGAGTGCCGGACGCATCCAGCCGCTGGCACAGAACAACCCGCATTCATGGCTTGGCTTTACGAAGCCGGGCTTTGGACAGGAATTGGCGCACCGAGAGGCATTAGTGAGTAGACTGTGTGATGAGGATAGTGTTTTGGCCCCAAAATTAGAGAAAAACAAAATTTGATGATTGGCAAAGGATTGGCAGTAATGATTGGCAGATGATGGGCAGTGATTGGCAAATTTTTGATTTGTTGAAATTTGATGTGCAAAATTGGTAGTGGGAGATGCCCGATGTGGTGGGATGGCAACTCTGTCATCCCTCACAAAGTGGGGGCAAATGCGCAATAGTTTATGGGGAGTATGGCAGTGAAAACTAGCCTGGGTGGGTTAGGTTATATTGTGTGTAGGGACCTAGAAGATTGACATTAGGTAACGTTAAGTTTAGTTAGTGACTGATACCTGTAGTGGGGACGCAGGTAGATTAGTGTGGATGATAATGACGAGGGAGCGCAATAGTTTAAAGGGACGACTGGGAAGCGCAAGTTTCAGAGGGGAGTAGTTAGATGAGATGATGCTGTGTGAGGATTGAACAGGTGTGATTGCACAGGTGTGCAACTGGACAGGTGTGTGGAGCAGTGTATGAGTAGTGAGTGTTGTGGATCAGCGCGAATGCGCTTGGGGAGAGAAGGGTGCAGGTGGCACCAGGTGTGAGAGCACAGGTGTGTGGAATATATGGAGCAGAGAATGAGTGGTGTGGAGAGAGTTGGAGTAAGTGGTACGGAGTGGTGTGCATGGTGCGAAGGTGTGGATGGGGGAAGAGTGGACCCCTTTCACGAGTACCCGGGGCGGGTAGTGTAAGTGTTAGGTAGAGGGTATAGGTAAATTGTGGTTGGATATTGGCATTTGTGGTGCGGTTGCAGAATGGTATTGTGGATGGGTGCATTAGTGTTGTGGAATTGGCTGGGCGTGTAGCCTGTTAGTGTGTGTAGTTGGTTGGGCACTCCACCACTGTGAGGATGTCGGCCAGGTGAGGCCGCAGGTGGGCTCTGGGAGCCGTTAGTGTCAGTGGGGCCCGAGGATCCGGAGGACGGACCCGGGTAGCCCAGTGCCAGAGAGGGCACCGAGTGGGGAGAGCGCCAGAGGGCCTTCCCCAGGTAGTTAGGTTAGGGTAAGGAGCAGGTAAGCTCGGAGGCAACTGCAGTGGTGGAGGTGTGCAGGTGGGTAGACCTGCTGGGGGAGCTACACGTCGCGGCCCAGAAATTGTGCGAGGGCACCGGGAGATGAATCGGGGGAGTGAGACCCCAAATTGAAAAGCACCACAGTTGGTCAATGGGAATTGGTTTTTAGAACCCATAGTGTAAGAGGGCCAATGGTTTGGCAGGGAAAGACCCCGGGTAATGTAAAGTTGTTAAAGTCATTTAGGAAATAGTTAGGATTGATGAACCTGTCGCACCATACGCAGCCACTTACCTGAGGTGGTGATTATGACTCCACACCTGTGTTCCTTTGTTCTGTGTTGCAGGAAATGCGAATTGCTGTTGGATTTGTGAGACGCATCACGACGTGGATGAGACATTGGGGTGATTCCATCTCTCCCTCCCTAGGAGGGACTGATGATGAATTGGTGATGGCAAATTTTGATGAGAGTGGAAAATGGCAAATTTGATTGGTTAGGAGGGAGAGAAGACGAATTTGGTTTATGGGAGGAACGGGGAAGACAGTAGGGACGTTTGTTGATTTGTAAAGTAGATGTTTATGGGTAGTGTTGTGTTGTGTGGATACAGTAAGGGGTAAGGGAGGGGCAATGTAGGTTACCTGGTGGGGGGGGGGGGGGGGGCGTACGGTAGGAACGTACCTGTCTCACCTGGTTCCCATGTGCCCCCAGTGTGCATTACCTTACATTGCGTGCACTTTTGCGCCCTTACCACCTTACTCACGTGTCTCCTTCTTTTGTCTCCCACCTCCGAGGATCTGGCTTTGGGGCAGAGAGAGAGGAGAGAGAGGTGCTGGCTCCGCAGTTGTGGGCCTGCACTTTCGCTGCTTGCTGCCGGGATCGATACACCATATGGACCGCAATTTTTGTGGCCGCCCACCATGGACCGCAGTTCTTTTGCTGGCAAGCACCACCCGTTGATGGACCTATGGGTCAACGTGGCACCTATGCCATACAGGTGAACCACTTTTAGTTGGCCCCCTGACGGCCACAATTCAGAAATGGACGCGGTTGGTGCCTTTCTTTATTTTTGAAAGAAGCCAGAAGGCCAAATGCACCACATGAAGGCAAGACCAGCGGCAGAACATCGGCCGGCTGCGACACCACCGGTGATTTATGAACATTTTATTGGTGCACCGGATGGTGCTGACTGTGTGATGGGGTGGTGCTTTTGGTGCTTGGATGGGGTGCTCTGCACATTATTAAAGGCCGTAAGGCCACAGAGCACTCGTGGGTTGGTGTATCGATGCTGGCATGCGTGCTCTCTCTATGCATACCATCTGCATGTGTTCCTCCAAAAACAGGTCCTGGATCGTAGTGTAAATATCAGCGTAGTCTTGTGTAAATAATGCTCCCTACCGGCTGTATGTTTAGTTTGAGAATTCTTTCCGCGATTCGGTTATCCTGTGGGTGTGTTTCTGTGAGGAGAAGGGTGCAACGTCGCAGGGGGACATATTTACTCATTTGTGAACATCTGTAAAACTGTCGCACTCAGGGTAGAGTTAATAGTAGAGGGAACTACATCTGAGTGCCACACTAACGTAGGTAAAAATTTATCGGGTCGGGACGCCCCGAGGGTAGAGAAGGGTGCAATGTTGCGGATATGGGATTTGGCCTCCATCCATATCCGCTTGTAAATATTCCCCTATTTCCCCAATACTCCCCAACTATCCCCAATCCCCCATTCCCTAGTCCCATTGTCTGTAAACAACACTCTGTAGAACCGACCTTCCCCTTTTTCCCCCATTAAATGTCGTGCCCAGGTTCACCGCATCTCACGTAGACAACTATAGGACATCTTGCTAGTTATTCTTAGTCTATGTCAGTTAAGGACTCGTTTCCATTAATTCTGACTCTTCGTTGCACCAGAATGTGATTGTATGGCACCAGTAGTGAGTTTAGGACCTCCCCATACCTCCTCCCATCTTCCTCATGAAACTACAACAACAACAACAACAACTACAACAACAGCGCGCGGGGAGCGTCCTCACTCCGGCTTGGTTAGCCGCCATTGCCCATGTGCTCTGACGGGGTTACCACGAAGGGGCTGACTGTCAGCTCCTCGTCAAGGGCGGAGCCCGGTAACCCCCCCGCACCCAATAAGAAGCGGCGGGCCGATTCCATCTGGGGCGGAGCTAACGAGCCGAGGGCGTGTCACTCCCCGCTGGATATACGCAGCCACTTACCGGAGGTGACGTCAGATGCGCCCCCAGCTTGAAGAGAACCAGACGCCACCTCCAGCGCGACGATACCTCCCTGCATCTTTTGGACCGCGCTATCCTGTCCCTGAGCCAAGGTGCACCTTGTGCTGTCCATCGACTACCTGCCCTTCCTTGCCATCAATCCCTGTGTGAGTCAGTCTTGTCCCGTTTATCTGTGGTCTGTCGGGAATAAGATAAGTGTGTCTAAGTGCCTACCTTCCTATGCTGTACCTCTTGTCCTTGTAATCTAAACGTTCCGCATACAAATATTATAACCTCCTCCGGAGGTCTTGAGAACTGTACCCCTGGTGTCGTGTCATCTAACCCAGCCGTTGTGTCCTTTCCTTAATTGATTTAGCATAGCGCGATTTGGCCAACGTTCGAGTGGAATCGGGTAAACTGTGCAGACGCGGTCATACCAAACCGCTCGGTAAACTAACATCCAAAACCGTGTCTGTAACAATATATATACAGTATATATATATATATATATATATATATATATATATATATATATATATATATATATATATATATATATATATATATATATATATATATATATATATATATTGTTACGGACGCGGTTACAGATGTTATTTACCGAGCGGTTGGTATTACCGCGACCGAACAGTTATTCTCCGATTTGCCCCAAACTTTGGCCGGATCGCGCCACCGCTATTCAATCGGGAAAACTCTAAAGCGACCGAATGCAAAGAGGAAAACGAAAGCAAAGAAAGGTTTGGAAATACTACTAAATTTATTTACTATTCACACACATAAGCAAAAAGACAGCAGTCACGTTTATTTACAAGCACATGAGACGCAGGTGACACAGTGAGAATACTAGCTTATACAGACTTATGGTTACTACCCAGGGACAAGACAAAAGACAGACTACGAGCACACTTACACGGGGAATGATGATAGGGATGGCAGGTGGGTGGCTGGTGGATGGCTGGCGGTATAGGGAGGTCCAACTAGTTCTGCAGCTGATCGACTCGTGGGCAGCCGCCGCTCCTTCGCGGCCCTGCTCCAAACTGCCGTCCAGGCCTCACGCTGCTGTGGCTGCAGTTTCGGTGGCTCCAGCTGCAGCAAATGCAGTTTCAGTGGCTCGAGCTGCAGCAAGTGCAGTTTCGGTGGCTCGAGCTGCAGTTCAACCCTGGACTTCTTTCGCAGTTTCTCTGTCGTCAAAGCTCATCTCCCTTCTCTCTACTTGGGAACGCCCTGCGGTGGGTTATATAGGCCCCACCCCTCAACCTTCGCGAACCTCCTCGATGTTTCTTTCCACACCCTCTCCAAGTCCAACCCCTTGTTCGTGGTTGGTTGAGTGGGGCTGACTCACTCCTTCCCTCTATGACGAGGTGGGGACCCACCTTTCTTCCCCAACCCTGCCTCGTGGTCAATGGCGGCAATTGGAGCGGAGGTAGTTTCCAATCGACGAAAAGGGGGAATGGAGGTTTTGGGAATGGGAATGAAGGGAATCTATCTCTTTCACTTGGTGCAATGGAGTACTTCTATTAATGGGAGACACAGCCTTACCCTAAAACACAGAATAAGATATAAGCTATCGAACAGGGGTATTCTATGATTAGCTGACGTGTATGCTTGTGGACTAATTATGGGACGCCCTTTTGACCTTTACACAGCTCCGGAGGCAGGAGGCGCAGACTCGAGCAATATTCATCACCAATTTACCACAATACAACACAATCAAAAAAATACAGTCCTCATATCCGCAACAATATATATATATATATATATATATATATATATATATATATATATATATATATATATATATATATATATATATATATATATATATATATATATATATATATATATACATACATACATACATACATACATACATACATACATACATACATACATACATACATACATACATACATACATACATACATACATACATATATATATATATATATATATATATATATATATATATATATATATATATATATAATCGTTAGATTAAATAAGACGCGGACGTAGCTTCAGGACGTCGATCTTTAATTGTCGACCAAGCTTTCGACCAACAAAGGTCTTCTTCTGAGTCTACAAAAACAGCAGGCATGTATATCAGTCAAGCGTGTATGGTGATATCTGTGTGAGATGTGTGACGTGTGTAGAAAATGCATACAGAAGGAAGAGCCACGCCAAAGCTCACTCACCAGCCCCAAGTTCAACGGAAGTGACCGTTTCCGTTACGGTCACTTCCGTTAGAGTGCACGTGCATATACAAATATAGAGATATACATACATAAACACACAAGCATATATTCATATCCCATTTATATTCATATAATATATTTATATATTTATATAAATGACATATAAAGGTAGAATGAATGAATGAATGAATGATAAATGAATGAATGAATGAATGGGTTACGGTTAACAATTTGATTGGGTTGATGTGGGAACATGCTTTAGTCATCAAAATTTATGCCATGAGGGACTTTTGTCCGAAGTTTGTGTATCCAAAAGGACTCACGTTTCAGAACCGTGGTGTGTGATCGATTTGTGATTGATTCAATGGCAGAGATCTGAATGTCATTTATAGAGTGATCCGGTTGATTAAAGTGTATCGTGTAAGGTAGAGATTTGCCCTGACTGGTGTGGAAGTTATTGATTTCTGACCGGGTGTTATTAAATCGTGTGTAGAGTGTATTTTCAGTTTTTCCAACTTGTGTAGAGTGTAGTTGGAAAAACTGAAAATACACTCTACACACGATTTAATAACACCCGGTCAGAAATCAATAACTTCCACACCAGTCAGGGCAAATCTCTACCTTACACGATACACTTTAATCAACCGGATCACTCTATAAATGACATTCAGATCTCTGCCATTGAATCAATCACAAATCGATCACACACCACGATTCTGAAACGTGAGTCCTTTTGGATACACAAACTTCGGACAAAAGTCCCTCATGGCATAAATTTTGATGACTAAAGCATGTTCCCACATCAACCCAATCAAATTGTTAACCGTAACCCATTCATTCATTCATTCATCATTCATTCATTCTACCTTTATATGTCATTTATATAAATATATAAATATATTATATGAATATAAATGGGATATGAATATATGCTTGTGTGTTTATGTATGTATATCTCTATATTTGTATATGCACGTGCACTCTAACGGAAGTGACCGTAACGGAAACGGTCACTTCCGTTGAACTTGGGGCTGGTGAGTGAGCTTTGGCGTGGCTCTTCCTTCTGTATGCATTTTCTACACACGTCACACATCTCACACAGATATCACCATACACGCTTGACTGATATACATGCCTGCTGTTTTTGTAGACTCAGAAGAAGACCTTTGTTGGTCAAAAGCTTGGTCGACAATTAAAGATCGACGTCCTGAAGCTACGTCCGCGTCTTATTTAATCTAACGATTATATATTCAATACAAATGAGACGCCCTGCTCGTACTTTGGAGTTTCTACTATTTCTTACAGTTATATATATATATATATATATATATATATATATATATATATATATATATATATATATATATATATATATAATCCATTTTTAGTTCTCCAACCTTTAATGAGCAAACAAACAACTGCTCGACGTTTCGATCAGCGACACGGATAATATATATATATATATTGTTGCGGATATGGGATTTGCATCCATCCATATCCGCTTGTAAATATTCCCCTATTTCCTCAATACTTCCCAACTATCCCCAATCCCCCATTCCCTAGTCCCATTTTCTGTAAACAACACTCTGTAGACCCGACCTCCCCCTATTTCCCCCATTAAATGTCGTGCCCAGGTTCACCGCATCTCATGTAAGACAACTATAGGACATCTTGCTAGTTATTCTTAGTCTATGTCAGTTAAGGACTCGTTTCCATTAATTCTGACCCTTCGTTGCACCAGAATGTGATTGTATGGCACCGTTAGGAAGTTTAGGACCTCCCAATACCTCCCCGCAGCTCTTCCTCACGGTTCAATAACAACAACAACAGCAACGGCAGCGGCGTGCACAGGGAGTGCGCGTCCTCACTCCGGCTTGGTTGGTAGGGGGTGTTGGGAGGGCACGAGGCCTTCCCAACGAGCCGCCATCGAACATGTGCTCGACGGGGTTACCAAATAGGGGCTCCCTGTCAGCTCCTCGTCAAGGGCAGAGCCCGGTAACCCCCGCACCCAATGGAAGCGGCGGACCGGCCCCAGGGGGGCGGAGCCAACCAGCCGAGGGCGTGTCACTCCCCGCTGAGCATGCGCAGGAAGAGGGAGGTGACGTCAGATGCGCGCTGAGCTTGAAGCAAGAGAGACGTCCCTTCCGAGCGCTGTGACACCTCCCTGCATCTCTTGGACCGTGCTTGATCCTGTCCCCGAGCCAAGGTGCACCTTGTGCTATCAACCTACCTGTCGATTCCTGCCATCAATCCCTGTGTAAGTCTACCTTGTTCCGTTTGTCTGTGGTCTGTCTGGGATAAGATAAGACTGTAATTAAGTGCCCATCTCTTCTGTGTCTTTACCTCACTACCTTGTAATCTACCCCCTTTTCTCCACCACTGTAATTATACCCTCCTCCGGAGGTCTTGAGAACTGTACCCCTTGCGTCATTTCATCTATCCCAGTCGTTGTGTCCTTTCCATCATTGATTTAGCATAGCGCGATTTGGTCAACGTCTGGGTGGAATCAGGGTCTAGTCGGGGAATAACTGTTCGGTCGTGGCAATACCACCGCTCGGTAAATAACATCTAAACCGCGTCCGTAACAATATATATATATATATAATCCATTTTTAGTTCTCCAACCTTTAATGAGCAAACAAACAACTGCTCGACGTTTCGATCAGCGACACGGATAAACGTGCATCCACTGACCTTTCTCAAGAGTAAAGCAAAACAACTCTGTACCCTCCCTTATATAAGGAAAAAGGGGGTGGGGACACCGAACCACCAATGAATGCCATTCTGGAACAACTCGTGGGCCGGTGATCCTGCCTCACATGCTGAATGTAATCAAATGCCTCTGGTCTCTCTGCGCTGCCTGAATTTGTCTACCCTGTACTGATTGGATGTTGGACACAACATAGGTATTGGAAATCGAGAGAGTATCTGCCTACATATCACGAGGAATGTTTGTATGTTTAGCTGGTTTGTCTGATGCTCAGCATAACTCGCTGGGTCTCGAGTGTGCACCTCCTGAACACGAGGATGTTTTCAGCTCGTGTAATGCTACAAAAGATAACAGTCTCTTTAATTAGATTTCTCTGCCACGGGTTGGAGTGAAGGAACACGAACACTTAATTGCGAAAGTTGTTTTCGATCCTTTGCTACATGTTTGGTTAACATTCGCAATTCAAAATAATCGCATGTCTTCTCCATTGAAGAAAAACTCTGACGTTGCTATTGTTTTTCTCTCGGCCTCAGCTCATTTCCTCGTGAGCTTGACCCGATTGGCGATGTCGCTGGGCTTGACGGAATCCTTCCAGAAAGTTAATCAGAATGGCTGCTGTCCTTCCGCGAGTCTTCACGGGCCACTCTAAAGTGTCACCCTGGCAGCGAATTGAACAACTACACCCATGGAGTGCAAACCTGCGGTGGCATTTCTGGGCCAGGAAAAATCTGTCTGGAAATAAATCCACATTTTGTTACGACATCCCCACACAGAGAGGGCCATGACAAGCATTGACTGTTGATTAGTTAAAGGAGCCTCGGTGTTTGGATCCTGGTGAACATAGTAACCAGCGTACATCTCGGTGTACTCCTTAGTCAGGTCGTCGGTACCTCTGTACTGTCCTAAGTCTCCATGCTGACTGATAAAGTTTGAGATCCGTGTTTTATCTCTAATAATCCTGCACCTGATAATTTATTTGTCCCTATATGTCAATTTAATGGTTTTCACGTTAAAATTAATATTGACTCTCCCTTAACAAACAAAATAATCCTCAAGGATTGCGGGTGATTATACGGTCATCGGTATCTAATGCCAACACGTAATTTACCCTTGTGTTAGCTCCTGTCTGAGTACGCAGCTCGTTATGTCGATCCCATCCACTCGGGCAGAAGAGACATACCAGCCAGTGACAATCTGGCCACCTGTCGACCTGTTTGAGTTCCATCCTGTGGTGACGTTGCCGACATATCCATGCAATATGTGATTTTACAGCCCAGTTAGAAACTTTGCACTCTCCGGTGTGTCCCGCTGAGTGAGCATGAATTTATATTTCCAATCTACTCGTTTAAAGCTATGGCCACAATGTTTTTTTAATTTGATGGTGTTCCATTGGTTCCATGAAATCCATCTTTAAAGCAATATCTCGTAATCGGTGCTGCCCTCCCCGCCAGCCTGAAACATGGAGTATCAGTGCAGTCGTAGAAAGGAAACCCCCTTCGGAAATCATAAATGTAATTTTAATGTAAAGTTAAACATACAAGTTGTCTTACTTCTAGCACAATGGACGCGGATGGGTGAACTCACAATCTATAACTCCCATGGAGTTGTCATTTTTAATTGGTGTGTGTTTTCCCATCCAGTTGTCAAAAATGCTCTGTTGAGCCATTTGCCATGCACTTGTTGTGTGTCCGTGTCCCGAAATCATCCGAGTGTTTTTTTTAAATCTGGCAATGCAGTTGGTGTTACCTGATGATGCATCATTTGGATCAGCACGGAGAACGCCTTGCCATGTTGTGGCACATGCTGCGCAGCCTGAAAGGCCGGCTGTGGATCGCGTCGGAGTTTTCCAATGCACCACGCCTTTACTGCCTGGCTGTGAGCGAGACTGCACGACGTCGTACCTTCAGCAAGCGTTACACCAAGGTGCATCCTGCGGGGAATTGTAGATAAAGAAGAAGAACCGCCTATAGAGGCCATTTTTCCCCGCAGAGCAGGGGTTGGCCTTTTTTAGGCACCGTGGTCCCCTTTTTGAAGCAATGTTTTACGGCCGGATGCCTTGTTAGATGGGATTCCTTTGAGGGATTGCCGGATGCCACCAACCCTGTTAGTCGCCTCTTGCGCACACAGGGAATTACCAGTGAACTGGTACTCAATTCACCGACCTCGGAAGGATGACAGGCCGAGTCAATCCCCCTGGCGTTAATTCAGCGATCGCCCGGGATTCTAACCCAGGATCCTAGGATCCCAAGCCAGCACCCTAACCGCTAAGCCAACACCAGGCTTGGAATTATAGATAAAGAACCTTTATTAAATATGCTAGTTTAGGATTGTGGCAGAAATTGATGGCAAAGGGTGAAAGGTTAAATGGATGCTGAGGAGGGGGTGAACAGGTGAATGAAAAAAAGATTTTGGTTCGACTCTGCCGCGGTCTGGTTTGGCGTGCCGACGTCCCAGACTCAGCGTGGACGGACCATTACACCATTGAGTCTGGTGAGATGAATGCAAATGGTTCACATAACGACAATATACATGAAAAAGCATGCTTGTTGAATGATGTTTGGGAATTTATCCAAAGAACCAGCCAATCAGGCACGAGTTAGCCATGCCTGTTTCTGTTTCACCATCATCTGTACGAGTCCCTTTCCTGTGACTTGTGTGTAGTGGGCAGAAACGCTGGTAAAGGATGGGAAGCATGTTTACGAGGTGGAGAAGGCCAAAAGACTAAGCTTTTCTCGTCTTTTTGGTGAGCAATATCTTTAAATTGAAACCTGTTCTCTGAGGATTTCATTATTTTATCTTCATGTTACGTGACACCTCAGCGCAAGAAGCACAACCGTTTCCCTGTTGTTTAGCTCACTGGGAAAGTTGCAGTGCATGTTGCTTTCTTGTACATGGCTGATAGTGGAATCTTAAATTGAAATTGTGAGGTTTGTTTGTTCCACATGTTTCCCCTTCCCCCCTTACATTCCCACCCCCACTCCAAGGAAAATACTTTCTGTGCGACCGACTCTTTAAGGGATTGCAATCTTGGCCTTCGTCGTCATTCTGCGTAAGTGCAAACACATATCGGTTTGAATAAATCACGACACTTGCAACAGCACCATGCTTATGATTGCAGCCCACAAATGTTATGCACACATTTCCACCCACTAATCCCTCCGGCATGTATTGTGGATAGACTCGCAGTCCACGGAAATTTGACGAGGATTTGCCATTGGTGACCGAAGCCGACCTGCTATTTCTGCAGCGCCATTGCCCTCAGGAAGTGCTTCCATACATCCGGTATACTGTTTGACCTATGAGCATAAAGCTGTATTTCAAATGGCAACAGAGTTGTTTTCTTGCATTTTCCTGCTCCAAGAGCTTTGTTGGAAGCCACTCATTTGTGCATGTGCTCTTGTCTGTCTGTGTGTGCATTGCCATTCCATGGTTTGCAGAATTCCATCGATGTTAGACGCAGATGTACCAACTAGTCCCCAGCATGTGTTGCCAGTTGTTGGTGTAGCCGGCACAGGAGTTGATTCTCAGGTAAGCATTGTATAAAAGGTGATTGATTGGCATAATTTGGCTATGTGCAATCTTCCCAAAGCTTCCGGGTTAAAAGTTGTCGAATGGGGAGTTATTTTGTGCATTTAGTCTCTATTGAATAGAGAATGCCAGGTTCATCCAGATAATGTAAATAAAAATCCTTTAAAAGTCTTTTGGAAACTTTCTCGTTTGCAGATTGATATGTTCTTTGGTTTTTCCTTTGCATCAGCAATCCTGGATATGTTGGACAGGTATGATTCTTGAGGTACGAAGGCTATTCTTGTTTTACGTGGATCATCCAAAAGGTTATACCATGGGATCCCGCTATTTGTGGGGGATACGTTCCTGGAAAATCCGTGAATTGCAAAACCGTGAATAGTGGGGCATTGTTTCAATGGAAAAAGGGGGGATAGGTTCCCGAGTGGCGAAAATCCGCGAATAGAGAACACCAAACCGCGAATGGCGAGGCAAAATCCGCGAATGCTGAGGCAAATCCCAAGAATGTCGAAGATAATCTGCAAAGGTTGATGAAAGTCCCGGAAATGGCGAGACAAAACCCGAGAATGTCGACGATAATCCGCGAAGGTTGATGAAAATCCCGCAAATGTATGCCGCGGCATTGTTTCATTGGGGAAAAGGGGGATATGTTATAGGTTCCTGGCGGTTCCTGATTCATAGAGGAAATTTTTTAAAGTTTAAATTCTTTTCGACCACAAATTCACATGATTACAGTTTCACAACAAATACGCACATAAAAAAAAAACGACAACACCAGGTACCATTTCCAATTTATTGAAGGAATGCGCTTACAGTTTATTAAAAGTGTTTAACCAGTTTAACCATACCACACCGTGAAAAAAAACAAAAAACACAACACCATCATGTACCATTAAAAAATTTTATTTCACAAACACACACAACTTTCAAATAATGATGATGATGATGGTGATGAATTAAAATCCCATGAATTCCTCGAACTTTGAGGGTGACCCAAATGATGGTGCAGCAAAATCGTGTGCTAAGTGAGAGCCAGGAGAGGTATGAGAAGGTGAAGACGCTGGTGAAAATGCTGGTGAGGACGCTGAGAGGGCGGCAGGAGAGGGTGTTGATGGTCGTTAGGTGTTGTGAGCAGGGCTGAAGAAATGGGTGATGGAGAGCTGCCTGACAGATTTCCCAACATTTTGATGTAGCTCTTTGTACGGGAGCAGCACATCATCCGAGCCCCTCTTGAACTTGTGGTACCTCTCCACGACTGGGTCAGCATCTTGCACCTTGTCCGCAAGCGCCCGCATGTCCTGCAGCAACTCGCCCAGGAACTGGACTGTGAGGTTGGATCTCGGCACCTCTTCCTCATCACTGCCCGCCTCCTCCCCCTCCTCCTCGGAAACCTTTGGAATGGCCTCCAACTTGTCCTCGGTGAGCGGGTTTAGTGAATGGTTCAGCATCATGGTTTTCAGCATGAAGTCCCTCGTCTGCGTGTTGTGCTCGATACATGTTCAGAGAGTCTTCTTCATCCTTTCCATGTGGACATTCCGGACATGGGTGACCACCTTCACACTCGATACAGCGCTCGCTGAAACTCTCTCACGAATTGCCTTCTCCTTCTTCCGTATATAGTGAACGGTGGATTCGTTAATGCCATAATGCCTGCCAACAGAGGCCGCACACTCTCCTCTCGAATGCTGGTCCAGCAGCTCCACTTTCTGGCTCACGCTCATCACTTTCTTCTGCCTCTTGGTAGTCGACGCATTTCCGGCACTGGTCTTGCGCTTGGGAGCCATGATTGAATGATAAGCAGAGCGAGTCAAAAGCACAGGTCAAAGCAACAGGACGAGAAGGATGATCGAGATCCAGGACACAGTCTGTATATGTAGGAATGTGAGCATTGTGGGTAGCTGCGGGAGGGGTGAATACTCTGCCCATTGTTTGTGGGGGATGTTATCGGATGATGCCGTATTGAGCCTATCTGCTAATTTCAATAATAGATTTAATGAAACATTTGCATTCTATAACTCGCGGCGGATGACTTGTATTCATAGCTGATGGAACATCCCCCAAAACGTTTTCATTGTGTAAGATATCTGATGATGCTTTACCATAAATTGCAAACTGTAATAGATTTAATGAAGTGTTTGCATTCTATAATTTGTGGGGTTGACTTGTTTTCGTAGGTGGCGGAACATCCCGCGAAGCTCTCGATTATAGTCTGGCTAAAATTCGCGGCCGCGAAAGCCATGGAACCGCGAGCACATAGCAGTGAATGTATAAGCAGGTCGTGCTCGTGGCTCGTAGCTGTTTTTTTTTTACGTACGTATGTCCAGCTGCTTTATACCGTACATGGCTGGTGAAAGATAGGTTTTATAAATACCGTACAGGTATTATACAGGAATATGTATATATATATATATATATGTATAGATATGTATTATAGTCTGACGGTAACGCAAGACCATCATAGATTACCTCCCAAGACGCAAACGGAGGCATTCCGCATGCGTGGTGGAGTGCAGTTATGTTTAATTTGGCCACACGGCGGTTTCAGTGTGCACGTTCATTTTTGAGAGGAATTTGGTTACACTGGAGGGCGATTCCGTGGCTAAAAATACACAGTAAATACGCATTAAATTATGAGGGTGTTGATACAGTTGGAGAACAATTAATAAGTTTGGAGAACAATTGCCCACTCCCGTGGGTTGTGTCGATTGTTTCGCCTCCTCACCCTTGGCCTCGTGCTCGTCCCTTCGCTCCTGCTGGCATGGCTCTGCGGTACTCCGCCGCAAGGCTTCTCCTGCTTAAAACCCGCTCCACCCCATCATGCATCTCTGCAATCAAATCGAATGGACTCCTGCGTCGACCCAGGTACATTCACCGTGGCTCCGGTCGTAAGTTTGTTTATTTACAATCAGGTCACTCCATCCCCATCCTCTGGTCGGCTCAGCGCACTCCCACTCATCGTCCCAACACACCTGGTCACAACAACGCACAAAATCGCACCTCCTGTCTGCGAACCCTGGCCAAATCACCTGGATTCATACCCGCCGTACAAAACAACATCAAGCTCACCCTGTTCAATACCCGGTCCCTCAACAACAAATGCCTCATCCTGAACGACTACATCCTGGAAAATAAACTGGACTTTCTCTGTCTCACTGAGACCTGGCAACAACCACTGGACTACTACACGCTCAACCTCACCACACCCAATGGATATTCTTACATCAATAAACCACGCTCGGAGGGCCGAGGTGGTGGAATTGCCGTTATTCACCGACAAGACATCAAGACCAACCTCATCTCCATCTCATCTGCTCCATCATTTGAACACCTGGCTTTTAAACTCTCTGGTCACACACAGTCAGTCATGGCTGTTGTCTACCGCCCTCCCAAACCACACCCATCATTCCTGTCTGACTTCTCCTACTTTCTGACCCAGCTATGTTCCCTCTCCCCCTCAATCCTCCTCCTTGGTGATTTCAATATCCACATTGACTCCACGCTAACCACTGACTTCACTGATTTACTCACCTGCTTTAACCTCACTCAACATGTCAACTTTCCTACCCATAATCGTGGTCACATTTTGGACCTTGTCTGCTCTACTGGACTAATTTTGCACCATCTCTCTGGCTCCGACCTCACTCTCTCTGACCACCTAGCCATCACTCTGACCATCAACATCCCTACCCCAGCACCAAGGCATTATCGCACTATCAACTTCCGTAAGCTAAACGCTCTTTCACCTGCCTCATTCTCATCGACCCTCTCTGAAAAAATGTCCACTTCTCCCTTCGTTGACCTCCACACCCCTTCTGACCTCACTGACTACTACAACCACACTCTCTCCTCCTGCCTTGACCAACTTGCGCCTATAAAAACCAAAACAGTTTCTTTCACCCATTCTGCTCCCTGGTTTACCCCTGAACTCCGCCTGATGAAAACTCGTGCTCGCCAACTTGAAAGACTCCGCAATAAAACAGGTCTCACAGTTCACTCCCAGGCCTACAAGGACCACATACAACACTATAAAGATGCCCTCTCCCGCGCCCGCTCCGCCTACTACTCTCAAATTATCCACTCTGGCTCCGGAAACCCAAAAGCACTCTTCTCTACA
This sequence comes from Myxine glutinosa, assembly GCF_964187855.1. Lineage (NCBI taxonomy): Eukaryota > Metazoa > Chordata > Myxini > Myxiniformes > Myxinidae > Myxine > Myxine glutinosa. The sequence continues at coordinate 20,967,988 of NC_136273.1, forward strand.
ATAAACAAACTCCTCAGCCCCCTGAACACCACCACCCAGTCATTCACAATAGACAACTGCATCTCCTTCCTTTCATTCTTCCAACGCAAAATTGAAAACATCTACAACAGCTTGACCACCGCCGCACCCGCTCCCCTCAAACCACCTGCCCCCCCCTTATCCTGCCATCCCCTGTCTCAATTCTCCCCAGTCTCCCCTACTGACCTCTCTGAACTCCTCATCGGAATGAAAACTGCCACCTGCACTCTTGACCCCATCCCCTCCAGCTTTGTCAAGGCCTCCCTTCCTGCTCTCTCTCCACTTATCATTGCAACAATAAACTCCTCCCTGTCTACAGGCATCGTCCCACCATCCCTCAAAATTGCTGCTGTTACCCCCATTCTGAAAAAACCTGGACTAAACCCTGACACCCTAAATAACTTCAGACCCATCTCCAACCTACCCTTTCTGTCAAAGGTTTTGGAACGCGCTGTAGCCACTCAACTCAAACATCACCTCTCTGCCAATAACCTGTATGAAACATTCCAATCCGGATTCCGCTCCAACCACAGTACTGAAACTGCTCTCCTCAAAATCACCAACGACCTTCTCCTCTCCTCTGACGCTGGCAACCTCAACATTCTCATCCTCCTCGACCTCAGCGCCGCCTTTGACACCATCGATCACACCATCCTCCTCACCCGACTTGAAACCACCTTTAACATTACCGGCACTGCCCTCTCTTGGATTAAATCATACCTCTCTGACAGACGTCAGTTCATCTCCATCAATAACTGCAAATCCCCCACTGCTCCCCTCCCCCAAGGTGTCCCCCAAGGTTCAGTTCTTGGCCCCCTCCTCTTCATCCTTTACCTGTCCCCCCTCGGTCACTTAATCCGCCGTCATGGTCTCCAATTCCACTGCTTCGCCGATGACATCCAGCTTTTCATCTCCACCAAGTCCATCTCCACCGCCACCCACTCTATCCTGACAAACTGCATCACTGAAATAAAATCCTGGCTTCAAATCAACTTCCTCAAACTTAACTGTGATAAATCTGAAATAATCATCATTGGCCCAAAAACGCTCACCAAGTCCACCCATAACTTTGCCCTCAACATCGACGGTTTCCCAGTATCCACCTCCCCTCACATCCGGAATCTTGGCATCATCTTTGACCAAACCCTCTCCTTCGACAAATACACTAAACAGATCACAAAGACAGCCTGCTTTCACCTGAAAAACATCGCCCGTCTCCGTCCATCCCTCTCCTCTGTGGCTGCAGAAACCCTCATCCACGCCTTCATCACTTCCCGTCTGGACTACTGCAATAGCCTCCTTTATGGTTCACCCTCAACAATCACCAATAAACTCCAATACATTCAGAACTCCGCTGCCCGTCTACTCACCCATTCCCGGACCCGTGACCACATCACCCCCGTCCTTTACAAGCTTCACTGGCTCCCCATCTCCCAGAGAATCCAGTACAAAATCCTCCTCTTGACCTACAAAGCCCTCCATAACCTGGCCCCATCCTACCTGGCTGACCTCCTCTCCAGACACACTCCCACCCGCAACCTCCGCTCTGCTGGTACCAACCTCCTGACCCCCCCCCCATCCGGACCAAATTTAGATCCTGGGGGGACAGGGCCTTCTCCATCGCTGCTCCCACCCTTTGGAACTCGCTACCTCACACCATCAGAGACTCCTCCTCACTCACCACATTCAAAACATCACTCAAGACCCACCTGTTCAACACTGCATTCAACATTTAACCCACAGCATCTAACCCCTGACTATCTCCTCTCCTTCTCCCTCCTTTGTGCTTTGAATATTTCCCTATTGATTCTTCTTTTTTTGCAATTGTCTTTATGTTTTGCTATGCATTATGTTTTGCACTCTGTCAAAGCGTCTTTGGGCTTCCTGAAAAGCGCTATATAAAATAAATGCATTATTATTATTATTATAATAAAGATAATATATCCACTGGCATGCTTGAACCTTAAACTAAACTTATCACAGGTAGACTCATTCAGGAACACAAAACAGACAAAATAATAGACAGGATGGATGAGACGGAGATTTTTGTGGGATGTCTGGAGGCGCAGCGTCGGTGCGTGAGTCAGTCTCTGCACTTGTTCTGGATGCTCCTGCTACTGTTTGTCCTCCTTCAGGTGCTCCAGACACCAACTAAATCGCTCAATTTCCCTTGCCCCCACCCCCAATAGTGGCTGTGTGCGGCTATGTGTGCTGACTCTCTCGTGTAGCTGACTCACTCTTCCACTCCTCTCTACTCTCTTCATGTCTAGGTGTGTGTGGCTGGCTTATATAGCTTCCGCCCCAACCCCATAAGGCCCATCCAATGCCATCCATACACATGCTCCCACAGTGATAAAGTCACTTACGTGTTGCCGCCATGTAATCAGAGTGGGGTTTGCATACGTAGAACGTGTGGGGCTCACACATGTAGACATGCCATATTCTCTTAAAATGTGTGGGGCAGTTGTGAAATGACAACTGGGAATGATTAAGTGTTAATAATGGAGGAAAAAGAGACGGACACATGGACTGTGGCAACAGAGAGCTTCCTTGACATCCGATCCTGGTCGTTGCTAACTGGGTTTTACATAACACTTGTGGTAACATTCATTGAGATATAACTAATGAATAATTAACCCCTCCAAGTTAACTTCCGGTTCCGGTTCCTTGAGCTCGGTCATGCCATTTTTGGATTCTGCCGAATTCCTCAAAGATAAGTACTCCTGGTAGGTTTGTTGAGTGTTTTGCTGTTTATTTTACTGTCTCTGTGTTCACTGTATGCTTCCAGTTCGATTTTCGTTTTAAAAGTTGTGCCAATTTGTAAGTATTCGTCAGATTTTCGTGCCGGGTTTTTGAGGCCTACATTTTCCGATCTTGAGTCTGCCAGCAACCCTTTTCTGGTGAAACTGCCAAAATCAAGACTCTCCACTCACCTTCACTCTTTCATTCCTCTTCTTTCCCACCTCTAGAAGAAACTCCCACACTCTCTTCAATCCCACTCCTCCCTCCAGGTCTTCAAAACAGCTGTTCACCACCATCTCATATCTTTCCCCATTCAACACCTTCATCTTTTCTACCTCTGTTAATACACCCTAAATCTACCTCCTTGTAATTTCCGTTTTCGTTCCTGAAGTCCCCTGTCGTGTCCATCTTGTTTATCCCATGTACCCCGCCCCAGCCCTCTCTCTTCCACAGATCTCCCGATGTCCCTGTTCTCCACTGTTGTTGTTTCCCTCCCTCTCCCCCCTATTGTCTCCCGCTCCCTTTCTTATATGTTCTATGTATTAGCTCTTACACTTATGTACCTCGATGTAGTGTACCAAAAAGAAGAAGAAGTCATTTTCATAACTTTTATCATGAAACCAAAATAAACCTTGGCTTGCCTTGGACTATTGTGAGTATCTCATTCGTATCGCTTTTTCAACACCCCTTGAATTCTGTTGTGGAGTCGGCTTATTTTAATTTAACTTTGCATATTTCACCAAGTTAAATTATGGATTATGTATCCTGTTTGTTTTACTCATGATGCTTTTGCTGCCATATGAATTGCGTCCCTTCCTTCCCCAACCTTTACACTAAACATGTGATGGCCATAAACATGCAGGGAATTTTAATTTTGGTCATTCCATTGACACAAATGCCTTGCTTTATCGAAAGGCATTGTGGGATTAATTTCCCCATATTTGGGTACACTGGATTAGTGGTGAGGTCGGTGCTGGTCGACAAGCCTATTCTAATGCTATTTATCGAGCGTGGATTTGAATCTCGACAGATCTGTCATCAATGTCACAAGTTCAAGAGGGGCTTGGATGATGTGCTGCTCCTGTACAAATAGCTACATCAAAATGTTTGGCAATCTGTCGGGCAGCTCCACATTACCCATATGAAACTGTCACCCTGATGTTTCATCATCAATGCATCAATGTGTGTGCTCTCCATTGGGAGGCCATTAAGCTGAAGACCCATTTGCCTTTGTATCCTGCAGTGTATTTTTTGTGAAAAATAGGTGAGTTATAATTGGTACCCAGACAAAAAAATACAAATTCCTGCCAAAATCACATTCTGTCGAACGCAAAGGCAGATGCTTCGTAATGGACTTGGGCCTATTGGATTATCCTGAAAAAACAGTTTGCTAACTTTTAATAGACACAGTGGTAATTTGCTTTCCCTGCCTCGTGTGGTCTTCAGGTAGTGTTATGTGACACTTTATAGTTACTTTTTAGTTACTTGTTTTACAAATGTTAAATGTACTTAGTCATAATGGCAGTCTGCTTAATATTCATAATGACAATCTGTTCCTACTCATATCACTAGTCTGCTTAATATTCATACTGGCAGCTTGCTTAATATTCATAACGGCAGTCTGCTTAATATTCATACCGGCCGTCTCCTTAATATTCATACCGGCAGCTTGCTTAATTAACATAATGGCACCTTGCTTAATATTCATAACGGTGGTCTGCTTAATATTCATAATGGCTGCCTGCTTAATGTTCATAATGATGGTCTGCTTAATATTCATAATGGCTGCCTGCTTAATATTCAAAATGGCGATCTGATTGATATTCAAAACAGAAGTTTGCTTAATATTCAAAATGGCAGTTTGCTTAATATTCATAATGACAATCTGTTCCTACTCATATCACTAGTCTGCTTAATATTCATACTGGCAGCTTGCTTAATATTCATAACGGCAGTCTGCTTAATATTCATACCGGCCGTCTCCTTAATATTCATACCGGCAGCTTGCTTAATTAACATAATGGCACCTTGCTTAATATTCATAACGGTGGTCTGCTTAATATTCATAATGGCTGCCTGCTTAATGTTCATAATGATGGTCTGCTTAATATTCATATTGGCTGCCTGCTTAATATTCAAAATGGCGATCTGATTGATATTCAAAACAGAAGTTTGCTTAATATTCAAAATGGCAGTTTGCTTAATATTCAAAACGGCAGTCTAATTAATATTCATAACTGCAGTTTGCTTAATATTCATTACGGCAATTTGCATGATGTTCATAATGGCGGTCTGTTTAATATCCAAAACGGCAGTTTGCTTAATATTCATAATAGAAGTCTGCTTGATATTCATAACGGCAGTTTGCTTAATATTCATAACGGAAGTCTGATTAATATTCATAACGGCAGGTTGCTTAATATTCATAACGGCCGGTTGCTTAATATTCATAACGGCAGGTTGCTTAATATTCATAACGGCCGGTTGCTTAATATTCATAACGACAGTTTGCTTAATATTCATAATGGCAGCTAGCTTAATATTCATAACGGCAGGTTGCTTAATATTCATAACGGCCGGTTGCTTAATATTCATAACGGCAGGTTGCTTAATATTCATAATGGCTGGTTGCTTAATATTCATAACGACAGTTTGCTTAATATTCATAATGGCAGCTAGCTTAATATTCATAACGGCAGTTTGCTTAATATTCATTATGGCAATTTGCTTGATGTTCATAATGGCGGTCTGTTTAATATCCATAATGGCAGCTTGCTTGATATTCATAACGGAAGTCTGCTTGATATTCATAACGGAAGTCTGATTAATATTCATAATGGCAGCTTGCTTAATATTCATAACGGAAGTCTGCTTGATATTCATGACTGCAGTTTGCTTGATATTCATAACGGAAGTCTGATTAATATTCATAATGGCAGCTTGCTTAATATTCATAACGGAAGTCTGCTTGATATTCATAACTGCAGTTTGCTTAATATTCATAACGGAAGTCTGATTAATATTCATAACGGAAGTCTGATTAATATTAATAATGGAAGTCTGCTTGATATTCATAACTGCAGTTTGCTTAATATTCATAACGGAAGTTTGCTTGATATTCAGAACGGAAGTCTGATTAATATTCATAATGGAAGTCTGATTGATATTCATAACGGAAGTCTGATTAATATTCATAACGGAAGTCTGATTAATATTCATAACGGAAGTCTGATTAATATTCATAACTGTAGTCTGATTAATATTCATAACGGAAGTCTGATTAATATTCATAATGGAAGTCTGATTGATATTCATAACGGAAGTCTGATTAATATTCATAACGGAAGTCTGATTAATATTCATAACGGAAGTCTGATTAATATTCATAACGGAAGTCTGATTAATATTCATAACGGAAGTCTGATTAATATTCATAACGGAAGTCTGATTGATATTCATAACGGAAGTCTGATTGATATTCATAACGGAAGTCTGATTAATATTCATAACGGAAGTCTGATTAATATTCATAATGGAAGTCTGATTGATATTCATAACGGAAGTCTGATTAATATTCATATTTGAAGTCTGATTAATATTCATAACGGAAGTCTGATTAATATTCATAACGGAAGTCTGATTAATATTCATAATGGCAGCTTGCTTAATATTCATAACGGAAGTCTGATTAATATTCATAACGGAAGTCTGATTAATATTCATAACGGAAGTCTGATTAATATTCATAACGGAAGTCTGATTAATATTCATAATGGCAGCTTGCTTAATATTCATAACGGAAGTCTGATTCATATTCATAATGGGAGCCTGCTTAATATTCATAACGGTGGTCTGCTTAATATTCATAATGGCTGCCTGCTGAATATTCGAAATGGCAATCTGATTAATATTCAAAACGGAAGTTTGCTTAATATTCATAACGGCAATTTGCTTAATATTCATAACGGAAGTCTGATTAATATTCATAATGGCAGCTTGCTTAATATTCATAACGGAAGTCTGCTTGATATTCTTAACGGCAGGTTGCTTAATATTCATAACGGCAATTTGCTTGATATTCATCATGGAAGTCTGCTTGATATTCGTAGCAAAATGACCAATTTTCAGTCTGCAATTCGAGAGTGCTTGATAAACATATTGGAGGGACCTGTGTCCATATGTTCTCATTAGAAATTCTATCAAATAGTAATTTGCAACATCTCTCATTTCCACTTTTTAATATCAATGTATTTATATCAGCATGCTTAGAATTTGGTTTGATATTAGAATTGCAAATTAGGTTTGTTTGTCTTTTTTTGCGCAAGCTTTGACTTTGAACTGAGTTTCGGTTGGCCTGTTGACGTTACCATCTGAACCACAGACTCATGATGTGTTGAACCCGGGTTCAAATCCCATTTACTATTTGTTTGTCGTTTCTCTGCTTATGTTCTTATAATTCATGCAAAAGTACGTTGGTCTCGACTCATGCCAGTCCTGCATGTAATTGTCATACAAGCCATTTCATGAGCTTTACATCACTTTACAGAATAAAAAAATTAAAAAGTGAAAACAAAACAGAAAATGTTAGTGGTTGAAGTTTTGTCATGCATGTTGATGATATCGCGGCTTTCTTGTGCAAAACTTTTCATTTTTTATGGATCTAAATATATACACGTATATATTTTATGTATACATTTTATGTATATACACGTATGAAAATGGAGGCATGCCATATCATCTTGTGGTTCATATTGATCAAGAAGCGCCGAGTTATTTGCATTTGTAGACACAACTCCATCCTTCGAAAGATATGAGCCGGAGCATATCTTTCGGATAACCACCCGTTAGAATACACTTGTGAGAATATGGATAAGTCCTCATTTTACTTTTATTGCTTCCTGCTATTTCTGTGTTTAACATGAAAGCCCCGATGCTCGCTTGCCCATGAAGGTTGAAATTTAGATTGTTTCCCGAGATGTGAAATGGGAGTGAGGGAAAAACCAGTGTTGTGCCCTAACAGATGGGGCCTACTGTTCGGTTTATTTTGAATAATGAAATTTTGCGCTTCGTCGTCTTCTTTTTTTATTCAGCATAAGACTGTGGGGTAACATCAATAGTTGAGGGCATGCCTCTGTTCTGTAGGTTCGGGCAGAAATTTCGAATTTGTTTATAGTGACGGCGATAGCTCACCTACTCTTCGCATAGGACACTGTGGGATCTTTAACGTCCACCAACTAATGCCGGCTGATGGGACGCCAGTTTCACGTCCATCCGAGGGATGGTACACATTGATGAATCACCCTGCTTTTGAAACACTGGAATATGAATATATGAATGATCGTTTTAAGGCCATTTTCCCCGCTAGAGCGGGGGTTAGCCTTGCAGGCCCCATGACAATCATGGTTCCCTGTTTGAGGCAATGTTTTTATGGCCGGATGCCCTTCCTGACGCCAACCCTTGGTCACGCTCTTTCGATGCGCAGGGATATGGTGTACCTATTCTAAATCGGGGAACACACCGTGATCATTCATCCCAGCAAGCTGGTACTCAATTTGCCGATCTCGGAAGGATGACAGGCTGAGTCAACCCCCCCTGGCGTTAATTCAGCGATCGATCGGGATTCGAACCCAGGATCCTAGGATCCCAAGCCGGCACCCTAACCGCTCAGCCAACACCAGGCGAAACACTGGGATGGCAGTTTATAGCTCGGCCGAGATTCAAACCCTAGCTAGACAGTTTGGAGGCGAGTGTGCGTACCTCCAGGCCATCCTGCCAGCCCTTTGCACTTAATAAAAGCAGGTCTTTACATGAAGGAATGTCCACTGATTTTAAAATGTGGAGTGAGGGGGATGTGAGATTGTTGAGGTTCGTCGCTAGTTATGAAAGGAAATGCAATTCAGATTTGTGCCTGTGATTATATATGGCTGTATCTTCAGTTCCCTCAAAATGGAGATCTTTCTTTAACAGGAATCAACTTCGTCTTGACAAAACTTTGTGCTTGGAGCCTGCTGACGACATCATTAAATTGGTTAAACATAGTTGATGCATCGCGCCGAACCTTGTTTGGGATAACATTGTGAGTGGGACGTAAGAGGATTTCTCGCACTTCAGTATGAATTTTCAGTGCTATGTGGCTTCAAATAGTCAACAGAGAGATGATGATTTGATGAGGAAACCCCGGACTGCTCGAGGTTTGACGTGTTTTTGTATTTGAGCAAATTGCTCGTGGCCTTTATTGCCCTGTGTGCCCAAGATGGTGTGGGAGTAATGCAGTTTGTGTAGGTGTTTGTTTCTCCTTTTTCATTTTCATTTGAACGGCCACTGATCAAGAAAAGCTTCTTTTTTTCCACCTTTAGCTAAATTCATTTGTTTAATGAGAAAGGTATCTGCGCCAAAGGCTGAATTTGCGTTTAATAAAATAAAGCCGGTGTGGATAATAGCTTTGAGGTCAAACAGCATCCTATGCCATGACAGGCAGATAGCAGATGCATCACTCTCTGCTGATGTGGAATTGATTAGATGCTGGTCTGATAAACAGAACACTTCCTTCCATCCCAGCCTGGTGTTGGCTGAGCGGTTAGGGTGCCGGCTTGGGATCCTGGGTTCGAATCCCGATCGATCGCTGAATTAACACCAGGGGGGTTGACTCAGCCTGTCATCCTTCCGAGGTCGGCAAATTGAGTACCAGCTTGCTGGGATGAATGATCCTGGTGTGTACCCCGATGTAGAATAGGTACACCGTATCCCTGCGCATCGTAAGAGCGTGACCAAGGGTTGGCCTCAGGAAGGGCATCCGGCCATAAAAACATTGCCTCAAACAGGGAACCATGATTGTCATGGGGCCCGCAAGGCTAACCCCCGCCCTAGCGGGGAAAATGGCCTTAAAACGATCATTCATTCATTTTTCTTCCATCCCAGGAATTCTCAGTCTCTTTCTCCGGAAGCATCGTCAAATAAACCCGCCTGCCTATTTCAATGGTCAGCCACTGGAAGAGGTTCAGTCTGTTGAACTACTTTGAGTCACCATCAGCCATGGCCTCTCCTAGGCTGACCGTATTCCAAAGCCAGCCACAGACTGGGCATTCTCTGCTGTTTGTTACCTGCGCCATCGAAGGTGGATGGAGGTTATGTTTTCACCCCTGTCTGTCTGTCTGTCTGTCTGTCTGTCTGTGAACAAGATATCTCAAAAAGTTGTGGACGGATTCAGACAAAATTTGGCAGAGAGGTAGTGTATGTGACAAGGAGGAAATGATTCGATTTTGGTGAAGATCCGGATCCGGCTGGTAGAATTTTTAAGTGATTCTTCACCAATGGAAGATAGGGCCAAAATGATACATAGCAGGATATCTCAAAAAGTTAAGGACGGATTTGGACGAAACTTGGTGGACATGTTGTGTGTGTTACAAGGACTAATCGATTCGATTTTGGTAAAGATCTGAATATGGATTCGGATGTGAGAATTATTTAATTTTAGAAGTGATTCTTCACCAATGGGAGATCGGGCTAAAAACGATACATAACACGATATCTCAAGAAGTTATGGACGGATTTGGGCCAAACTTGGAGGACAAGTTGGGTGTGTGACCAGACCGACTCGATTCGATTTTGGTGAAGATCTAAATATGGATTCGGATGCGAGAATTATTTGATTTTTGTCTTGATTCTTCACCATTGAGAGATTGGGCAAAAAGCGATGTATAACATGATATGTAAAAATGTTGTGGACGAGTTGTGAATAAGTTTGGGGCATGAGTTGGTTAGGTGACGAGAACAAGCCGATTAGATTTTGGTTCAGGTCCGACCCCAGATCCGGCACATCAGTGGAAACAAAACGTAACCTGTTCCGCTTGGTGGAGGTATGCGCTCTACTGAGTACCCTTCTAGTTTTTGTTTTGTTTTTGTTATCTCCACCATTGAAGGTGGATGGAGATTATGTTTTCACCTGTTTGTCTGAACCACCTTTGGAGGCCATTTTTTCCCGCAGAGCAGGGGTTGGCCTTTTTCGGGCACCTTGGTCCCCTTTTTGAAGCAATGTTTTATGGCCGGATGCCTTTCCTGCCGCCAACCCTGTTAGTCGCCTCTTGCGACACGCAGAGAATTACCAGTAAACTGGTGCTCAATTTGCCGACCTAGGAAGGATGACAGGCTGAGTCAACCCCCCCTGGTGTTAATTCAGCGATCGACCAGGATTCAAACCCAGGATCCCAAGCCGGCACACTAACCGCTAAGCCAACACACCAGGTCGCAGACCTGTTTGTCTGTGAGCAGGATATCTCAAAAAGGTATGGACGGATTCGGACAAAATTTGATGGACAGGATGGGTATTGGGTATGTATGTGACAAGGACGAATTGATTCGATTTTGGTAAATATCTGATTCCAGATTTTAAAAATTGATTCTTCACCATTGAGAGATGCGACCAGAAACGATTTTTAGCATGATATCTCAAACAGTTTTGGATGGATTCTGATAAAACTTGGTGGATGAGTTGAGCAGATGACGAGAACAAACCGATTAGACTTTGGAGTTGAGGATCCAGATCCAGACTATTAGTGGGATACCCATTACCCAACGACTGTTCAGCTTGGCGGAGGTATGCACTCTACCGAGTAATAGAGTGTGTGGACCACCATTTGGATTTCCCTATGAAAAGAAATACATCATCTGATCCAAAGATCAAGTTGCAGTGTCATTCCTAAATTAATTAAAAGTTTGTAATAAATATAATAATTAATGACAATTTGTTGTTCGCACTTTTAGTAAATCTTCATCTTGCTAATATGGATGCTCAGTTGGCAAATGCAAGCCATATGAAAAGGAACTTGTATGATAGGAATATCATACCCAGTTACTCTTCAAGATATTCCATTGATTGAGAAACCAACCATTTTGGTTCTGGTTTATGCATGCTATGGTGATAATAGTTTTGTGGATTTACTGTCTGCACGTTCAGCTTGGAGAGGACATTATTCGACACAGTATTATGAGATGTGTGCTCAGTTGGGAATGCCAAACGGACTAATCCACTTGTTGCGGGCTTGTGTTTTATGTGTCACCTAATGTTCAGCTGTGGGTGACAGAGTAGAAAATGATGTTCCAATACATTATCATGATGTGTTTATCCTTTTCTCATCCCTCTCTCCTCACCCCACTATGAATTTTAGTTGGATATTAGAGGGGAACATCCTGCTTCATCCTCTTCTTCTCCACTATCAGATCAAACAGAGGTCAGCAGCCTGTCATATCCTGGGCCCAGCTCCAATGAGCCTGCTACCCAAACTATTACTGTCCCTGCTTCGAACCATTCTGCTGTCCCTCCTCATCTTCTCTGGGATCATAGCCCTCCTCGTGGCGATGGTGGTGATGCAGCCCATGGTCCCTTATTGTCTCCATGCGAGCCACCTGACCTGCAAGAGGCCGATGGCCTCTCCTTGGAATTTGAAAAATTGCCTCGTGAGGGTTTGGAGCAACCAGGTCCGGATAATGAACTTGAGGGAACAGCTGTTGGCCTGGCAGTATTGGAGGAGCCTCCTTGCCAGACTGGGCCTGACTCTTTGCAGTCAATGAAAATTGCTGCACAGGGAGTTGACTCGCTAGTTGAATGTGGGAGTTTGGAATTTGTCTCGGCCATGAATGAACTCAGCTCTGTTTGCTCTCCAGGTTTACCTGGTCTCAGTGACCCCCAGAGCCCTGAGCTGATGGAATCTCTCTACACTTCAGTAATAAATGCCATCGGTACCCGGCGGCTGCATGATTCCCTCAATGAGGCAATGGCTCTGCGCCAACAGCTGTCTCTGCAGCAACAGGGCCTGAGTGGTGTGCAGGTGGCCTGCCATTTGCTGCGAGCCACCTTGTGCAACCTGCGTGAGCAGACAAGTTGTCAGAGTCAAGAATTGATGAGCCTCATAACCTCCACGGGACAGACGTTGTCTCATGTGCAAGATGAGCTGCAAACGGCAGCAGTAAAAGGAATGAGAGAAAATGACGAGGAGCATATAAATAGGCTGCAAGAGGAGCGGTCAATAAGTGACTTGGAGCAGCAGTTGCAAGGCCTGAGAACAGAGGTTGAATTGGTTACAGAGCAGGTGGCTGCTTTGCAAGTTGCAGTGGTGGTAAAGGAAAAGGATATTGAAAGCTTAAGCGCACAGCTATCAGAAGCCAAGGCCGCTGGTGATGAGCAAGCTCGACATGTGACCGAGTTAGAGGAGGAGATTGAACAGAACACCTTGGCAGTATCAGAAGAGCGTCTTAGCTTTCAGGAAAGCCACGCTCACATGACGGCCCATTTAGAGCAACTCGATGTGGAGCTGTTGAAACGTAGAGAAGCTGCACTTGTCTTGGATCGTCGTGTGCAGGAACTGCAGGAGCAAAACTGCGTGTTGCAGCTGGAGCTTGCAGCTCAAAGTGGTGAGGCTGAAGAGCAGCGCCGTGCACTTGACAACTTTCGTGAGGAACAGGAACAGCGAATGCATGAGGAACTAAAACTGCTGGATGCCAATCACAAGAAATTGACACAAGATTTCCAACAAAGGCTTGACTTGCAAGTAGCTGAGACAGATGGAATGAGGAAGATGCTAATAGAAGTCTCAGAGGAGCTGCGGACTTGTAAGGTTGACCTTGAAGAGCAATGTCGTGAGAGGAGCACATTGCAGGTTATATTGGCAGGTTGCCAGAAGAAATCGGAAGAAGAACAGCAGCAGGCAAGGCAAGAAACCGAGACGCTCCAAAAAGAGATTGAAGCATTGTCCGTGAGAGAAAAAGAGCTGATGCAGCAGCTAGAATGCACGAAAGGTCATGAAGAGGAAGCATCAAAGAGAGAAGTGGAGCTGCAGATGAAGATACAAGGATTGTGTGAGGCAGCAAACCAGAGGCAAGCTGATGTGGCCCAGTTACAGGAAGACCTTCTTCAGCAGAGCAGAGCAAAGGAGAACTTGGACCATGAAATGGAAAAGGCTTTGACAACGGTAGAAAGCGGACAGAGAGCTGCAATGATTCTTCTGCAGGAGGAGATTGACAAAGAAAAGACTGAGAATGATTTTTTGAGAGGGTGTTTGGAAAAGGATAAAAGTGAGAAAGAATCATTGACTGGATATATAGACCAGGAGAAGAGTGAAAAAGAGGAACTGAAAATGTTGTTGCACCAAGAGAAGAGCAAATGTGAAGACCTGAAGGAAAAGTTGGAACAGGCGAGGCATGAGAATGAGGTATTAGAAGCAGCAGTGAGGCACGAGAATAGTGAAAAAGAGCATGTGGGAAGAGAATTGGAGCAGGAACAGAAAAAGAACAATGCTCTTGCTTATGATCTGGAGCAGGCAAAGAGTGACCTGGAGAAATTGAGGATGGAGTTTGAACATGAAAGGATCATGGGACATCTCGACCTGCAGAGAAGTGTGATCGAGCATACGAACAGAGAAGAAGCTGCAAGCGTGTCCCTGGAACATCAGGCTGCTGAAGGATTACCTGCGTTGCCGCAACTTGGGTAAGCTACGATGCCGACCGTGATCCGGTGACATTATTCAGTCTACGTGCTTGTCCACATCATTAGATAATTTCCTCGATAAAAGTGCACTGCTGTTGCTACTGCCTTCCTGCTATGTTTTCATCGATTTTTTTCCCACTTCATGCCTGCATCCCGACAGCGGGGTTGCTCGGACGCACGGTCAATCTGTTGTTGTTACCCATAATGTTTCCCGGGTAGTACAGGTGTACCTTCATTTCGGGCAAAGCGGAAGGCAGGACCAAGCTGTTTACTATTCTCGATCTAAAGGTTACCAAAATATTTTCATTGCTATCCCAACGTGATCACCGCTCTCGATTTGTGACAAAGTTACCTGTACTCGTCATCTTCCAAATTATTGCTCCGAGGTAATCATCCCATGTGGGACGCGATAGAATAGCAGCGACATCGACTCCTCAGCATTTTCAAGATTTACCGAATGGTTGTTCGTTGCATGTTCGATCATAACCCCAAAAGTTGACATTCATTCAATTGCTTTTTGGAATGATTGGAGAATGAAGCAACACGTTTAATCAGGTATGAGTCATTCCACCAACAAACGTGAACGAGTTGCAGTCAATAAAGCTTGCTACATCACCGGGATGATGGAAATTATGATAATTCTGTAGCCATTTTTAATTAGTTAATAAGATTTCCTCAAATGGATTGGGCAGCAGGCGGATGCGATACGTTCCTCTCGCCCACTTTTGGAACCAAAGAGACCAAATCGAAGTGAAGAATGAAATATTAATCATCTTGGTTTTCGGTTGAACAAGCATTGGGTAGCTATGAGTGTATTGTATTTGGTGTTAAATTTACCACAGAACTGCTTGGAAATCATCTTCCGTATGCTTCATCTGGCACTTCCTTTTCAAAATTCATCTTCCACCCAACAATGGATGGACAAGAATGTCAGACATGAGATCAGGGCCGACTCTCTGGACATATCTCGTGATTTTGATACAGTCTGGCATTCCACCTTGCTCCCCAAACCCTCTGCCTATGACATCCAAGACACCAACTCCATACATAGCTTACTGACTTCCTCTACTCTCTTAGATGTGTGGCACTCGATGGAATCCGTTCATCTCCTCTCTATGTCAAAGTCACTAGATGTCTCCATGGAGTACCCCAAGGCAGTGTTCTGGGCCAAGTCCTATTCCTGATCTTCATCAATGATCTCTCTCACTCTCTGGGAAATACTCTTTATCTATTTGCTGATGACCCCACCCTCGGCCGTGACATCCCTCATCCTTCAGACAGACAGGCTGCAGCCTCTTCCCTCTCTACCGACCTCAGAAGGACCAGTCTTGGCATGAGGGCAGCTTGTAGTCCAAATCAGAAGAGGGCAGATGGATATGAGAGGGTAGCTTGTAGTCCAGGTATTTGTCCAAGTCTCTCTCTAATTTTGTCCCACAACACTGCTTGTTGGTGGGTTTCCCCTTCTCCTCCTGGTGTTCCTTTTGTTATGTTGTGTCCTGATCCGTTCTGTATTCCATCTCTTACCATTAGCCTTGACTCTCTATATAATTTTTTACTTGCAAAATCGAAGATTTTTCAAGTATATCGGTCGGTTCCTTTTGTGGTTCTGTCTGTTTTTCTGTCTGTTTGTCACTGGCCTACAGGTCACAATTCTAAACCGATCGTCATGAAACTTCACCAAGTTGTATAAGTCGTCCCAATTGAGAAGCCTATTGATTTTGAGGTCAAAGGTCATCTGGAGGTCAAATTTCTAAAATCGCCATTTTAAATCCGATTGACTTGAAAATTGAACAGCATTTGCATATCGTCACTAAATTGGGAAACATACTATATTTGAGGTCAAAAGGTCAAAGGTCAACTCAAGATCAAATTTTTAAAATCATCAATTTTCATCTAAAAAACCGTCAATTTTCATCCGATTGACTTGAAAATTGAACAGCATTTGCACATTGAGTCACTAAATAGGGAAACCAACTATTTTTGAGGTCAAAAGGTCAAAGGTCAACTCAAGGTCAACCTTCCAAAATCATCATTTTCATCTGACAAATCGTCAATTTTCTGCCTATTGACCCGAGCTTTGATCAATATTGTCAATTTTAATCTTGATGAAATGGACAATTTGCTGTATCAATGGAATTTTTTTTCCCTTGGGGAGGGGGGGGGGCGCGTATTTTGCAAGTATCGTGCTCCGCATGACGTCTTCTTGTTTTTTAATTGGGCTGTAATTTGTTGTAAAACGAGGAGAAAAAGACATAAAATGTCATATCCCCCGTGGTTTTAGTAATTTTGCTGTGGAGTTAAAGGTCGTCAGTCAACCATCTTGAGTCAGATTACAAAACAAAATCTTCTGCATATGAAAACTAATGTATTGTCTTGGTGCCAATTTTGAACTAATCGGTCCATGCCTGTTGGACACGTTTAAGTAACACAATGTCCACCATTAGGTCATCTTGGATCTGATCTCGAAAAACAATGACCATGCATATGTAAGCCATCATTCATTTTATGTGTGCCAAGTTTGAACAAGATCGGTAAATGCATGTCTGAGAAATGGTTGAGGACATGGTCAACATCCGGTTTTTTTACAACTAAAATGCCCGCCAGTCGGCCATCTTTGATCGCATCCCCAAACAAAATGATGTGCATATGTATGCCATCATGTGTTGTCTTTATGCCAAGTATGAACAAAATCGGTCCATACCTCTCCGAGACATGGTTGCAGACGGACAAGACCCAATCCATAAGCCCCGTTTCTGACCAAGTCCAACGGGGGCAAATAAACTTGTCATATTTTATATGAATTGCAAAGAACATTGGTTTTATAAACCCAGTGCCACAGAATCTCCTGCATTAGGTTGCATGTGTTCCTGTTAATGATGCAGGGATGTGAACTCTGAAGGATGGATGAGTAAAGGAGGTAAATGTGTATAAAGTTAACGAAGTGAAAAGCGGAGTTAATCAATTGTTGTATGTCCGTCCGTCTTATCAGTTTATGATTGAGGAACAGCTTATTTAAAGCGAATGTTATCTATCTATAATTCCAGTAATCTCTGTGTGTATGTGTGTGTGTATGTGTGTATGTGTGTGTGTCTGTGACCGCTGTTTCTCGCCAACCACGGGTCCGATATACTTGAAACTTGCCAGGTATATTGCTGGGGACCCGAGGATGTGCCTTTTCAAGGTTTCATATTAATCGGAGAAGTAGTTACCGAGCTATGGCGATTTCTTTACCAAACTCCGCAAGCCGTTCGCTTTGGACCAAACCATTTCATGTAAATAGAGGGGGGGGATTGTCACCGTACTCGCAAGCCGTTCGCTTTGGCTTTGCGAATGGACCAAACCATTTCATGTAAATAGAGGGGGGGGGGGATTGTCACCGTACTCGCAAGCCGTTCGCTTTGGCTTTGCGAATGGACCAAACCATTTCATGTAAATAGAGGGGGGGGATTGTCACCGTACTCGCAAGCCGTTCGCTTTGGCTTTGCGAATGGACCAAACCATTTCATGTAAATAGAGGGGGGGGATATAATTTTAGATATATATATAGTACGGGCATGCCCTAGTATTTTAAACATGAATAGGAAGACAAGTTTTTCATTTTACTGTAATTTGGCTCTGAATTTGTCTCGACTGCACATGCGCAGCGAGTGAGATAATTTTGTAAAACTCTGTCTGCCTGCCAGTCAAACAAAATTTAAAACAATCCCAAACAGGAAACTTACTGTTTTTAAGGATGTTATAAAGGACACAAACAACAGGCCTGAATAATTAATGTAACGTGTTAGATAGGGTGGTGTAATAGACACTGGAGAAAATGGTGGTAAACCCTGAATGAAATTATTTATATGCCTTTAAAGCTCTTTAAATCTGTATTTTAATTGAATTACATACTTGAACACTGTATAACACATCACCTTCATAATACTTCCTAGAAACAAGACAGATATCGATACATAGCATGAGGACATGGCATCTGAGTGACAGTATCGTGGTATATGCAATAGGCCGATTGACGCTGCGTTCTATGGTGATCAATAAGCCCTCCATCTTCTAGCCTGCGACTCGTCATATTAAAGTGTATAAGGGTGATGGATGAGACTGCCTCAGTAGCGCAAAGCTTCCTGATTTTTAAACGATCATTAATTTCATTATCATATTATTAAAATTGAAGTATATGCTTGAACACTTCTAGTGAAGACCCATCTAGAATATTGTGTGCAGATTTCTTTATCATGGCTTAGGAAGGACATAGCTGCTACAGAGTGGGTTCAGCACAGGGCTACTGGACTGATTCCGGACCCAGCGAGACTCAGCTATGAGGAGTGGCTGAAGGAGAAAGGGATTTATACATCAGAAAGGAGGTGGTTATGAGGGAATATGATGGAGATGTTTAAGATGATGAAGGGTATAGACAAAATGTGTTATTGTAGAATGTGTTATTCAGAAAAGTGTGTAATATGTTATTCAGCACAATAGTGGTAGGACCAGGGGCAATAGCCGCAGAGTAAAGAAGAGGGGAGTAAAGACGGTATAAGGTCTTTCACTCAGAGAGTAGTTAATTCATGGAATTGTCCCCCTGGAAAGGTAACAGCAGCAGCAACAGTAGATAGGTTTAAATTGGAATTTGATCGGTCCCTGGAAGTATTGGACATAGAAGGGTACAGGGATATTGGCAGGACTTTTAGGTAGCTTGAGTATGGATGGATTGCCCCAACGAATGATCATTCCCCCAATTAAATGGTGTCGTTTTGAGTTATGACAGATAAAATGGGTCTGCCGTTGATGTGGCGCAGACATGATGGGCCGAATAGCCTCGTCCTACATCTAGTTACCTAAGGTTGATGGAGGTTATGTTTTCATCCGTGTTTGTCTGTTTGTCTGTGAACAGAAAAAGTTGCGGATGGATTCAGACGAAATTTGGTGGAAAGGTTATGTGTGTGACAAGGTCGAAATGATTAGATTTTGATGAAAATCCGGATCCGGATCCAGATAAAAAGAATTTACAAGTGATTCTTCACCATTGAGAGAGGGGCCAAAAACGATATACTGTATATATATATATATAGCACGATATTTCAAAACGTTATGGACGAGTTATGACTAAACTAGCTGGATGAGTTGTTTAGGTGACGAGAACAATCAGATTAAATTTTGGTTCAGGTCCAAATCCAGATCCGGCCTGCCTGTGGGGATACAAAACGTAAACTGTTGGAGGTGTGTGCTTGAGCCTGGCTGAGGTGTGTGCTCTACCTAGTGCTGTTCTAGTTTCCTTGTGTGACACTGCATGGCGTATCATGTTCTATGAATTCTCTAGTTATGTGAGGACTCGTGGTTTTCTCGTGGTTTACTCGTGGTTTTCGCAGTTTGATAAGGGATGCCTCTTGCACCCAAGTTGTCTCAGGAGTCTTGAAGTCGCTGTGTGAGCTTATGTTTGCACCTGTTCTTGTGGTAATATTCATTGTCACCTTCACTGAATTGGTGGAAAGGTCTGAGGTACAAACTGAAGGAGGTTCCACATTGAGAGGGCTTGACGGTGAAGCTCTTGGAGGTGTTGAGCAGCATGCGTTGGACCCGCAGCTCCAGGGCGTGGTTGATCGGATGAAAAGAGACAAGGACGTCGCTCTCATCAACTTGCGCACTCAGTTGGAAGCTCATTACCAGGTAACCCCAATGAATGAATGTGAGGAGAGAGATTTAAACCAGAAAGTTTTGTACTACAGGTGTTCCCCTCACATGGAAAATGTTGATGACAAAATGGCCAATGTTGATGACAAAAAACACTTTCTGTTGCATGGCAACTGTCATTTCTCCAAAAGCTGCTTGAATCTGATCTTTCAGGTCTTGAATGCTCGCTGCTCAAGTTGCGTAAAGTATCATAAAAATTTGAAATATGTTTTTTCTTAGCAATATAATTATAGGGGTTCAAAATTGTGGATAGATAAATGTGGTTAAACGTACACACTCAGGTATGTAATTTGTCTCCATTGTACATGTGTGCAGACCTGTGTGAACAAGGCACTTATGAAGCAGCAGCAGCAAACCGTTGGCATGCGACAACAACTCTTAGCGTTACAGGCCCAGCAGTTGCAAGATCGTGGTGAGGCCTGAGCTCGTAGCCACCTAACACATTACTTTGGGAGTAGCACAGTTCCTATCCTGTGATGATTTTTGCTGGCGAGCCTGGAACCTTTATTATTATCGTCACCCTTTTTTTTCTATGGCGTGGGGGAGGATGGGTGGTCTGGAAACCTTTGTGTATGTAATCAACATTAGAGGGCGCATGAAATATGTAACAATTTTTTGGATTTGACCCCTGGTTCATGCTGCTGGAAGTGTGAACTTAGTGTGAACGGGTCAAACCGGGAAAAAAAAATGTTTTATCTCAAAATTTGATATTGAGTTAATCCTGGTGGAACTTTATGCCATCTTTCAACTTTCCTTTTGGTGGGAAGCGTGGGGATTTGCGATGGTACGCCATCGACTTTGTTCTCGTTGTTATTGCTAAGATGTTTTTTGAAATTATTATTGTTATTGTCGTGTCAGAGGCCTAGCTTATGCGGATGCTCTGCACTGGGTGTGTAAAGACCTCTGCAAATGACCCAAACAATCTTTAGATTTGCACTGTGCTATTTTACCAAGTTACTGCATTCATTACCATTTACAGTCCCCCAAGGATCGCCAAATAAATAAACCGAGTTTGACGGTTGCTCACGCGTGAAGGCAGAAGGTGGGAAAATGTTTCTTTTCAAATAAATTGTTTTATTACAAATGTTTATGGGGATGAGGATGGATGAGACACTGATAAATAATATATGGAATGAACCAAGCAATTGACAGACACAAATAAGGAAAAAGGGTAAACATTCAAACTTATGTAGCAGGTACAAAGAAACTATGGCCCAATTAAAGCGCCAAATTACCGAACTCCACCCAAATACAAAGGGAGCAGGCGAGGACTTGTGCAGGCAGGATCTAGGATGACCGTGGTCGTGCAGGTCGGCACGACACAAGGCAAAGTGCAGCTTGGGGTGGAGGGGAGAGGATGTCGTGATGGTGGGGAGATGGCGTCCGCATCTATCAGTGGTCATTCCCTCTGGAGTGACGAAGAGGAAAGGGGGCCGAAATGTCATGGACATGGCTTTTACCTCTCCTGCTACCACATTCGTGCACGCAGCTGGTCCTACAATTGGCCGCCCCCACCCCTTCTACGTAACATTATTACTAGCCCGGATGTCATCAGGATGTACTCTTTTATGCCTTTGCGGACGAAGTCGCCGGAGGCATAATGTTTTTCGGTTGTCCGTCCGTCCGGCGTCCTTGCGTCCGTTCATGATAGGTTTTTGTTACCGCGATAATCTGAAAATGGCTAAAGGGGTATTAGTCAAACTTCATACAGGTATACAGAATGACTTTAAGATGTACTGACTACATTTTGGGGTCATGAGGTCAAAGGTCAGAGGTAATGTCAGGTAAAAAAATCCTCTTACCATGATAACTTTTGAACCAGTGATGGGATTTTGACCAAAGTTGGTAGAAGTATGTATGATGATGCAAAGATGAACTGATTTGATTTTGGCATCAAGAGGTCAAAGGCCAGAGGTCCTGTTAGGTAAAAATTATGTTGTTGTGCTAACTTATGCACTAATGATGGGATTTTGACAAAACTTTGTACAAGTATATGTGATGACGAAAAGATGAACTGATTACATTTTGGCATCAAAGGTCATGTCAGGTAAAAATGTGCTATTTGAGAACAGCTGAAGGGATTTAAATCAAACTTGGCACAAGTATGTATAATGATGTAATAATGTGGGCGGAGGCATATCGGTCGACATCACGAAGTCGAAGAGTGTCATTCTAGTTTTAACTATACTCATTGCCAACATTACATTTTTCTTTTATGAGCCTAAATTACTTGGAATCTTTGCTGGTTTCCAACTACCTCCTCAGCCCAAATAATTATGGTGTGTTCAATATTTATGGACAACTGAAGATACAACTGATTAATGAAAATGATGACGATTAAAGCATTGCTGAAATGAGTGTCATCATAGGCATTAAAATAGAAACACTTTGCAAAGGTTTTGGGATTATCGAGTAGTACACCACATGTGTATGTGAACCCACACATAAGGGAATAATGCTCATGGCACAGCCACTTGTGGGCGAGGCAAGGATATGGGCAGAGATATTTTCACCAAGCTCATTGACAACTGTCTCATTTGTTTGCGATCCGCAGACCTGATTCAGAGCTTGTCGGCTGATCGTGCAGCTCTGCTTTCTGAGAAGAAGCAGCTTGAGGGCCAACTGCTGCAGACCTCCGGGCTAGGCCTGGCTGTAGTCCAGGCTCACTCGGGACAGGACTCTCCCGATCTTGGCCGTTCAGATGACGGTGCGTCCCCGGCGTTTGAAGGCACTGATGGAGGAGAAGCTGGCCAAGTTATGCTAGATAAAGCTCTTCCTGACAGGTTTGTCTGTCAGTACGACACCACAATCCAAGTTCTTGGGATTCCAGACTAAGTTCTTTCAGGAGTGGGAGAATTAAGTGAATTTTGATATTTTACAGAGAATTGAGTGACGTGCAGAAAACCACTGGGTCCTCAGAAGTGGGACATAAGGTACACACGAGCACGATGCCCGAGGAGCTATATTACGATGTGCTTGTGTTATCGTTCGTGCCAAAAGTGAATCGGTATTTATTCTTGGTACCCAACCCATCTCCATTTATTTATTTTATTCCCTTGGTCTGCTCTCATAGAAAATGCAGCCAAAGGCAGAAGGAAGTGGTCCAACAGAGAAGCTGGTATGTACCCTCATACATGGGATTATCAGACATTGAATGTTGACTGCCCTCTCTTACTGTTGTGTGATGTATGTGCAGTCATGTGAAAAAGTAAGTACACCCCATGTAAAGTTTTGACTTTTTCAACATATTTCAAAATACAGCTATTTGATCTTGATTTCAACAATATTGATAGATGAAGTTGATATAATATAACAAATATCATGAAACATTTACATTTTGTTGTCCATTGTATAATTTAAATAAACATAAATGCAAATTTCGCATGTGGAAAAAGTATGTACACCCTTGGCTCTAATAGGTGGTATTGCCCCCTTTGGCAGAAACGACCTCAAGTAGGCGTTTCTTTATAACTGTCTACCAGTCTCTGACATCGACTGGGAGAAATTTTTGCCCACTCCTCCATGCAGAATTCTTTCAGCTGTGCGATGTTTGAGGGGTTTGAGGGAACCGAGTGGCGTGCTGACGAGGAGGGGAGTGTCGTTGAAGCTGAAGGGAAAGGTGTATGCTGCATGTGTGAGAAGTGTTATGATTTATGGGAGCGAGACATGGGTAATGAATGTAGAGCAGCAACGAAGGCTGGAAAGGGTGGAAATGCAAATGGTTCGGTGGATGTGTGGAGTGTCGTTGAGAGAGAGGAAGACAAATGATGAAATGCGAAAGATGATGGGAATAGAGCCTGTGATGGATGCTGAGAAGAGAAACAGTTTGAGATGGTTTGGTCATGTGTTGAGGAAGAATGAAAGTGACTGGTTGAGAAGAGTGATGGAAATGAATGTAGAAGGAAGTAGAGGACGGGGAAGACCGAGAAATACTTGGCTAAAGATGGTCGAAGAAGAAATGCGGGCAAGGGGGTTAACAAGGGAGATGCTGAAAATAGGGCAAAATGAAGAAGATTGTCATGGGGACCGCAAGGCTAACCCCCGGTCTAGCAGGGAAAATGGCCTTAAAATACCTGTTGTTGATGTTTGAGGGGTTTCTTGCATGCACAGCTCGTTTCAAATCCCCCCACAACATCTTGATGGGATTTAGATCCGGGCTTTGACTTGGCCATTCCAGAACCCTCCATTTCTTTCTTTTCAGCCATTCTCTTTCAATGTCTCTCCGAAAGGACCGACTGGACAACCCTCCCATCTACTTTCTCAACAATCCTCTCCAAGAAGTTCTGTCGCTCAAGCTTTTGGGTCTCACTATCTGCCATGATCTTTCTTGGGAAAACCACATTTCCAAGCTGGCCTCCAAAGCCAGTCGCCGACTGGGCATCCTCCGTCATGCGAAGTCCTTCCTTGGCACACCTGAGCTCCTCACCACATACAAGGCTTTCATCCGCAGCTCAATGGAATACTGTTCCCCCCTCTGGGCTGGTGCTCCTGCCTCACACCTTGCTCGGCTTCACGCTGTTGAGGCCAAAGCTTTCAGAATCATTGGAATCTCCTGCGATGTAGTCAACGCCGAGGGCCTTTCACTCACTCACCGCAGGCAGGTTGGTGGTCTTTCTGTCTTCTACCGACTCCTCTCCGGCCTTGCTCCCCCAGCTCTCTCTGTGCTCTGTCCCCCCAATATTCCTTCAGGTCGCACAAGATCTGCCTGCAACCCTCTTATGGTTAAACTGCCAAAGTCTAGGCTCTCTGCTCACCTTCACTCTTTCATTCCCCTTTTCTCCCGCCTCTGGAACAAACTCCCCCACTCCCTTCAATCCCACTCCTCCCTCCAGGTCTTTAAAACAGCTGTTCACCACCATCTCTTATCTTCCCCCATCGAAAACCTTGATCTTTTCTACCCCCGGTAATTCACCCCAGAGTCCTTGCAGTGTTCATATGTTTTAATCCTCTCCCACCTCCCCCCAAGTCCTCCCGATGTCCCTGCTCTCAAATGTTGTGTTTGTGTCCTTCCCCCTCTTCCCCCTCTCTTTTGTGTCCTTCCCCCTCTCTTTTGTGTCCTTCCCACTCTCTCCCCATCTTGTCTGCCGCTCCCCTTGTTTTTTGTGTTTTGTGTGTCGGTTTGTCTTTTTGTGTGATTAATGTTAGCTCTTTCACGAGCCTCGATCTTGTATACAAAAAAAAAAAAAAAAAAAAATTCCCTGGTGGATTTACTGGTATGTTTAGGGTCATTGTCATGTTGCAAGGTCCACCTTCGGTTGAGCTTCAACTTTCCGATAGATGGCCTCACATTATCCTCAAGCACCCTCTGGTACAATGAAGAATTCATAGTGGATTCTATGATGGTGAGCTGCCCAGGCCCTGATGCAGCAAAGCTGCCCCAAACCATAATATTTCCACCACCATGCTTTACAGTTGGTATCAGGTTCTTGTGGTCAAATGCTGTCTTTGGTTTTCGCCAAACATGTCTTCTGGTACTGTGGCCAAATAGCTCTACCTTTGACTCATCTGTCCAGAGCACATTGTTCCAGAAGTGCTGGTCTTTGCCGAGGTGTTCATTGGCAAACTTTAGTCTTGCCCTGATGTTCTTTCTGGACAGCAAATGTTTCCTCCTGGCACACCTCTCATGTAGATCAAATTTGTGCAGCCTCTTTCTAATGGTGGACTCGTGCACTTTGACATCAACAGTGGCAACAGCTACCTGTCGGTCACGTGATGACATTCTGGTGTCCTGAGAGACTTCTTTCAGCAACTTACTCTCTGCTCTCGGGCTGAACTTGCTGGGGCGTCCTGGCCTGAACAAGTTGGCAGTTGTTTGGAATCTTCTCCACTTGTAGATGATCTTCCGGACAGTCAAATGATCGATTTCAAATTGTTTGGAGATCTTTTAAAATCCCTTCCCAGACTCGTTGGCATCTATAACCTTCTTTCTGAAGGCCTCAGAGAGCTCTTTTGATCTAGGCATGGTGACGCCGCACACTTCAACAACAAAGAGCAAACCAAACGAAATGTCTGAGGTTTAAATAAGACAGGTTCCTCCAAGATCCTCTCTAACGATGTTCTAATCATTTGCACCTGAGCTGGTGCACCTGATTCTAATTTTAGGTATTTGAAGGAGTGATAAATGTAGGGGTGTACGTACTTTTTCCACATGCAAAATTTGCATTTATGTTTATTTAAATTATACAATGGACTACAAAATGTAAATGTTTCATGATATTTGTTATATTATATCACCTTTATCTATCAATATTGTTGAAATGAAGATCAAATAGCTGTATGTTGAAATATGTTGAAAAAGTCAAAACTTTACATGGGGTGTACTTACTTTTTCATGTGACTGTATTGCCTTAAACTGGGATAATCCTGGTTGCAGTTTGTATATTACAGATCGCTTCGATTCTTTTGACTTTTTGAAGTTTGTTAAGGACATGTGGTGGGGTTATATTGTCCTTTGTATAGCTCGCCGAGGGGACGAGCTTTGTGTAATTTAAACTGGACAAGTTGAGATGTCTTGGACACATGTTATCCTGTGTTGAACTGGGTGAAGTTGGGCTCGTGGTGAGGGGTTGGTTATATGGAGCTTTGCCCTCATACAAACTAAGGGAGTCGGTCCCTCCTCCCAGCTGTCTGTCAATGAGTGGGAGGCAGGCCTTGAAACGTCCCTGGGCTGTGTTAGGTTAAACATCTTGGTTGGTGATTAATCCTCTGTGCTGAGGGTGGACAACCCCTTGGTCATGATTGTTAAAGCCTTGTTAAAGGGGAGGGATGGGGTGCAGAGATTCTGGATGGAGCGGTGATTGGAAAACTGCGATCAGTTGGCAAGGAGGAGGAACTGCTGCTAAAAGCATGTGCTTGTCCCTCGCCCACTTTCTGCACGTTAGAACGCACTCCCTCTTCTGTCTCTTGCTGCCGGGGCGCCCTGCCCTCGTGAGCGACATGCTTGTTCCTGCCTTCGTACTATCGGGGCCCTCCCTCCTGCAATTCTACCTGGAACAGCTCCTCGAACTGACTCCATTCTACAACTATTTCCTCCATATGCTATTTCCCTCTTGCTAGCCCGGTTCCGTACGCAGAGAGTTGTGTGTGTGTGGCACCATATTCGGCGTTAGTGTCTTGTGTATTGTAAGTTATTGTGTTTCCTGTCATTGGCCAGGATTTTATTCCGTGACCTCGTCTTGTTTAAATAAGTTATTTCATAAGAGACCGTGTGCCTCAGATTTCCACCATTTTGACTCACCGTTGTTTGGAGGGCAAAATGTTTGGAGGGCAAAATGTTTGAAGGATGCCTGGAGGGCAAAGTTGGTAACAATCCTGATTATATAACCGTCATGTTAGAATAGAGACCGAAAACGAATGACAATATCCACTCTGTTGTCGATTCCTGCAAATTGTAGCTCATTCGGCTGATCTGTGGAATCGTTCGATTCCAGCATGTACAGATCCCACCAACGATCACTTGTGGTTGGGTGCTGGCTGGCTGTCCACGTGAAAATATGACGAGGGACAAGGGTTTGTTATAATGAACAGTATTCTCTCGGTCATTGATGTTCATACTCCTTATCTCGTGTGTCCGATGCAGATGTCTCAAAGTCTGTCTGCTGCTTCCCATCATCATGAAAAGATATCTATCCGCGAGTAATTATATGCACACACCTGGACACACACATGTACACATATGCATAATTATACACACACACACCGCTCTCTTCGTATCGGTGGAATTGCTGTTGAAGAGAGACCAGATGATCTCGTATCGTAGAAGCTGCGGCAACTCCTTAGATCTGCCTTTCCAGTTTATATGGAACATTCATTGAAATGTAATGGATGAGACCTGTTCATCCTCAGACAGTGCATTTAACAGGTGAATCAATTACACAATAAAAGGGATAAATTGATTTATCAGATTTTTTTTTTTTAATCCAAGAATCAGGTGACTGAGAAAATAAACAGAAAACATGCTTACACTGTTTAGTTGCATACATGTGTGGTTTGCTCAACCACTCAGTGAGGCAGCTCCATTTGCAACAACTTTGCACAAGAAAGGTGAAACAAACATGAAGCCTGCTGGGTACAGAGGACTGCTGGGTACAGAGGACTGTTGGGTACAGAGGCCTGCTGGGTACAGAGGACTGCTGGGTACAGAGGACTGCTTGGTACAGAGGACTGCTGGGTACAGAGGACTGCTGGGTACAGAGGACTGCTGGGTACAGAGGCCTGCTGGGTACAGAGGACTGCTGGGTACAGAGGACTGCTGGGTACAGAGGACTGCTGGGTACAGAGGACTGTTGGGTACAGAGGACTGCTGGGTACAGGGGACTGCTGGGTACAGGGGACTGCTGGGTACAGGGGACTGCTGGGTACAGAGGACTGCATGGTACAGAGGACTGCATGGTACAGAGGACTGCATGGTACAGAGGACTGCTGGGTACAGGGGACTGCTGGGTACAGGGGACTGCTGGGTACAGGGGACTGCTGGGTACAGGGGACTGCTGGGTACAGGGGACTGCTGGGTACAGGGGACTGCTGGGTACAGAGGACTGCATGGTACAGAGGACTGCTTGGTACAGAGGACTGCTTGGTACAGAGGACTGCTGGGTACAGAGGACTGCTTGGTACAGGGGACTGCTGGGTACAGGGGACTGTTTGGTACAGGGGACTGCTGGGTACAGGGGACTGTTTGGTACAGGGGACTGCTGGGTACAGGGGACTGCTGGGTACAGGGGACTGCTGGGTACAGGGGACTGCTGGGTACAGGGGACTGCTTGGTACAGGGGACTGCTGGGTACAGAGGACTGTTGGGTACAGAGGACTGCTGGGTACAGGGGACTGCTGGGTACAGGGGACTGCTGGGTACAGGGGACTGCTGGGTACAGAGGACTGCATGGTACAGAGGACTGCTGGGTACAGGGGACTGCTGGGTACAGGGGACTGCTGGGTACAGGGGACTGCTGGGTACAGGGGACTGCTGGGTACAGGGGACTGCTGGGTACAGGGGACTGCTGGGTACAGGGGACTGCTGGGTACAGAGGACTGCATGGTACAGAGGACTGCATGGTACAGAGGACTGCTTGGTACAGAGGACTGCTTGGTACAGAGGACTGCTGGGTACAGAGGACTGCTTGGTACAGGGGACTGCTGGGTACAGGGGACTGTTTGGTACAGGGGACTGCTGGGTACAGGGGACTGTTTGGTACAGGGGACTGCTGGGTACAGGGGACTGCTGGGTACAGGGGACTGCTGGGTACAGGGGACTGCTGGGTACAGGGGACTGCTGGGTACAGGGGACTGCTTGGTACAGGGGACTGCTGGGTACAGGGGACTGCTGGGTACAGGGGACTGCTTGGTACAGGGGACTGCTGGGTACAGGGGACTGCTTGGTACAGGGGACTGCTTGGTACAGGGGACTGCTGGGTACAGGGGACTGTTGGGTACAGGGGACTGCTGGGTACAGGGGACTGCTGGGTACAGGGGACTGCTGGGTACAGGGGACTGCTTGGTACAGGGGACTGCTGGGTACAGGGGACTGCTGGGTACAGGGGACTGCTGGGTACAGGGGACTGCTGGGTACAGGGGACTGCTGGGTACAGGGGACTGCTGGGTACAGGGGACTGCTGGGTACAGAGGACTGCTGGGTACAGAGGACTGCTGGGTACAGAGGACTGCTGGGTACAGAGGACTGCTTGGTACAGAGGACTGCTGGGTACAGAGGACTGCTGGGTACAGAGGACTGCTTGGTACAGAGGACTGCTGGGTACAGAGGACTGCTGGGTACAGAGGACTGCTGGGTACAGAGGACTGCTGGGTACAGAGGACTGCTGGGTACAGAGGACTGCTGGGTACAGAGGACTGCTGGGTACAGAGGACTGCTGGGTACAGAGGCCTGCTGGGTACAGAGGCCTGCTGGGTACAGAGGATTGCTTGGTACAGAGGCCTGCTGGGTACAGAGGACTGCTGGGTACAGAGGACTGCTGGGTACAGAGGCCTGCTGGGTACAGAGGCCTGCTGGGTACAGAGGATTGCTTGGTATAGAGGCCAGCTGGGGATTGAGTGGAGATCGAGGCCTGCTGGAGATTGAGGCCTGCTTCGGTTAGATTTGGAAAAGGTCCCCTTTTTTATTCCGTTTCCTTAACTCGTTTGAATTTTCTGTCTTGGATCATTTCTTATAATGAGCATAGGAGATAAGTGATATTGGTCTCAGTGAAATTTATCTTTTCGGAAGGATGCCATAACTACTTCATACCTACGATGAGATGCACACGCACACATACACATGTTGATGAGATGCCAAACGCGTGTGCATTCTCAGTTTTTTCTGACAGCTGTTGTGAGTGCAAATGGGAGCTGCGTTTTTACAATTCCCAATCGCATGCGTCGGCCCGGCTAACTGCCCTCCACTGTGACAGTTTCCTGGTAGGTGACCTCGTGCTCATCGTGTTGGTCGAGCGCTACGACAATTACCTGCTCTTCACGGTTGGACCCACACTGTTCTTCCTTCACACCGAATGCCTGGACGCACTCGGTCTCCGCTCCGGTATGTCCAGCACCCCGCCCAGACATCTTTGTACATCCCTCAGCACACATTTAGCAGAATCTCTTGTTTGTAAAATCTGCGAAGGCTGTCAATCATTATCCTGGATTTTTTGTGATGGTCAGCACTCTCATTTGTATTGTCCTCCTGATTATTGTCCTTTGTACAAATATTTAGCATACATCCAACTGGAATATTCATAATGCAAAGCCATCCGACCACGGCCTGGGTTCAACACAAGAACACTACCAATGGTACCTTGGCACACGACCATGACAAATCAATCATGTGTGACACCATTGCTTAGTTAACAAGTTACAATTTTATGTAACAAGCTACAAGTACCGACGATGTACTTCTCGATATCACGAAGAACTTGTCCGTGAATGCCTGTTCTGGTTTTGTCCGCATGTCTGGCACATATTGTACACCAAATAAAGTACACAAGCCCCTTACCTTACTTTTCGCGGGTTGTCTTATGGCCGATCATGCGACCAGTGCTCCAGTTCAAAAACGTTGCCAACTTCACACAGTTCCCTTTTATCTCAGACTCGTTGTCACTATTTGTGACTTCGGGGTCAGGCATTGTCACTATTTGTGACTTTAGTTTCCATGGTAAAACCACGTGCTAGTTGAGCATACTATTACTTCCTGTCTTTTTCATGGAGCATTCCTTTTTGATTTTTGGGAACTAGTCCTCCGATCAGTCAGAAAGCAATATTGAATGCGCATCTTGTTGCAGTGCAATGTCGATAATCTGGCAAATCCGAAAATCCATCACGATTAAAAAAAATTATCGATTTGTTTTTTTCAATTAAAAATATTCGGATCTTCCCTATTTTCAAAAATCAGGACGTTCCTCTTTCCAAAACTGAGAAATCTGCTGTAAGATTCTTTCGTAGCTCAGGCCACCACTTCGCTCTTGTTTGCTTTTTGGAATTTGGAACTTGTGGTGATCGCATCTTAAGCTTTTTCCAATTCCTTTTCTGTACTGTACCTTTACCTCTGCCACCGAAGATGAACGGAAGTTATGTTTTCACCCCTGTTTGCCTATTTCTTTGTCTGTGAGCAGGATGTCTCAAAAAGTTATGGAAGGATTCTTAAGAAATTTGGTTGACAGGTTACAGATATGACAAGGATGAATTGATTAGATTTTGTTGAGGATCCGGATACTAGAATTTTTAAGTGATGCTTCACCATTGAGAGATAGGACCACAAAGTAAATATACCACGATAACGCAAAACGTTATGGACGGATTCAGACGAAACTTTTTGTACAGGTGGGCAGGTTGTATCCAGATCCGGCCCATCAGTGGGATAGACTAATAAAATCGGTAATTTTGCAATTAAAAGTCTAAATCATCATCTTCACGATTAGCCGAGACGTCACATCATGAAGTCGACTGCCACTTCCATATTGTTTACGGTTTACATTGTGGTACGCTTCAACTCAAACAGCGATAAATTTTCAATTAATAATATGCCGGGTCGATGTGTCCTTGGTGGTTGTAGTAATACAAGCCGAGATAGTTTCATGCTACACAAATGGCCGAAAGATCCGATGGTTGCCAGAAATTGGATGAGGTTTGTCTGAAATACCCCAGTGTGGATCAGGCCTGCAAGATTGTCGCTTTGTGCTCGGAACATTTTACAAAGAGCACTGTTGTAAAACAACAGAGATGGCTAGATGTTGTGGTTATCTGCCACGATTGAGAGAGGATGCCACGATTGGCTAGATTCCCCCACGATTAATCGGAAGAAACAGCCGTCACTCGAAACTGTAAGACCATCCAGCACCACTCCCCCCTCTGCAATCCCCCATCAACCGTCACCCTAGCTAACAATACCCACGACCACCCCACAACTCCCTCGACCCCCCCCCCCCCCCCTCTCTCCACCATCCCCCACAATCCCCCTGGGGTGGGACATCAACATGGCATGACATGACAAAGCACGGCACGACACAGCACAGCATGATAAAGCACGGCACGACACGGCATGGCACGACACACATGGACACAACACACATGGACACAACACACATGGACACAACACACATGGACACAACACACATGGACACAACACACATGCAGCATGACACAGCACAGCCACAAATGACGTCCTGGAAAAGTATGAAACTGGATTATCCTGTAACATACAGGACCCACTCTCTGCATAGCATATGGGATCAGCCTGCAAAGTTGGGACAAAACATTCATCACCCATTTGGTTGGAGGTGTCCGAGTGTGCCTGGGAGTTGTCCGAGTGTGCCTGGGAGGTGTCCGAGTGTGCCTGGGAGGTGTCCGAGTGTGCCTGGGAGGTGTCCGAGTGTGCCTGGGAGGTGTCCGCGTGTGCCTGGGAGGTGTCCGAATGTGCCTGGGCCGTGTTCGAGTGTGCCTGGGCCGTGTCCGAGTGTACCTGGGCGGTGTCCGTGCTGTGTTGTTCTGTACTGTTGTGTCCGTGCTGTGTTGTGTCCGTGCTGTGTTGTGTCCGTGCTGTGTTGTGTCTGTGCTGTGTTGTGTCCGTGCTGTGTTGTGTCCGTGCTGTGTTGTGTCTGTGCCGTGTTGTGTCTGTGCCGTGTTGTGTCCGTGCCGTGTTGTGTCCGTGCCGTGTTGTGTCCGTGCCGTGTTGTGTCCGTGCCGTGTTGTGTCCGTGCCGTGTTGTGTCCGTGCTGTGTTGTGTCCGTGCTAAGTTGGTCTGTGCTGCGTTGTGTGCATGCTGTGTTGTTTTGTACTGTGTTGTGTCCGTGCTGTGTTGTTCTGTACTGTGTTGTGTCCACGCTGTGTTGTTCTGTACTGTGTTGTGTGCGTGCTGTGTTGTGTCCGTGCTGAGTTTTCTGTACTGTGTTGTGTCCATGCTGTGTTGTGTGCATGCTGTGTTGTGTCCATGCTGTGTTGTGTGCATGCTGTGTTGTGTGCATGCTGTGTTGTGTGCATGCTGTGTTGTGTGCATGCTGTGTTGTGTGCATGCTGTGTTGTGTGCATGCTGTGTTGTGTGCATGCTGTGTTGTGTGCATGCTGTGTCGTGCCGTATTTTCTCTGGAGTAATATAACAGATTTATCAATTAATACAAAATCCCTGATAAATATCCAATTGAACGGAAAAACCAAACCTACCAATCTGTAGTGAAGAATCGACCAGCGTTATTTTCATCTGCACTACTAACACCACCATCCATAACATAACATCACCGCCATCTTCACGAACACCATTTTTGGCTGAATCGCTCGCATAAGGCTCGAAACAATACGGCTCCATGTATAATTCCCCTGAAAGAGTTTCCATCACTAATTTTGTCTCAAATAGTTTATTCACACTCCCACTGAGTTTCATCACACTGGGAGCCTTAAGAGTTACTAACGACGGTGGAATCGGTACTAGCTCGACATGCACCGTTCTATATGTAAAACCGCCATTTGGATCAAGACGAGTCCATCGTTTGACGTCACTAGCAAAATCGAAAATCGACACACTGTGGCTTTTTTCCACACTATGATTAGCAAAAATATTCTAAAAAAAATTTCCCTAAAAATTTGACTGTGATTAATGATTTTCAAAGATTTTTCAGAAAAAAAAATGTACGTTTCGGTTCCCCGCCCCACCCCCCAACCTCACCATGGTATATGTGGAAGCAAATAAGCAGCTTAATCTGCTGCTTCTGGACGTGCAGCTCTTAAAAGTCAGAAATACCACCGTCTTCGTTTGATTACAAGGATAGAGTGTGGCCCTCGAGGCCCTGAGAGGAATTTCCGTTTCGC
This sequence comes from Myxine glutinosa, assembly GCF_964187855.1. Taxonomy (NCBI): domain Eukaryota; kingdom Metazoa; phylum Chordata; class Myxini; order Myxiniformes; family Myxinidae; genus Myxine; species Myxine glutinosa. Next base: position 21,002,198 of record NC_136273.1, read on the forward strand.
TCGTCGCATGTCATGGCCGCCGCCTGTGGCGGAATAGCTAATGAGCGAATGGGATGCAGGTTGGCAGCGCTCGTAGCACGACGGGTCACTAGAGAGGCTGGAAGTTGATTAGAGTCTGACAAAAAGATCACTTCAACCCTCCACGCCATCTGCAAACGGTGAGCAGGCGTTTCCATGAATTGATGTTCCAATTGATAATGGGGGATTTGGAAACCGGTGTTTGTCAATCCCCATTGATATCCGAGGGGGATTCACTTTTAACAACACAAACTTTGCTGCACTTTGTCAGGTTTGCTTCGTATAAATGTTCCACCCACTCTTTCTTCCGGTGGTTGTTTTGTTATTATCGTAACAGTTGTTGTTCTGATAATTATGTGGCAGAGCAAGAGGTCTTTTGGCCCATCCTCCATTAACTATATCCGCACCAAATATGAAATCTACTCTACTTCATGTGGAGTAGTAATTTAATTTTTTTTTCCTTTTCACAAAGTGGAGTTGATATTAATGACATTTCGGCTCATAATGGAGTTTGTACATAAGAAAAGTAAGTGATGCTGTTTTTGTTTTGAGACGAGTGATGGACAAATACCGAAAGGAAGAATTTACAAGACAGTTATGAGACCGGCATTGTTATATAGTGCAGAGACTTGGGCAACATCAAAGAACGAGTTAACAGAAACTGTATATAAATGAGATGTGGATGTGTGGAGTGACGAGAAAGGACAGGATGAGGGACCAGTATATCAAGGGGTCTGTGAGGGTTGTGGAAGCATCGATGAAAGTAGCCGAGAAGAGATTAAATTGGTTTGGACATTTGATGATGAGAGAGACAGAGACAGAGACAGAGAGAGAGAGAGACAGACAGACAGAGAGAGACAGACAGACAGACAGAGACAGAGTATGTCTCTTCCTGCCGGGAAGAAGAAGAAGAGATAGGCCGAAAACCAGATGGAAGGATGCGGTGGCAAGGTATTTTGAAGTTGTGGGATTGAAAAAGAATGGGAGACTGAGAGGTGGAGAACTGTGATCAACCAGAATTGTGGCGACCAAAATAAAAATGAAAGAAGCCGAAACAAGAAGTGGGGTTTGGACATAAATCACATGTCGGACAAAGACATTTGTAGACGTGCATCAGTTGACTTCATTGTAAATTACAAGGACAGCGGACAATGGGCTGATAGATATGGTATACGGGATTTGAACCTCGGTTCCTGGGTTCACTTAGGAACGCTAAACATGCCAACTCCATTTACATTTACCTTGCAAAGTGTCCTTAACGTGGTGCATGTGACTGTGTTAATCTCTGGAGGATGTAAAATGTCTTTCTCTCAGCTCGGTGGATTGTTTCGTTCAATTTTGCGATCACATTGACCTTTTACTTGAAAAGTTACAAGCAGTGTGGCAGGACATTTGGGATGATCCTCATAAACTTGAGATCCAAATCCTGTAATCCTTAATTTGTATCCCATTTAATCTCCCGACAAGACATCCTATCTTACACCCCCGCAAAACGACAGCAGATGCAACTACAACGGCACTAGGTAGAGCGCACACCTCCACCAGTCTGAACAGTTTACGGTTTGTATCCCACTGATAGGCCGGATCTGGATCCGGATCTGAACCAAAATCCAATCGGCTTGTTCTTGTCGCCTAACCAACTCATCCACCGGGTTTTGTCATGTCGTTCATAACTTTTTGAGATATCCTGTTCACAGACAGACATACAGGGGTGAAAACATAACCTCTGTCCGTCTTTGGTGGCGGAGGTAACGATGAAGCGCACCCTGCTTTGGACCGTAGCAAAGTTTGGGTTTTTGTCAGATTTGGCCTGGCCTTGTTGGCATCGAATAGGCAACTTGCATGTAGTGAACTCACTATACAGGCACATGCGAACCTTAGAACAGCTCAAGCCGACCAACCAACAAAGAAACTCATCAAGAAAAGCGCCAATAAAACTGCAACATCGAGGTGCATCGTTTTTTCAATTTCCTGGAATTTCTGTTTTTTTCAATTTTCCTTTTCAAGCTCCAACTCAAGACCCTAAGATCTTAAGCCAGCTACCTTAACCATTAAGCCAACAGCAGGCCGCAGGGTTATTAATCCACAACCATTCACTCGATCAATAATAATGGCGTCACTGTCGCTATTAACACTTAGTCCCAAATGTCGGGAGAAATGACGTCAGGTGTTATATGACACGATACCTGCTTCGGATCAAGTGTTGCTTTATGGATGGATGGTGCTCTGTTGACTTGTCTTCAGGCGGGGTTCCAAACGATCCCAGAGCGGTGGTTGTTCCCAGCAGAAACAGTGGTACGTCAAGGTGCATTGTCATGTTGGTGGATGTCTCAGTAGATTAGCATTATCTTAAATGTCACACAAAAGTATCTTTATAAACCAGATAGTGTTTTCAATTGAGGGAAAAGTATACACGTGCAGATTTGGAGCAGACCTTGTGGGATAAAGCCATCCACCTGTTTTGCAGCAACCCTTGATAAAGATCTGAAATGTGGTTGTCACAAGATGTAACTTTCTGAAGCCCGATTTGAGGAATTCGCTAATCCAGAAGCCTGACATCCTCATTTGGTGTAATTGGGACTCAAATCTTGTCCATGTATTTGGGGACGGACTGCTTCCTCAATTCTCCCTGGATAAATGAATTCCACGTTCTCAGGACAGCACGCATCTATCCTTCCACTAGCTGCCCTTTCTTCTCTGATAATACACATTCAGCACCGTGTTCACACACGTGCTAGCAGCCTCTGACATTACTTGTGCTGTTGTTTGACGAGCACAAATGGCAATGCCCTTCAGCCTTAATGGAATTATATTTATTTTCAATCACAGGTCTTTGGCTAAGGTTTGTTTGCAAAGTTTTAGGATTATGAAATGAGTTTGTGATTGGTAGAGAGTGCAGCGGATTCCAAGGCTTGGAGTCCCAGAGGTGCAGCTGTAGAGTTTGGTGTGCGCAATGTGCTGGGGCTGTGACATACAGCATTACTGAAAGGAGCCTGGGTGGTTGGATGCCACGACCATTGTGATCGATATAATAATGTGCTTGTCTGTCCGTGTGTAATGCTGCTTTGCACCCATTGGTTGGACAGCTGGCCTGACTCCACTAATAATTGTAACCTGAAAAATCATATGGCTGCCATGTTGGTTCCCATGCGCAGCCAAATACAGCTGTCATGTTCACAATTGCCAAGCCCTCCCTATACGTTTTCCCTTCAGTTTTTTTTCTTCGATCCAATATGGCTGCCAGCCCACGTGAGCAATTGCATCATAAATTTATATTCTCTAATATAATTGTTGCATAGATTATGCTCCATAAATTTCAAACTGATCGAGACGGCGAGACGAAACAGGCGAGATCTTGGAGACGGCGGCAGGGATTTTCGAAGCTCCACACGGTCTCCACGTTTTTCGAAGTTAAGTCTGTTCACAATTGTATTTTGTCGAAACTGTATTTATCTTTCGGTGTGTGAAGTTATTGTGTGCAACTTTGGTTGTTTCTCGGTGTTTATCTTTCATAAATTGATCGTCTGTTTGCCGTGTCGCGAGCAAGGCCTTGTACAGTGTGCACTGTACAACCTTGAGGCTTTGTTTTTCTCTCAGTGGTCCGTCGTTTGTGATCCAATAACTTTCGTTCTCTGTATTCCCAGTCTTTTCACCCATAGCCTACTTCCTTGTGTAAATCTCAACTCAAAAAAAAAAAAAAAAAAAAAAAAAAAAAAAAAAAAAAAAAAAAAAAAAAAAAAAAAAAAAAAAAAAAAAAAAAAAAAAAAAAAAAAAAAAAAAAAAACACATTTCCTTCTCTGTTCTCATTCGTTTATTCATTCTTATTCGTTCGTTCGTTCTTCGACCACGTGTTTCTCCCCCATTTCCCCAGATAGTTTTCACTCATTAACCTTCAATGTTTACACTTTCCCCTCAAGTTATGTATTCCGTCATATTTTATAACACCTTTTTCTTCTTCTTCTTTAAAAGGCTGCTTTCGACTTGCTCACCAAATCAATTCATCCCAAAAAAAATATCCATCTCCTATAGTGCCTTTGTTCTACATTCCCTAAACTCTCCTGCACTCCATCCTCCATCCAGCGTCCTTAAACGTATTTTTAACTCGAAGGTCACAAGAAACTCATTTTGCAATAAATGTTCGTTTCCCATAAATCGTACACTTTCAAAAATCCAATCTCACCCCTCCCCTCCAAATCTTCCCCATAACCCCTCCCCTCCAAATCTTCCCCATCACCCCTCCCCTCCAAATCTTCCCCATCACCCATCCCTTTCAAATCTCCCCCCTTGCCCCCTCCCTCCTAAACTACTCCCTCACCCCTCCCCGCCAAGACACCCCCTCGCCCCTCCCCTCCTAGACTCCTGCCTCACCCCTCCCCTCCAAATCTCCCCCATATCCCATCCCTTTCAAATCCCTCCCCTTGTCCCTTCCCTCCCAAACTCCCCCCTCACCCCTCCCCTTCAAATCTCCCCACCCTCATTGCTTCTCAATTTCCCCCCGCTCACTCCCCCTCCTCAAAGCGTCCTCCCCGCTTCTTCCACCTTCAAACTCTCACCTCCATCTCCCCCAACCTTCTGCCTCGCTCTTCCCCCTCCTCAAATAACACCTCATTGTGGCTCACCCAATCACCATCAAACCTTTTGTCCGCCCCATCCTTCCCTTTCTCCGAGCTATTCTGAAATCTCTGACACACCTTCAACAGCTCTCCCTACCTCTTCCACCTCTTCCACATCTTACCCTACCCCTCCTCCCCCCTGTTCTGTATCTGATGCTCCCCCTTCCTCTTCATTAACGGTATGGACCTCAAACATCCGGGGCCTTCGTTCAAACTTAACTTATCTCTCCATACAGGTTGCTTCTGTCAAACCAGACGTGATCTGCTTAACAGAAACTTTCCTCCTTTATGATGTCTCTGATTCCATAGTATCTCTCCCGGGCTACTCCCTCCTCCGGTATGATAGACCTGAGCCTCGTCCTGGAGGCGGGGTTGCTATCTTTATCAAAAACTCTCTTCCTCACTCGCCCTGCACTGCACTCTCTCCACCTCACCCCCAGGAATACCTCTGGCTACGGCTTCCCCTTCGCTCCCACCTCTTGTTCATATGTGTGTTGTACCGTCCACCAAACAGTGATGACTCCATCTACATCTCGCTGTCTGATGATATGGACCAACTTCTATCTACTCATCCCAACTCTCTCTTCCTCATATGTGGTGATTTCAACTGTCATCATGCCAGTTGGCTGGGTGTGGGTACCTCTCTCACCAGCCATGGCTCCTCAGCAAAGGACTTCTGCGACTCACTGGGACTGACACAATCTGTCAATTTCCCGACCCGGATCTCAGTCAACGGAACATCTTCTCTTCTGGACTTGGTTATGACTAACTTCCCTGAAAATGTCTGCTGCTCTTCTTCTGCTCCGATCGGATCATCTGATCATGTCCTTGTTAAAGTGGACATCTCTCTGACCATCCTCAGGGAGCCTGCTCAGCGCCGACGAGTCTGGCATTTCACTCAGGCCAACTGGCACGGTCTTCAAGCAGCCATCAATCATCTGGACTGGTCTCCCATCTCTACCACCTCTGACATCAACTCATCCTGGGAATTCTTCCAAAGTAAATTGCTCTCTCTCATGCACAGATTTATCCCATCTCGTCTTCAGTTGTCATACCCTTCCTCCCGTCCATGGTACACGGAAGCTTGTGGTGAGGCTGTTGCCCAGAAACAACTTGCCTTCGTCTCCTGGAAAGCAAATCCAATGGAAGGAAATCTCATTTCCTTTCACAAAGCCCGAAACAAGTGTGTGTCCACCCTCAGGAGAGCCAGGAAACAATATCTCTCCGTTCTCAAGACCGAACTCTCTTATCTGTCTCCCTCTTCCAAATCCTGGTGGCGTCTGGTCAAATCCGTTTCTGGTGTTTGTTCCCCCTCCATCCCCTCCCTTACCTCAAACGGCTACACAGCTGACTCCGCACGTGATAAAGCTGAATGCCTCAACTCTGTGTTTGCCTCTAAATCTTGTGTCCCAAACCCATCCCTCTCTGTACCCACCATACCCAGTCGTACCCTGCTGCTCCTGGACTCCGTGTCCTTTCCTCCTGACAAGGTGGAAAAGTTTCTGTCAACCCTCGACTCTGATTCTGCAACTGGACCCGACGGCATCAGCCCACGGGTCCTAAAATCCTGCTCTGCTGCTCTATCTCACCCTCTCTCTGTTCTCTTCGCCCTCTCTTTTGCTCAAGGTCAACTGCCATCTGCTTGGAAATCAGCCAACATCACCGCTTTGCACAAAAAAGGTGCAAAAACAGATCCTAGCAACTACAGACCAATCAGCCTTCTCCCAATTATCAGCAAAGTCATGGAATCCATCATTGCTTCTGATATGAAATCTTTCCTCTTCTCCAATGGCTTGATCTCTGATCATCAATTTGGTTTCAGACCAGGTCACTCTACTCTGGACATGCTGCTTCTGCTGTCTCAACAATGGATGGAGGTCCTCAATGCCAAACAGGAAATTAGAGCTGTCTCCCTCGACATATCACGTGCCTTCGACACGGTCTGGCACCCCGCTCTGCTCACCAAACTCTCCTCCTTTGGTATCCATGGAAATCTCCACGCATGGCTGGCGGACTTCCTCTCTAGTCGTCGTCAACGTGTGGCCCTGAATGGGTTTCTCTCATCTCCTCTTCCTGTTCAGGCTGGAGTTCCCCAAGGCAGTGTTCTGGGCCCCGTGCTTTTTCTGGTCTTCATCAATGATCTCTCTGACTCTCTCGAAAATCCTCTCTATCTCTTTGCTGATGACTCCACTCTCTGCCGCTCCATTCCTCTTCCCTCAGATCGGCAGTCTGCTGCCTCCTCACTCTCTGAAGACCTGGACAAAATCACAGACTGGTCAAACAAGTGGAACATGTCTTTCAATCCTGACAAATCTCACACTCTTACTATGTCTCTCCGAAAAGATCGACTGGACAACCCTCCCATCTACTTTCTCAACAATCCTCTCCAAGAAGTTCTGTCGCTCAAGATTTTGGGTCTCACTATCTGCCATGATCTTTCTTGGGAAAACCACATTTCCAAGCTGGCCTCCAAAGCCAGTCGCCGACTGGGCATCCTCCGTCGTGCGAAGTCCTTCCTCGGCACACCTGAGCTCCTCACCACATACAAGGCTTTCATCCGCAGCTCAATGGAATACTGTTCTCCCCTATGGGCCGGTGCTCCTGCCTCACACCTAGCTCGGCTTCACGCTGTTGAAACCAAAGCTTTCAGAATTATTGGAATCTCCCGCGATGAAGCTATCTCTGAGGGCCTTTCACTCACTCACCGCAGGCAGGTAGGTGGTCTTTCTGTCTTCTACCGACTCCTCTCCGGCCTTGCACCCCCAGCTCTCTCTGTGCTCTGTCCCCCAAATATTCCTACAGGTCGCACAAGATCTGCCAGCAACCCTCTGATGGTTAAACTGCCGAAATCTCGGCTCTCTGCTCACCTTCACTCTTTCATTCCTCTTTTCTCCCGCCTCTGGAACAAACTCCCTCACTCCCTTCAATCCCACTCCTCCCTCCAGGTCTTTAAAACAGCTGTTCACCACCATCTCTTATCTTCCCCCATCCAAAACCTTGATCTTTTCTACCCCCGCTAATTCACCCCAGATCCACCTTGTTTGAAATTCCAACTTCTTTCCTGGAAGTCCTGGCAGTGTCCATATGTTTTATACCTCTCCCACTGCCCCCTTCCCACGCCCCCCCCCCCCCAAAGCCCTCGCCCTCTCTCAGATCTCTCGATGTCTCCATGTCTCTCGGTCCCTGCTCTCAAATGTTGTGTTTGTGTCCTTCCCCCTCTCTCCCCATCTTGTCTACCGCTCCCTATGTTATATGTTTTATGTGTCGGTTTGTCTTTCTGTGTGTTCATGTGATTAATGTTCGCTCTTTCACGAGCCTCGATATTGTATACAAAAAAAAAAAAAAAAAAAAAAAAAAAAACTGATCAGGCTAAACGTTGTCCCTGTCGAATTATGACGTCATAATTACAGCACCAATGACATCATCAGTAACATCGTATTCCCCAAGGGGAGTACTTGACAATGAGCCATGTTTCAATTTTTTCCCATTGGGGCGGTTTTGGAGATGAAGAAGTGCGACGTTTTTTGGTTTCTACAAGATGGCGCCTGTACCACGTGACCTATGACGTCATAATCATCAAAATTCTACAGGAGGAGACGCTCCTATGGTGAAAATATCGTGTCCATCAGACCAACAGTTGCAGAGAATTTTTTTCATACTGATCAGATCATGCATTGTACCTGTCAAAATATGACGTCATAATGAAGGCACTGATGACATCATCATTAACATATCTTATTCCCCATGGGGAGTATTTGACAATGAGCCATGTTTCAATTTTTTTCCATTGAGTGGTTTCGGAGATGAAGAGGTGTAACGTTTTTCCAGGATGGCATCCGTACCACGTGACCTATGATGTCATAATTATGAATAAAAAAATTATACAGGCGGAGGTGCTCCTGTAGTATAATTTCGTGTCAATCGGACCAACAGTTGCCGAGAAAATGAATTTTTAAAATGCAGATACACACGCCACATGTACGCACAAACACAACCAATTGCCAAACCCTGCTTTTCGCTTCGTGAGTGCAGGGTGATGACCCTGTCTGGCGATCTCCAAAACGATTATTCAAGTAACCCAACACCACATTAGCAGTGTGCCCTTGCCCCATCATGCTAGAAAAATGCTGGATGCAGGCCCACTCCAGAATAATCCAGATGAGGTATAAACATATCCTGTAGAAGTTGGGGGTAACAGTCCAGTCGAGAAAAACTGGGCCCACAATACCTACAGACAAGAGTGCACACCACACGGTGCAGCGTGAGAGTTGTAGAGGTGTTTCTTTCATCTCGTGAAGATTTTCAGTCACCCGCACTCGCATATTTTGTTCATTAACGTAACCGGTAAGATGTAAATGTGCTTCTGTGAATCAAATCCACTCGAGGATGGTCCGATCACCGTCATCAAAGCGTAATAATTGACCACGAAAATCAAGCCGGTGATCCTTAACTCTTAATGTTTGGTGCATTTGAATCTTGTAAGGAAAAGGTTTAATGTCTTGTCGTACGATTCGGTATGTTGATGGTGCAGACAAAGACAGATTCTGCGATAAATGATTGATGGATTTGTGAGGGCTGCGAGTGAGCACCTCCTGCAAATGAGCGGCGTTTTTTCCGTGCTAACTGATTTCTTTCTGCGGACCACTCCTTTCATATTGTTACGTGTGTGGGGGTAGATAATGAAATACCTTAGTCGAGGTAGAATTGTATAGAGTAGTGTGCTCCGAATGTCGCTTAGAAGAAACCTTCATGTATTTAAGTCGGGGCCGGATGTCCGCGTAAGCGTTATGTGTCTCAATGTGAGGGGTGGAGCTATGTTAATTAGTTAGGGCCTATGGATAAATTCCCAGTGTGTAATTGCCCTTATGATTTTTTTCCCTTCGTTCTTATAAAGCACACTCGGCTAGCCATGCGACTGGCCCATGATTAAAATAACATCATTGCCGACGGTACCCAGACACTATGACACCACCCAGCCAAAACTTCTCAATGGGCACCAAGTGTGGCCGTGAGGCCACGCCCCAAAGGACTATTGGTTGGGACGATTCGACCGGGCTCGGTGATTGGAGCGCAGGTGACGTCAGAGAGAACGTTCGACACAGTCGGAGCAAAAAGGGAAAGCACCGCCATTTTTTTTCTCTCCTGATCCAGGCTCTGGGTACGAGCAGTCGCATTCGCGCTCTCTCTGTTGCGGGCGTGCGTGGAACACGGACGCATTTTTCTCTCTCTCGTGCTGGTTTGGTGCAAGCGGTCACGCCATTGTTCTCTCTCTTCCTGGGCCATCGGAGGAGGAGGGATTTTGGCTGCCTCGCGTGGACCAGCTGACTGCAGCGCAACTTCAAGCCCTCGGGCGTTTTCCCGCGCAGTGTCTGGGACCCAGTCGACGACCATCAGGGTTCGAGGGCCGTGTGAGGGAGACCAGAGCTGAGTACCAGCCAACGCACCACACCACATTAATGTTTTTACTTTCGTTTTCCCATTGTGTTATAATTATGTCTGAGTGGAGGATCCTCACTTAAGAATTAGATTTGACCGCACATTCCTTTTGCTTGTATCATTTTCATTAAATTCATTATTTATTGCATTTCCTTGTCATGCCTGTCTCTTTTACGTTTATTTGTTGTGGGGATCGGATAACCCCCCATGTCATGTATTTGTCCGTCCGTGCAAATAAGACCAGGGAACTCCGTTTCCCTCGCATGCAAAAGGTACCGCCATCAACTCGGCTCATACGCCTCGGAGTTAAAGCTCGGTTGGCCATCTGTCACCCTGAGGTCTTCACTACAGGGTAGATGCGACAATATTATCCTTCACGTCACCTGTACTTTCAAGTTTATTGATCAAGCTCATAATTTATAATCATCGACCTGTATTGTGTACGTCAGCAGTTGAATTGTTGACAAACATCTCGCTGTGTCTGAACAACATTTTCAATCTTATAATAACGCTTCGCAATAAAAACACATTGTTCTACACTGTACGACGCCATGACTGTAACTGAAGGGTTGGATGACGTAAGCAACATGCCATAAACTCCCAACTCTGACGTTCACAGTGTTGCCATTTCTTCCGATCTACATCACACAGGGGGAGAGCAAAGATGGGACAGAGTTGGGAGGGGGAGTGAATAACAAAGGTCCTAACTGGTGTTGCTTTTCTTGGTTGCTTTATGCAGCTTTCCTTGGCTGGAAGAGCATGGGAGTTAATTTACTGAAATCCTAGCCACCTGGGGTAATGAATTTTGTGAGAGCTGATTGGTTGTTCCCTCCAGTTATGGGTGAGAGGTGTGATTAGGTCTTCTTATTTATGTGTTTACCTCCACCACCAAAGGTGGATGGAGGTTTTGTTTTCACCCCTGTCTGTTTGTGAACAGGATATATCAAAAGGTTGTGGACAGATTTGGATAGAACTTGGTGGACAGGTTGGGTGTGTGACAAGGAGGGATTGATTCAATTTTGGTGAAGATTCGAATCTGGATCCAGATCAGAGAATTTTTGTTAAGCGATTCTTCACCATTTCGTGATAGGGCTAAGAACAATTCGATATATAGCTTGATATTTTTTAAGTTGTGGATGACTTCTGGCAAACTTGGTGGATGAGTTGGGTGACCAGAACAAGCCGATTAGATTTTCGTTAAGGTCCTGATCTGAAGGGTCGGATGCCCATCAGGTGGATACAAAACGTAAACTGTTCAGCTTGGTAGAGGTATGCGCCCTACCGAGTGCTGTTCTAGTTACCCTCGCCTGAGGAGAGGGTATTGCATTTGAGTCAGTTTGTTTGTTTGTCTGTTTGTCCGCACAAAATAAAAAAAATTAAATTATAATTATGACGTCATCGGTCGCGTGGTTCGGCCGCCATCTTGGAAAAACCGAAAAACTTTGCACCTCCATATCTCCGAAAGCGCTGAATATAAAAAATTGAGATATGGCTCATTGTAATGAACTCTCCATGGGGAATAAAATGCTCATGATGATGTCATAGGTGTCTCAATTATGACGTCATAATTCGACAAGTACAAAACTTCATCCCATCAAGATGAAATTTCTTGAGCATCATGTAGGCATAAATTGGTGGAGAAAAAAAATAATGACGTCATCGGTCACGTGGTTCGGACGCCATATTTGTTTCAACACAAAAGCCTTAAAAACCACTGGAAAAACATACTGGTGAGGGTCTGCAATCTCTGATTGTCCTTTCTTGTTTAAACTGCAATTGCCATTGCACCTGGTGCATGCTTGGGAGACTCGGTGATGCACGTTTCTGTGTATGTTATCGCTGATGACTCGCAAACAAGTGATGAAATCCATCTGGTGGCCGAGGAGAGTGTGCAGCATTGGGAGTCTCATGTTTGTACTACTTGTGAATGTCTGCAGCTGTAGAGGAACCCACGTAAGGTTTGAAACAGCAAAGGGCTGACATTGTGTAGCTTTTGTTGGTTGCTTCATACAGCTTTCCTTGGCTGGTAGTGTGTTTGTTTTTTGGCTAGAAGAGCATTGGTGTGTGTGTGCGTGTGTTTATACATATGTGTATATACAACAACAACAACAACATGCATTTTAAGGCCATTTTCCCTGCTAGAGCGGGGGTTAGCCTTGCGGTCCCCATGACGATCTTCTCCATCTTGCCCTATTTTCTGCATCTCTCCTTGTTAACCCCCTTGCCCGCATTTCTTCTTCCACCATCTTTAGCCAAGTCTTTCTCGGTCTTCCCCGTCCTCTACTTCCTTCTACATTAATTTCCATCACTCTTCTCAACCAGTCACTTTCATCCTTCCTCAACACATGACCAAACCATCTCAACCTGTTCCTCTTCACAGCATCAATTAAGTATACTAGGGCATGCCCGTACGTGGGTGCAATGCCCGTACGTGGGTACGTGGGTACGTGGGTGCGAGTACGGTGACAATCCCCCCCCCCCCCCCCTCTATTTACATGAAATGGTTTGGTTCATGAAATGGTTTGGTTCATTCGCAAAGCCAAAGCGAACGGCTTGCGAGTACGGTGACAATCCCCCCCCTCTATTTACATGAAATGGTTTGGTCCAAAGCGAACGGCTTGCGAGTACGGTGACAATCCCCCCCCTCTATTTACATGAAATGGTTTGGTCCAAAGCGAACGGCTTGCGGAGTTTGGTAAAGAAATCGCCATAGCTCGGTAACTACTTGTCCGATTAATATGAAACCTTGAAAAGGCACATCCTCGGGTCCCCAGCAATATACCTGGCAAGTTTAAAGTATATCGGACCCGTGGTTGTCGAGAAACAGCGGTCACAGACAAACACACAAACACACAAACACACAGACACACAGAGATTACTGGCGATGTGTATGTATGTATGTATATTGTGTATGGGTATGTTTTGCTTTGGGTATGGGTATGGGTATGGGTATGTATACTGTGTGTGTGTATATATATATATATATATATATATATATATATATACAGTGGTACCTCGGCTTACGAGTGCCCCAACGTACGAGTTTTTCGGGATACGAGCCGTCGCTCGGGCGGTTTGTTGCTTTGGGATACGAGCCGAGATCCGATGTACGAGCTCAAAAAATTTATTTTTGAATTTTCCGGTTGTGGCTTCCGGTTCCGGTCACGTGGTTATCTTGCCGTGAAAGCATCTCTGCTTGGATATAAAACACGCAATCGTCGAAATACATTAGCGAGGAATCTCCTTGCTCCAGCCGGTGACGTCATCGGCGGGGATCCCCGCCAAAGCGTGTCGCGCGTGCGGGTATAATGAGCTACACCTGTGGATCACGTGACCACGGAAGCACGCCTCGCTTGAGAGGCATGGCTTTCGGTTTGCGTTTTGCTTTATAAGGCGCGATAAATGGGCTTTTGAGTGTTAGCGGTTCATGGCGTTGACGGTTCATGGCGTTGACGGTCAAAAACCCATTACATCAATTTTACCAGGCACTGTACAGTAAGTACAGTGGACACCAAATGCACGGTGGAAGGCTAGAAGTAGAAGATCGTCCAAGACAAGTGAGAATAAGCCATACTTTGGAGATGACGTCATTCGCTGGTCCGATAACCAAAGATGTGGTATAAAAAACCAGGTGAGCTAACAATGCAGCAATGAAGGAATTCGGCCAAGGCACCGGCACACAACGACCTACCTACATCGAAAGACTCAATGCCAATGGTGACAGAAGCCAAGACGGCCGGCTTAAACACCGCCGAAAGACCACGGTGTACCAACTTACGATGCAGAACATCTTGCACTTAATATGATGACAACAGGTGCCATCCTCTGACGTACCATTACAGGTACAGGTACAGTACACGTGAGCACAGAGCAAAAGTTCACTGAAACCGAGATTAAGAAAAAAGAAAAAACACCTCGTGGTCCGTGCTCGATATCCGAGTTTCAATCTTTTCAAACACATGATGCTCTCGGTCACGGTATCTCCTGCGAGCTGCTTCTCCTTCAACCACACAAACAACAACTTCTCCATATCTTCATGGATAGAGGTCCAGTTTATTTCTTTACATTCTCTTGTATTATGTACAGTATATACGAGGTCGTGCTTGTTTATACATTATTTGTTATTTATAAAGTACATTTTTGTTATTTAAAAGCACCTAACAAAAAAAATTGGTGTTTTTTTTTTGAGGCTGGAACGGATTAATAGCATTTCAATGCATTTGAATGGGAAAATTTGCTTTGACTTACGAGCGATTTGGCTTACGAGCTCCGTCACGGAACGGATTAAACTCGTAAGCCGAGGTACCACTGTATATATATATATATATATATATATATATATATATATATATGTAATCAATATGTGTATATATATATATATATATATATATATATATATATATATATATATATATATATATATACACACAGACCTGGCATTTAATATGGAATTGTTTTTTTTCTTGACTTGGGTTTACTTTCTGAACTCAGTATATCAATCTGGTGAGTTTCTTTTACGCTTCGGTGATTTCTTTGTTAAAAGAACCATATCACTGATTGTCTTTCGCAGGAAGAAGTTAATAACAGGATAATATCACAGGTGGCGTGACAAAATGTAAGGACAGGTACATTTGACGATTGGCTTCACAATCGTGTATATAAGGGTTGTTGCGTTCTGTATTAGTGGAAAACAACTGCTGCACGTTTACAAAAGTTATTGCCGCTTCCTCTGGAGATGGTCCGTCAACTCGACAATGCTGTTTGTCATGGAGTGGTGGCTTTACGAAATTCCGGCATGCTATTGCTCGGCAGTATGGCATCACTCAAGGTCAGGTGTCAAAGATCCTGAAACGAAATGCTTAGAGGGGTGTCCCTACTCCAATACCGAGGCCAGGACGTCCCCGCAGAACCACAAGGAGAGATGATCGCCAGCTGCACCAGTTAGTCTGCAATGAGACTGCGGTCCCTAGTCTGCGGTCCCTATGTGCTGTCTTTGTCTTTCCCTCGCGGTCCCCATGTGCTGTCTTTGTCTTTCCCTCGTGGTCCCCATGTACTGTCTTTGTCTTTCCCTCGCGGTCCCCATGTGCTGTCTTTGTCTTTCCCTCGCGGTCCCCATGTACTGTTTTTGTCTTTCCCTCGCGGTCCCCATGTACTGTCTTTCCCTCGCGGTCCCCATGTGCTGTTTTTGTCTTTCCCTCGCGGTCCCCATGTACTGTCTTTGTCTTTCCCTCGCGGTCCCTATGTGCTGTCTTTGTCTTTCCCTCGCGGTCCCCATGTGCTGTCTTTGTCTTTCCCTCGTGGTCCCCATGTACTGTCTTTGTCTTTCCCTCGCGGTCCCCATGTACTGTCTTTGTCTTTCCCTCGCGGTCCCCATGTGCTGTTTTTGTCTTTCCCTCGCGGTCCCCATGTGCTGTTTTTGTCTTTCCCTCGCGGTCCCTATGTGCTGTCTTTGTCTTTCCCTCGCGGTCCCCATGTGCTGTTTTTGTCTTTCCCTCGCGGTCCCCATGTACTGTCTTTGTCTTTCCCTCGCGGTCCCCATGTACTGTCTTTCCCTCGCGGTCCCCATGTACTGTCTTTCCCTCGCGGTCCCCATGTACTGTCTTTGTCTTTCCCTCGCGGTCCCCATGTGCTGTTTTTGTCTTTCCCTCGCGGTCCCCATGTACTGTCTTTGTCTTTCCCTCGCGGTCCCCATGTGCTGTTTTTGTCTTTCCCTCGCGGTCCCCATGTACTGTCTTTCCCTCGCGGTCCCCATGTACTGTCTTTCCCTCGCGGTCCCCATGTACTGTCTTTGTCTTTCCCTCGCGGTCCCCATGTGCTGTTTTTGTCTTTCCCTCGCGGTCCCCATGTACTGTCTTTCCCTCGCGGTCCCCATGTGCTGTTTTTGTCTTTCCCTCGCGGTCCCCATGTACTGTCTTTGTCTTTCCCTCGCGGTCCCTATGTGCTGTCTTTGTCTTTCCCTCGCGGTCCCCATGTGCTGTTTTTTTCTTTCCCTCGCGGTCCCCATGTACTGTCTTTCCCTCGCGGTCCCCATGTACTGTCTTTGTCTTTCCCTCGCGGTCCCCATGTGCTGTTTTTGTCTTTCCCTCGCGGTCCCCATGTACTGTCTTTGTCTTTCCCTCGCGGTCCCTATGTGCTGTCTTTGTCTTTCCCTCGCGGTCCCCATGTGCTGTCTTTGTCTTTCCCTCGCAGTTGTCAGCTCTTTCACGAGCCTCGATTCAGTATAGAAAAAAAAAAAAAAAAAAAAAAAATGGCCGTACCAAGTCAGTTAATCGGCTTCGGGCTGGGTGGCAACAACTGACAAATGTGCCTGTATCCAAAAGGCTAGTCAACCAACGACTGGTTCAAGCAGGCTATCGTGCCAGGCGTCCCCCGAGAAAGCCACGCCTGACCAGACAACACCGCCAGCGTCGATTGCGGTGGGCCAGAGAGCACCGTCAATGGCAGCCAGGACACTGGAATCACGTGACCTTCAGTGACGAGTCTAGATTTCTGGTCTATCTTCAAGATGGCCGCAACCGAGTGTGCAGACAAGTACATGAAGCCTACAACGAAGATTGTATTGTGCCAAGAGTCCAAGCTGGAGGTGGTAGGGTGACCGTTTGGGCTGCTTTTCATGCAGCGGGCAAAACTGACCTGGTTGTTCTGAATGGAAACCTGAACCAGTTCAAGTACAGGGCCATTCTGGAAGAAACATTGCTTCCATTTGCTCGTGCAGCCTTTCGAGGAAACTTTGTCTTCCAAGATGACAATGCACGGCCTCATCGTGCTTGCATTATCTAACATTTTCTTGCTGACCGTGGTGTCGAGCATATGGAGTGGCCTGCCATGTCCCCTGATATGAATCCGATAGAGAACTTGTGGGCAGAATTAACGCGTCAAATCGACAACTTGGACCAGCACCCGACCTCTGTGCGTGAATTGCAGCAGGCTATTTTCACTGCATGGCAAGCGATTCCTGTCCAAACCTTGGCAAATCTCGTGAACAGCATGCCTCGACGTGTACGTGCTCTCCTGAATGCTCGTGGGGGTTACACGAAGTACTGAACTGTAATTTTACTGTCCGTAATCCCAGTCATTATTTAACTTTTGTTTTTGTTGAAAAAAAAATTGGCTAATGTGCAAAATAAAGAGATACTTCTGGAAAACGTACAG
The DNA here is from genome assembly GCF_964187855.1 of Myxine glutinosa. Lineage (NCBI taxonomy): Eukaryota > Metazoa > Chordata > Myxini > Myxiniformes > Myxinidae > Myxine > Myxine glutinosa. Next base: position 21,019,417 of record NC_136273.1, read on the forward strand.
AAGTTTAACACAGTACTGTCCGTGAATTGAGTTCGATATCAGTTTACATCACTTTCAAGGATCAATTTATTTACTTCAAAATGTCAAATGTGGTTTTTGTTTCTTTTAAAGGTCACATTAACAAAATCTAGAATAATTTCAACATAATTCTAATGAACTTTTGGTTCGAAGTCATCTTGAAAAGTAAGTTCACCCACACAAAAAAAATATTCCATATTAAATGCCAAGTCTGTGTATATATATATATATATATATATATATATATATATATATATATATATATATATATATATATATATATATATATATATATATATATATATATATATACAGTGGAACCTTGACTTACGAGTTTAATCCGTTCCGTGACCGAGCTCGTAACTCAAATTGCTCGTATCTCAAATCAAATTTCCCCATTGAAATGCATTGAAATGCTATTAATCCGTTCCAGCCCGCCAAAAACCACACCAATTTTTTTTTATATATAAAAATATCTCGCGCTTTATATTTCACCTGTATGCCAGCATACAAGCTGGCAGGATGGCCTGGACTGGAGGTACGCACACTTGACTCTAAAGTCTAAACTGTCCAGCCTGGGTTTGAATCCCGACCCAGCTATAACCTGTCATGGGTGAATCACAGGCAGGGTGATTCATCAATGTGTGTACCGCTAAACTGGGCGCCCCGTTTGCGTCCCATTAGTTGTTGGATGTTAAGGATCTCACCGTGTTTTCCACAAAGAGAAGGCGAGCTATCGCCGGCACTCTGAACAAGTTGACGGCAGAGATACTGTACTTGCAATGACAAGATAACCACGTGTCGCACGATCTCTTGTCATGGTCCACAACATTATCACAGAGAGGTGCAGCTTCCAGCGTTTCGAGATCTGATCCAGGCCTATCCAAGGAGACCGGTCCCAGCGTTCTAGGCCCGGTGGTTGTCTCAGACGGACCCGACAAAGGACGTGTTGGATTTTACCGCGAGCCGATTCGAGCACCGACGTGCCGGCGAACAAAACCAGTCATATCTTTTGAACGCGTGGCTCGATATTTACAAAATAAACTTTTTCTTGAAGGGCTGAACCGTGCGCTCAAAACGATACCGAGTTTGACCCTGAGAGAGCCGTTTTGCGCCGGAGATACTGTACGTGCACGGCAAGATAACCACGTGACCGGGTGGCGAAAGCTCGTAACTCGGATCTCGGCTCGCATCTCAAAGCAACAAACTGCCAGAGTGACGGCTCGTATCTCGAAAAACTCGTAAGTTGGGGCACTCGTAAGTCGAGGTTCCACTGTATATATATATATATATATATATATAGATATATATATATATATATATATATATATATAGATATATATAGATAGATATAGATATGTATAGATAGATATAGATAGATATAGATATATATAGATATATATATATATATATATAGATATATATAGATATATATAGATATATATAGATATATATAGATATATATAGATATATATATCAATTTCAGTATCCCTGGTGTTGGGCTAGCGGCTAGGGTGCCGGCTTAGGATCCTAGGATCCTGGGTTCGAATCCCGGTCGATCGCTGAATTAACGCCAGGGGGGTTGACTCAGCCTGTCATCCTTCCGAGGTCGGCTAATTGAGTACCAGTTCACTGGTAATTCCCTGTTTGTCGTTAAAGGCGGAAAAAAAGGGTTGGCGTCAGGAAGGGCATCCGGCCGTAAAACATTGCTTCAAAAAGGGGACCGAAAAACAACAACAACCACGGTTCCCGAAAAAGGCCAACCCCCGCTTTGCGGGGAAAAATGGCCTCTAAAGGTGGTTATATATATATATATATTGTTGCGAATATGGAATTTGGCCTCCATATCCGCTTGTAAATATTCCCCTATTTTCTCCAATACTCCCCAACTTTCCCCGATCCCCCATTCCCTAGTCCCATTGCATGTAAATAACAATCAGTAGAGCCGACCTTCCCCTTATTCCCCCATTAAATGTCGTGCCCAGGTCCACCGCACCACACGTAGACAACTTTCGGACATCTTCCTAGTTATTCTTATTCTATGTCAGTTAAGGCCTCGTCTCCATTAATTATGACTCTTCGTTGCACCAGAATGTGATTATATGGCATCAGTAGTGAGTTTAGGACCTTTCCCATACCTCCTTCCATCTTCTTCCCCAACAATTACAACAACAACAGAGATGGCGGCGGAGCGGGGGAGGATGCGTCCTCACACCGGCTCGATTAGCTCCAGACCATGCGCTCCACGGGGTTACCACGAAGGGGCTCCTTGTCAGCTCCTCGTCAAGGGCGGAGCCTGGTAAACCCCCCGCACGCACCCAATGAGAAGCAACGTGCCGATTCCACGAGGCGGAGCTAACGAGCCGAGGGCGTGTCACTCCCCGCCGGATATACGCGGCCACGCGCCGGATGTGACGAGAGATGCGCCTCAGCTTGGAGACTGGAGAGAGAAGCCACCGCCACCCCCAGCGCGACGATACCTCCCCGCATCTCTGGACCGGACCGAGTCGATTCTGCCTTGAGCCAAGAGTGCACCTTGAGCCATCGCTACCTGCCTTTCCTTGCCATCAATCCCCGTGTGAGTCAGCATTTTGTCCCGTGTGTCTGTCGTCTGTCCGGGGTTAATATAAGAGTGTGTCTAAGTGCCTGTCTTCCTGTAATATACCTCTAGCCCCTGTAATCTAACCTTTTCCGTACGAATATACTTGAGAATCGAAACGTTGGTGTCGTATTGTGTGATTGTAATCCAGCCGGGTGTCTTCTTTTTCTTATTGAGCCAGCGTAGCGCGACTTCGTCAACGTCGAGTATAGTCGGGTAATTTGTGCGGACACGACGGCCATTCCGCTCGGCCCACTTTAACATCAAAGTCGTGTCTGTAACAATTGGTGTCGGGAGTGAGATTCGAGGCCCGACCAAATTTTGAAAAAAAAAAAACGAATAGAGGAAAAAAAAAATTTGGTCAAAATTTGGAGCGGCCGAAATTTGTTTTGTTTTACGAAACTCGAATTTTGCAAGTCGCGCTATGGCGGATCAAGACGGCTGGGGTCCGGTAAAGGAGAGTGAGGTAGGGTCGATCCAGGACCAAATTGAGGGACAAGAGGAGAGCGAAGCAGTGAGGGCGGCAGGTTCGCAAAATAGCGCCGTCACGCACGAAGTAGCGGGCGCGCAAAAAGGCGCCTCGCACGAGCGTGCGGTAGCCGAGCCGGCTGTATCAGCGGGCTTTAACATGCAGCCGATTGACATACAGGCCCTCATTGCGCAGCTACAGGCAGCTGTACAGATGAGTATGGGGAGCCAGATTGAGCGATTGAGTGAGCAAATGAGGGTTGATAGTGGGCGATTAGAGGGCCAAATGAGGGGTACCGGTGAGAAGTTAGACAATAATTTTGAGGAGTTAGACAAGAAAATTGGGAAGTTAGACAATAATTTTGAGGAGTTAGACAAGAAAATTGGGAAGTTAGACAATAATTTTGAGGGGTTAGACAACGGGATAAAAGAAGTGAAAAATGGGTTAATGGGGGTAGAAAATAGAATGGCTGCCCAGGAGAATCAGATAGAGGGAGTGAAAAAAGGGTTAGAGGGGTTAGAAAACAGTATGGAAGGCAAATTGAGGGACATGAGGGACCAAGCGGAAAGGGAAGTTAACCAAATGGGGCAGCAGATAGAGGGGGTCAGAATGGGGGTAGAAACCAAACTGGATGCTCACAGGGAGGAAATGGAGCAGATGAGGGTGGCATCTGGGCAGGAGATGCAAGTGATGGGAGAGGAGATCAGAAGAGGAGTGAGTGAGGAAGTCGGAGGAGTGCGCGAGGAGGTGAGGCACTGTGAGGAGCACATGGAAAAGGAGGTGAGAAAGGCGACTGTAAAGTTACAAGGGGGCATAGAGGACCTGACGCAGGAGGTGGAGCAGCTGACGGTGGGACAGACGGAGTTAGTGGAGCAGGTTCAAAGGAACACTGCGGTATTAGGAGGTTTAAAGGCGACACAGAAAGAACTAAAAGATGACTTGATAGCGACAAAGAGGGAATGTCAGATGGTACATGAGGACCTGACGAGGAAAATGGACAAGGTGGTAGAGGTAATGGAGGTTAAAGAGCGGGAGGTGCGGGAGCACATAGAAAAAAATAAAGTGGAGTTAGAGGAAGAACTTAAAGGGGCGCACGAAGAGATGAAGGAGATGAAGCAAAAATTAGAAGAAGTGGAAGAAGGGGTGAGCGAAATTAAAAAGCGACGGAGAGAGGATAAGAAAGAGATAAAAGAGGAGGTAAAAGAATTGGTCCAGAGTCTGTGTTCGGATCGTGATGATGTGCTCATTAACCGGATGAGGGATTCGCAGGTGATGGAGGAGAAGCGAAGAGAAAGAGGACCCGGTGTAAGTGGTGACCAATATGGTCGTGCGTATGATGCGCCAGGTGATTTAATAAGCTTGGGGGTCGAGATAGACCCGGATGTTCGTGAGAGGCCAAGAGTGAGGTGTATGGCTGGTCCGGAGGGTATGGAACGAGAGGTGCGAGGTGTGGGTGAGCAAGGTTGTGGTGGTGGTGGTATGGAATGGGTAGCGGGTTGCGGAGGTGTGACCCATGCATCGACACCAACAGGGGTGGTTGTTGGAGGGACCGGGGAGGCACGAGAGCCCCTTGGGGGTAGTGTACTGTGGGGGCCCGGCCGGTTCGGCCCCGCGCTGACCCCGCAAGGGGCGACGCACGGGGTCCGGCAGGCGGGCAACGACTCACATACGAGGTGGTCCCACAAGGTCCCACTCGCGCCGTATGACGGCAAGAGTGATCTACGCGCGTACCTGGCGCAGTTCGACTGTGTGTGTAAGGGCAACGGTTGGGGTGAGGACGAAGGTGGAGTACACCTGGTGGCCGCATTGCGCGGCGCGGCGGCGGAGGTGCTGACGGCATTACCAGCGGGTGCTCTCACCCTGCCAGCCCTCCGCGACGCCCTAATTAATCGATTCGGCATAGAACAGCAGAGCGAGCTTGTTAAAGCTCAGCTCGCGCTGCGAAAACGCAAGCCCCAGGAAGCCATCGGGGAACTTGCCCACGACATTCGCCGCGCAGTGGGGATCGCACATGCTAGCATGGCAGCGGATTCCCGGGAAAGCCTGGCGCTGGACCATTTTATCCAGGCCCTCCCGGATATTGAGCTCCGGCAACAGCTCGCCATGTGGCGCCCGCAGACTCTGAGCCAGGCGGCTGACGCTGCGGCCCGTTGGGAAGCAGCGAGGCCCCTGGCCCGAGGGGGCGAGCGTCTCGCAATGGCGGTCCGCCAGGTGGGACCCCCGATGGAGGGCGGACCCCTTAGGGGACCCGCCCCCGACGTGGGTCCTGACCTGGCGGGCATGGTTCGGAGGCTGGTGGACCAGCGCCTGGCGGGACCTGGACCATGGCAGGCGGCCACGGAGGTGGCCCGCGGTGGACCACGAGCGGGTAATCCAATTCGGACCTACAGGGGGGGGAATTTGGAATTCCGGAGGCAAGCACCTTATCAGGTGAGGTGCTATACCTGCAACCGCCTGGGTCACCTGGCGCGGCACTGTCGAAACGCGCGCCGGGATGATCCCCGGCAGTTGAGGTCCTCAACTCCGCCCAGGGGGGAGCGGGTTAGCCGACCCCAGACACCCCCCCGCCAGACCCCGGGAAACTAGAAGGTGTCGGGCACGTAGGGCGGTGTTCGGCAGCAGAGGATGGAGGAGAGCCCTCATTGACGCGACAGGTCATTTATTGTGGCCAAATTGGAACCGGTAGCCTGACAATTAGATGCAAAATTGCCGGCGTGGGGGTAGACGCCGTAGTGGACACAGGAGCTAGCGCCACGATCATCAGCCCTGTGGTCCTTGATTCGAGCGCAGGTGGCTGGGATAAGATCCAGCGCCTGCAAAATTATAGTTTGCAGCTTGCTACCGGGGTAACGGCCCCGATCATAGGGCGTGGTTCTGTGACCCTCAAGTTAGGGTCGGTAAGGAGAGAGATAGATGTTTGGGTGGCGGAGGTGTGCGACCCATGTTTAATAGGGTTGGACCTGTTGACTGCCAGCGGTTGTAAAATCGACTTGTGCCGGGGGATCCTGCAGGTGGGAGTAGAAGAGCTGCCGTTAGGGGGAGTGAGCACGGCCGAGAGAGCGGAGCTGGAGGCTTCCGAGGCCGTGACCATCCCCCCAAGGGCCGAGGCGATAGTGCCGGCCCGGTGGGCAGCTCGCCCAACATGGCAGGAGTCCTGCGGCCTGGTCGAACCGGTGGCAGCGCAGTCCATACCGGGTTTAATCGTGGGCCGCACCCTTGTAAAAACGGACGGACCGGTAGTGGCCGTCCGAGTAGTAAATGTGAGTACAGAACCACGCACTATAGTAAGGGGCACGAGGGTAGCTGGCTGCACCCCAGTTGAGGAAGTCGCGACAGTGAGGGGCGAGAACGTCCAGCCGAGCCGACCCCGGGGGGAGCCTTCAATAACAAGTAGGAATTGGCCCGATCCCATTTGCGAGATGGTAAATCGTAGTAGCGTAGAGTTGGGAGGTACCCAGAGGGAGGCCTTACACAAACTGGTTGGGTCCCATTTGGACCTCTTCTCCCTGTCCACCGAGGATATTGGACGTACGGGCCTGGTGAAACATCAGATCCACACCGGTGAGGCCCGGCCTATTCGTCAGGCCGCCCGACGGCTCCCTTGGAGCAAGAGGGCGGAAGCTGACGAGCAGGTTGCAAAAATGCTCGACGCAGGTGTGATCGAGCCCTCGGGAAGTCCTTGGATGTCACCTGTTGTGCTGGTCAAAAAGAAGGATGGGACCACGCGGTTCTGCGTGGACTATCGCCAGCTAAACAACGTGACACTCAAGGACTCATATCCCCTGCCAAGGATTGATGACACCCTCGATGCCGTTGCGGGCTCAAATTGGTTCACAACTTTGGACCTCAAGAGTGGGTATTGGCAGGTGGAGATGGATAGGGCAGGGAAGGAGAAAACGGCATTTTCCACAGGTAAGGGACTGTATCAGTTTACTGTGATGCCGTTTGGTTTGTGTAACGCCCCCGCCACCTTTGAGAGATTGATGGAGCATGTACTAGGCGGCATGCCATGGCAATCATGCCTGGTGTACCTGGATGACGTCCTGGTACATGCCCAAACGTTCCCCCAGGCACTAGCTAATTTGGACCAGGTGTTCGGGTGCCTCAGACAGGCAGGGTTGAAGCTGAACCCGAGTAAGTGCACTTTGTTTGCAAGAGAGGTGGCCTATCTAGGTCACGTGATTGGCCGCGAGGGGGTAAAAACAGACCCAGACAAAATTAAAGCGGTAGAGGAGTGGCCCGCACCACGTACCATCAAAGAGGTGCGGGGATTTTTGGGACTCTGCTCCTACTACCGGCGCTTTGTGGCGAAATTTGCGGAGTTGGCCCGTCCCCTCCACCGGCTTACGGAGAAGGGGACGCGATTTAATTGGACACGGGAGTGCCACGAGGCCTTCCAAAAATTGAAGGGGTGTCTAACATCCGCACCCCTTCTAGCTTACCCCACTAGTGACGGGACATTTACCCTGGACACGGATGCGAGCCAGGAAGGATTGGGCGCAGTTTTGTCTCAGACACAGGAGGGCGTGGAGAGAGTGATTGGTTATTATAGTCGGGCCTTAAGTAGGCCCGAGAGAAATTATTGCGTCACTCGCAAAGAGTTATTGGCTATGCTGGCTGCCATGAACCATTTCCACCCGTACTTGTACGGGCGGAAATTTTTGGTTAGAACTGACCATTCCTCCTTGCAATGGCTCCTTCGGTTCAAGGAACCGGAGGGCCAAATTGCAAGGTGGTTGGAAAAGTTGCAGCAGTACGATTTTGATGTGGCCCATAGGGCCGGGAAGGCCCATGGTAATGCGGACGCACTCTCTCGGCGTCCTTGTCTGGGGGAAAACTGTAAATTTTGTGCGAGACACGAGGAGAGGGAGCAATTGGGCGATTCCGCCCCGATTCTCGTCGTCCGGGCAACCCGGGTGAGAGGACCAATTTTGCCACTAACCGCGGACGAGGAATTTGGAGAGTTGGCTTGGAGCACGGCCCAGCAGGAGGATCCTGTTCTGGGGCCGGTGTTCCAATGGGTCAAATTGGGGCAAAGACCAAAGGGGGAAGAGGTCACCCCCCTCGGGGCACAAACAAAGGCATATTGGGCTCAGTGGCAGACCCTGGAATTGAAAGGCAACATCTTGTATCGCAAGTGGGTGGAGGTTCCCTCTGATCGAACTTCCTGGCTGGTGATAGTCCCTGACAAATTCAAGAACGTCATATTGCAACAGGTGCATGGTACCCGCTCCGGCGGCCATTTGGGCAGGGCAAAGACAATATCTCGGGTCCGCCGGAGGTTCTATTGGGTGAATATGGGGCGCGACATACAGGACTGGTGTCGGAGATGCGACGCCTGTTCTGCCAAAAAGGGACCAGCACGGAGGATGAGGGCCCCCCTTCAATTACATCAGGTGGGGGCCCCCCTTGAGCGGGTGGCTATGGATATTCTAGGACCGCTGCCCCGCACCCGCCAAGGTAATAAGTATATCCTCGTTGTGATGGACTACTTCACCAAGTGGCCGGAGGCCTACGCCCTCCCCAACCAAGAAGCAGGGGTGGTAGCGCAGGCCTTCGTGGAAGGATTTGTGTGCCGGCATGGGATTCCACAGGAGTTGCACACCGACCAGGGACGAAATTTTGAGAGCAAATTACTAAAAGATGTGTGCAGTCTCCTGTCAATTCGAAAAACCAGGACAACGCCTTTAAGACCTCAATCTGACGGGATGGTGGAAAGATTCAACCGAACTTTAATCCAACAACTGGCACTGTTCACCACCACCCGTCAGGATGACTGGGACGAACATCTCCCTTATTTGCTTATGGCCTACCGGACCAGCCAGCACGGGGCCACCGCATGCAGTCCAGCGTTGCTTATGTATGGGCGGGAGTTACGGGCTCCCGCCGACTTGCTATGCGGTCCCGTGCCAGACACAGTGGTTAACCCGCCGAGGGAGGGGTACGCACGTCACCTAGAGGAAGGCATGGAGCTAGTCCATGCCTTCGCCCGCCGCCAACTCCATCTGGCGGGGGAAAAGATGAAGCGCAGGTACGACGACCGGAGCCAGGGGAGTCAATACGCTCCGGGGATGAAGATTTGGTTCTTTAATCCCCGGAGGCGGAAGGGAAGGTGCCCAAAACTCACCTCCCCCTGGCAAGGCCCAGGAGTCGTCCTGTCGCAAATCTGTGACGTGGTCTTTAAGATCAAAATGGGGCCACGAGCCCTCCCTCGGATCGTCCATGCCGACCGGATAAGACCTTACACCGGCGAGCAGGCGCCCCCGTGGATTGCCTCGGCTTTAGATGCCGAGGCGGGACCCAGTACCTCTGAATAAGGGGGGCTTATTAGTGCCAGAGGACTGGGGGATTGAGGAGCGATAGGCCCGGTGGGAGAGGGTGGCATCCCTGCCACCTTTCCCATGTGGGGGGCAAAGGAGCAATAGTTTATGGGGTGTATGGCAGTGAAAACTAGCCCGGGTGGGTTAGGTTATATTGATAGGGCCCTAGAAGATGACATTAGGTGACGTTAAGATTAGTTAGTGACTGATACCTGTAGTGGGGACGCAGGTAGATTAGTATGGATGATAATGACGAGGGAGCGCAATAGTTTAAAGGGACGACTGGGAAGCGCAAGTTTCAGAAGGGAGTAGTTAGCTGAGATGATGCCGTGTGTGTGAGGATTGAACAGGTGTGATTGCACAGGTGTGCAACTGGACAGGTGTGTGGAGCAGTGTATGAGTAGTGAGTGTGTGGATCAGCGCGAATGCGCTTGGGGAGAGAAGGGTGCAGGTGGCACCAGGTGTGAGAGCACAGGTGTGCAGGTACAGGTGTGTGGAGAGAGTTGGAGTGAGTGGTACGGAGTGGTGTGCATGGTGCGAAGGTGTGAATGGGGGAAGAGTGGACCCCTTTCACGAGTACCCGGGGCGGGTAGTGTAAGTGTTAGGTAGAGGGTGCAGGTAAATTGTGGTTGGATATTGGCATTTGTGGTGCGGTTGCAGAATGGTGTTGTGAATGGGTGCATTAGTGTTGTGGAAATGGCTGGGCGTGTAGCCTGTTAGTGTGTGTAGTTGGTTGGGCACTCCACCACTGTGAGGATGTCGGCCAGGTGAGGCCGCAGGTGGGCTCTGGGAGCCGGTAGTTGTGAGTGGGTGCCTGAGGATCCCGGGTGTGGATCGGGCAGCCCAGTGCCAGAGAGGGCACGGAGTGGGGAGAGAGCCAGAGGGCCTTCCCCTGGTAGTTAGGTTAGGGTAAGGAGCAGGTAAGCTCGGAGGCAACTGCAGTGGTGGAGGTGTGCAGGTGGGTAGACCCACTGGGAGAGGTACACGCCGCAGCCCAGAAATTGTGCGAGGGCACCGGGAGATGAATCGGGGGAGTGAGACCCCAAATTGAAAAGCACCACAGGTTGGCCAATGGGAATTGGTTTTTAGAACCCATAGAGTAAGAGGGCCAATGGTTTGGCCGGAGGAAGACCCCGGGTAGTGTAAAGTTGTTAAAGTCATTTAGGAAATAGTTAGGATTGAAGAACCTGTCGCACCATACGCAGCCACTTACCTGTGGTGATGATGATGACTCCACACCTGTGTTTTCTTTGTTTGTGTTGCAGAAATGAGAATTGCTGTTGGATTTGTGAGACGCATCACGACGTGGATGAGACATTGGGGTGATTCCATCTCTCCCTCCCTAGGAGGGACTGATGATGAATTGGTGATGGCAAATTTTGATGTTGAGTTGAAAATGGCAAATTTGATTGGTTAGGAGGGAGAGAAGACGAATTTGGTATATGGGAGGAACGGGGAAGACAGTAGGGATGTTTGTTGATTTGTAAAGTAGATGTTTATGGGTAGTGTTGTGTTTTGTGGATACAGTAAGGGGTAAGGGAGGGGCCATGTAGGTTACCTGGTGGGGGGGGGCGTACGATAGGAACGTACCTGTCTCACCTGGTTCCCATGTGCCCCCAGTGTGCATCACCTTACATTGCGTGCACTTTTGCGCCCTTACCACCTTACTCACTTGTTTCTTCTTTTGTCTCCCACCTCCGAGGATCTGGCTTTGGGGTAGAGAGAGAGGAGAGAGAGGTGCTGGCTGCGCAGTTGTGGGCCTGCACTTTCGCTGTTTGCTGCCGGGATCGATACACCATATGGACCGCAATGTTTGTGGCCACCCACAATGGACCGCAGTTCGTTTGCGGCCAAGCACCACCCGGGGATGGACCTATGGGTCAACGTGGCACCTATGCCATAAAGGTGAACCACTGTTAATTAACACCACTGAAGGCCACACGAAGAGCAAGAGACACCTGCAGGGTTAGGGGTTGTCGAATTTATTTTTATACCAATGAACAATGGTGACTGCACCGGATGGTGCTGACTGTGTGGTGGGGTGGTGCTTTTGATGCTGGGAAAGGGTGCTCTGCACGTTATTAAAGGCCGTCGGCCACAGAGCACTCGTGGGTTGGTGTATCGATGTTGGCAAGCGCGCTCTCTCTCTCTATGCATAACATCTGCATGTGTTCCTCCAAAAACAGGTCCTGGATCGTAGTGTAAATAGCAGCGTAGTCGTGTAAATAATGCTCCCTACCGGCTGTATGTTTAGTTTGAGGATTCTTTCCGGATTCGGTTATCCTGTGGGTGTGTTTCTGTGAGGAGAAGGGTGCAACGTCGCAGGGGGACATATTTACTCATTTGTGAATATCTGTAAAACTGTCGCACTCAGGGTAGAGTTAATAGTAGAGGGAACTACATTGCGTGCCACACTAAAGTAGGTAAAAATTTATCGGGTCGGGACGCCCCGAGGGTAGAGAAGGGTGCAATGTTGCGAATATGGAATTTGGCCTCCATATCCGCTTGTAAATATTCCCCTATTTTCTCCAATACTCCCCAACTTTCCCCGATCCCCCATTCCCTAGTCCCATTGCATGTAAATAACAATCAGTAGAGCCGACCTTCCCCTTATTCCCCCATTAAATGTCGTGCCCAGGTCCACCGCACCACACGTAGACAACTTTCGGACATCTTCCTAGTTATTCTTATTCTATGTCAGTTAAGGCCTCGTCTCCATTAATTATGACTCTTCGTTGCACCAGAATGTGATTATATGGCATCAGTAGTGAGTTTAGGACCTTTCCCATACCTCCTTCCATCTTCTTCCCCAACAATTACAACAACAACAGAGATGGCGGCGGAGCGGGGGAGGATGCGTCCTCACACCGGCTCGATTAGCTCCAGACCATGCGCTCCACGGGGTTACCACGAAGGGGCTCCTTGTCAGCTCCTCGTCAAGGGCGGAGCCTGGTAAACCCCCCGCACGCACCCAATGAGAAGCAACGTGCCGATTCCACGAGGCGGAGCTAACGAGCCGAGGGCGTGTCACTCCCCGCCGGATATACGCGGCCACGCGCCGGATGTGACGAGAGATGCGCCTCAGCTTGGAGACTGGAGAGAGAAGCCACCGCCACCCCCAGCGCGACGATACCTCCCCGCATCTCTGGACCGGACCGAGTCGATTCTGCCTTGAGCCAAGAGTGCACCTTGAGCCATCGCTACCTGCCTTTCCTTGCCATCAATCCCCGTGTGAGTCAGCATTTTGTCCCGTGTGTCTGTCGTCTGTCCGGGGTTAATATAAGAGTGTGTCTAAGTGCCTGTCTTCCTGTAATATACCTCTAGCCCCTGTAATCTAACCTTTTCCGTACGAATATACTTGAGAATCGAAACGTTGGTGTCGTATTGTGTGATTGTAATCCAGCCGGGTGTCTTCTTTTTCTTATTGAGCCAGCATAGCGCGACTTCGTCAACGTCGAGTATAGTCGGGTAATTTGTGCGGACACGACGGCCATTCCGCTCGGCCCACTTTAACATCAAAGTCGTGTCTGTAACAATATATATATATATATATATTGTATATAGTCGTGGCCAACAATATTGGCACCCTTGCACTTCTTTCAAATAACTCACAATTTTCTCAAAAAATAAGTTTAAATTTACGAAAGTATTTGGTCTCCGCAATTCTTTATTTCACTGTTAATATTAGAGAACCTTTGTTTTTGATTCAGAACTTAATATATACTTTTAAATCAGAAAATAAAAAGAAATGGCATTGAGAAAAATGATTGACACCCTCTACTTGATATTTGGTCGCACTGCCTTTGGACAAAATAACTGCAGTCAAGCGCTTCCTATAGCCATGAATGAGTTTCCTAAACCTCTCTACTGGCAGTTTGGCCCACTCTTCGTGTGCAAACTGCTCCAGTTCTCCCAGATTTGAAGGTTGCCTTCTCCCAACTGCTGTTTTCAGATCTCCCCACAGGTGTTCAATGGGATTTAGATCTGGAATAATTGCTGGCCACTTCAGAACAGTCCAGCGTTTTGTCTTGAACCATTTCTGGGTGCTTTTTGAAGTGTGTTTGGGGTCATTGTCCTGCTGCAAGACCCATGACCTTCGACGGAGACCCAGCTTTCTGACACTGGGTTGAACATTGTGCTCCACAATGTCTTGGTAATCTCCTGATTTCATGATACCATGCACACATTCAAGGCACCCGGTGCCAGAGGCAACACAGCAACCCCAAAACATCACTGAACCTCCTCCATGTTTGACTGTAGGGAAGGTGTTCTTTTCTTTGAAGGCTTCATTTTGTTTTCTGTAAACATAGAGATGATGTGTTTTACCAAAAAGCTCTAATTCTGGTCTCATCTGTCCACAGGACATTCTCCCAGAAGGATTTTGGCTTGTTCAGGTGTGTTTTGGATAACTCCAGTCAGGCTTTCTTTTGTGTCTCAATCAGCAGTGGGGTCCTCCTGGGTCGACGACCATATAACCCCCTTTCATTGAGTTGGCGACGGATGGTGAGAGTTGAAGCTGCCTTACCTTGTGTCTGAAGGTCAGCTTGAATCTGTTTGGTAGTTGATCGAGGTGCTTTCTCCACCATTCGAACAATCCTTCGCTGCAATCTTCGATCAAGTTTTCTCTTGCGGCCACGTCCAGGGCAGTTGGCTACAGCGCCATGGTCCTTAAACTTACTGACAACATTGCGTACGGTGGACACAGGAACATCAACGTCTCTGGAGATGGACTTGTAGCCTTGAGATTGTCCATGCTTGGCTACAATCTTGTGTCTGACCTCATCAGACGATTCTCTGGTTTTCTTTCTTTTCTCCATGCTCATTGCGGTACACACAGTGACACAAAACAACAGAACGACTCCTTTTCTCCATTCAAACTGGTTGAATGAGTGATTTTTATATTGCAGGCACCTGCAACTCACCACAGGTGAGTACAATTCCAAAGTAAAGGAGAATCACCTGCTTGAAATCTAATTTTTTCTGACAACTTCTCAAAGGTACCAATAATATTGTCCAGGCCATTTTAGGATATCTGTGTGGAATAAGCTAAGCTTTAGTAATTTTTTTAGCTTTTTTTGTTTTGTTCCACTGCAAACCAAAGAAATACATATGTGGATACCAAATTAATTTTTTTAATTTCAACAATTTTCTGGAATAAATGGTGAATTATTTGAAAAAGGTGCAAGGGTGCCAATATTTTTAGCCACGACTGTGTATATTTATGTGTATATATATATATATATTTGTGTATATATATATTTATATATTGTCCTGTATATATATTTATATATATACATCATGGAACTGCATGTAGTCGATGAAACTCGGTGAATACCTGCCTTTACGAGAGCTTGCTGAGGGAGAGAATCCAATCTTGCTGAGGGAGAGAATAGTAGATTATGTCGTTTCCCCTCCTCTCACATAAATGCCTCAATGACGAATGTAAATTGTGGGGGAGACATGCCAGGCTAGCTGTGCATAGACAGGGGGATGTCATCCCATTAAGATTTGTACATGTTCATTCACTTTGGGTTAACCTGCATGGGGTTGACCTGGATCTTCTGCTCAGTGTTTAAGACTGTATCCCAATTTGTTGAGATATTTTTGTGATTTGTTTTTAACACGAAGATAAAACTACTCTCTCGCTTGAGCTACATTGCTTAAAGTGAGCAAACTCCCGTTGCCACATGTATTCCACTTACAGTGCCTTCAGAACGTATTCACACCCCTCGACTTTTTCACATTTTGTTGTTGCAGCCTGCATAAAATGGATTGAATTGAGATTGACTCAATTGATCTGTGGTTGACCACATAAAAATGGATTTAATTGAGATGTTTTTGTCACTGACCTACACATAATACTCCATAATGTCAAAGTGGAATTATTTTTTATATAAAATTTTCCAAAATAATTAAAAATTAAAAGCTGTAATGTCTTGAGTCAATAAGTATTCAACCCCTTTGCAATGACACTCCCAATTTAGCTCAGGTGTATCCAATTTCCTTTGATCATCCTTGAGATGTCTCTACAACTTCATTGGAGTCCACCTGTGGTCAATTCAATTGAATGGACATGATTTAGAAGGAAACACACCTTTCTATATAAGGTCCCACCGTTGACAGTGCATGTCAGAGCAGAAACTCTACCATGAAGTCTAAGGAACTGTTCGTAGAACGTTGAGATAAAATTGTGAGGAGGCATAGATCTGGGGAAGAGTATAAAACAATTTCTAGAGTGTTGAAAGTTCCCAAGAACACAGTGAGCTCCATCATTAGGAAATGGAAAGAATATGGAACGACACAGACTCTTCTTAGAGCTGGCCGTCCGACCAAACTGAGAAACCGGACAAGAAGGACCGTGGTCAGGGAGGTGACCAAGAACCCAATGACCAGTCTGACAGAACTAGATGAGATTTTTTTATTTTATGTAGAAGGCTCCAGGCACAGACTATGTCGTCCTCATCGAGGCCAGGCCAAATAAAAGGGCTGCATTGATAGAAAAGTAAAGAAGGAGAGAATTGTCTAAGAGTTTTTGAGAAAGCAGAGAATCTGCTTTTTGAAAAGGGGAAGATCATAAGTGTTTTGAAAGACATGTGAAGGTGAAGAGTTCCAGAGTTTGGCAGTGGAGGGGAAGAGACAAACATCATAACGGCCCACGCTTGAGTTGCCAATGGCCACACAATAATCATGAGATGTAGTGGCTTGTCGAGTAATCCGTGGTCTCGCTACTAAGTGTTGATTGGTTCCTTGGTTCACTTAGGTCTTCCAGTGATTTGGTTCCTTGGTTCACGACCATGTGAGGGAGACCCAGTTTTCCCCCATTGTTTTTTTTTAGAGATGTTGACGTCATCGGTCACGTGGTTCGGCCGCCATATTTGTTTCAACTCAAAAGCCTTAAAACCCACTGAAAACACATACTGGTGAGGGTCTGCAATCTCTGATTGTTCTTTCTTGTTTAAACTGCAATTGGCAATTGGCAAAACTGCAATAACCTGTAGGTTAGGGCAGGTGATAGTTAATGGCAATTGGTTCACATCACACCATGCACCGTATACATCCCATACACTCGATGGGTACTTGAGACCCGTAGGTCACAAGGAAAACACGTTTACCACCAAAAGTATATTCAAACAAGTACAGATAAAAGTATATTCAAACAAGTGCAGATACATTCAAAGTACACCGCCGTGTGCACTGGCCGTCAAAACAGAGCTCTGTATGGCGGAGGTATACAGGCAGCAAGTTCTTGGGAGCAAAAACCGAAGTAAGATCTGTAGAAAAGAGAAAGAGAGCCAATTTTGCGACGTAATTTGAGCGGGTCAAGTTTTGAGGTCAGATTGGGAGAGTTGATAAGTCAAATTACTTTTAATTCAATTCTGTCCAGTAAGTATGTGGAACTAGAACCTCTCCAGATGTGAGAACAGTACTCTATACAATGACGAATCAATCCTTTATTATATAGTTATACAGAGATGAGATGGAATGGGACTCTGAGGTGGGAGAACCTGCCTGAAGGACAACAGTATCTGCAGCCCTTCACAAATCTAGGCTTTATGGGAGAGTGGCCAGACGGAAGCCACTCCTGAGAAAAAGGCACATGACAGCATGCCTGGAGTTTGCAAAAAGGCACATGAAAGACTCTGAGAGCATGAGACAAAAGATTCTCTGGTCTGATGAGATGAAAATGGAACTCTTCAGCCTGAATGCAAAGCACTACGTCTGGCAGAAACCAAGCACAGCTCATCACCCATCTAGCACCATCCCTACCATGAAGCATGGTCGTGGCAGCATCATGCTATGGGGATGCTTTTTAGTGGTAGGGACTGGGAGACTTGCAAGAATAGAGGAAACAATTAATAGAGCCAAATACAGGCAAATCCTTGAGGAGAAGCTGCTTTAGAGTGCAAAAGACCTTCGACTGCAGTGAAGATTTACATTCCAACAGGCCAACGACTCCAAGCATACAGCCAAAGCAACACTGGAATGGCTTCAGAACAAGAACGTGAAAGTCTTTGAGTGGCCCAGCCAAAGCCCATACATGAATCCCATTGATAAATCTGTGGAAAGACTTGAAGATTTTTGTACACCGACGCTCCCCATCCAACTTGACAGAGCTTGAGCTAATCTGCAACGAAGAATGGGAGAAACTCCCCAAATCCAGATGTGCAAAGCTGATACAGAAAAACCCAAGAAGACAGATACGATGCTGTAATTGCTGCCAAAGGCCCTTCTACAAAGTACTGACCCAGGGAGTTGAGTACTTATGTAAATTAATATTTAATAAAAGATATTTAAGATAATAGATTCCACCTTCACATTATGTGGTATTACGTCTGGATCAGTGACAAAAAAAAATCTAAATTTAATCCATTTTAAATTCATTCTGTAACACAACAAGATGGGTAAAAAGTCAAGGGGTGTGAATACTTTCTGAAGGAACTGCATTCCCATGGCCCCTTGGATTCTCCCTTAGAGTTATCGCTTTCTGTACCTCAATATTCATTGTGCTGGAGCCAAATGAACATCTTTTTCTTTTTGGTTTCCTGTGCATAAAATAAAGTTGCTTTCTAGATCTGGATACCACCTTGTGTTCTCTTGGGTTTGCTGCAAACTCATGACCTTTGAACTTGGAAACGCCTAACTCTAGAGTTGTTGTTGTTGTTGTTCACATTTCTCTGACTCTGCCCTGCTATGTGATAATGAATTGCCTCGTACCTTGTGTAAATTTCATTTTTAAAAGGTGGAGTGTGCAAATGTGAATCATGTGTTTGAAATCCTCCCCGCTCTCCCTTCCTCCCACCTTGCAGTCACAAACTCGAATGGTTGCTGTAATTAGCAACTCCTCCTCCATTTATAGTGTTATTGTTTGGCATTCCTGGCGTTTAATTTGCCCAATGAGCCGATACATCGAATCCTTCAAATACTTTGTACGTGATGTCATGAAATCGTGAAGAGCAGATCTTTTGATCGTCATGTTTGGTATCCTCAACCTTCTGTGCACTTATTCCATAACCTCATTGTACCCGCACCCCTCCCAGTACCTGGAGAGCCACGGAAGTCGTGCGTGCTGGGAAAGTTGGTGGAGAAAGAGTACTGCCAAGCCAAGAAGGTACGTGGCGTGTAGACTCTGTCACGTGTGCACGTTTTACAAGGCGTCACCTCCAGAGCACTTGCACAATGCGAGCTTCTCCAGCCCAACCTGATCGGACGTGCATGGATATCGTGCTCCCGGCAAAGATAAACGCGCACGCTAGCTCATCGATCTCACGACTGCCCCAGCAGGAAAGCAGTCTGCCTTGACTAAGACCTTATTACATAGCATCCTTCGTTTTATATCAATTATTCAGCTGCTCGGTGGCTCGTGTTAATCCAGTGCAGAGATTTGTTGTGATCGTTGCGTGGGGCCTACCATAGATCGGCCCGTCAGTTGGTGCAGGGTAACCTCGGCCATGGCCATTCAGGCGGACATTTCTGCACTTCTAAACACGTTTACTCTGAGGGAAAGTTTCCCTTTTCCTTTTTGTGTTTTTTTTTTGGCGTTGTTGAACATTTGCACTTTTTGACATTGAACGTGGCTGAATCATTTCAGGTGCAGAACCGCTTCAACGTACCCCTGGGGACCAAGTTTTATCGAGTGAAGGCCGTGCGTTGGGGACATTCTGTCTAGTTTTCCTGCTCGAGCCATTCTCCGTAATACATGGGACGTGCATCTCATTCATTCGTCCCTGCTGCCTATGGAGTTCCAAAACCACCCATCCCACCCTGCTGTCATCACAGGTTCCAGTCCCTGTACCCCCTACCTGTACCGGCGAGTTCCAGCTTTTCTTGAGAGATTCGGTCTCTCGCTCCCACCCCTCCTTATCAAGTAGTCACGAGGAATTACTCGGTAAAGCGCAAATTGAGCTTTAGAGTATATGTGATGGCAATGTTTCCTTTGTCCGATTAATTATGGCTGGCTGTTTGGGTGTGCAAAGTAAAACGACCGAAGCACTCATACGTACACACATATACACCAGCACGCTCAATCCCCTTGATCTATTTTTGCAATATTACAACGTTTATGGCCTTGGCAGATTTAATCTCTCCGAGTTGCTGGACACACAAGGATGGATTGTCACCGCCATAATGGTATTTGCTTGCTGGCTTTCCTGCCCGGCCGACCTAGAGCTGAAAATCGCCTCAACATTAACCTCACCTCTTTATAATCGTGCGTAATGCTACACTGCATGGCAAGGCCCCACACCTGGATGGTGACCCGGTCTCTCGCTTGCACCGAACACGAGCACGTCGGGATGTATGTACCGGCACGCACCCCGGTACCCTCTCGTTTCGAAAATGCACAACGCCGCTAGTTATTCCGACGGCGGATTAGAATCCTCCTTGGAATGTTTTGGGATTTCTAGCATAAGCAGTGTTTTAAAATTGGAATCTCCATTCTGACTTGTCCATATTTAAACCTTTGTAATGCTTCTTTTAATATGTTCGGCAAATTTCTTGCATCATATTTATGTGAAGGTAAGTTGTAAATGCTTCTGTTGTACAGGAATAGAGACATTAGGAAAGCCTTTCGGGGTTGTACTTTATACGCATCATTTTGTGCTGTAAATATGCTTCTCAATAAAGATGGCCTGAGAAGGTGTTTCTTGTACAGGCACTTGTACTCTCACAAGTTTCCACCAAGGGATGTCAGGTGAGCCAAGCCGCGATCATTTTCTTAAAGGTCGATTGATGGCATTTTCGGCTACGTGGATGCTCCCCCGATCCGAACATACCCCCGTCATATATGGAGGTGGGGCGGGCGCGACAGCGCCCACCTGTAGGTTAGGGCAGGTGATAGTTAATGGCAATTGGATCACATCACACCTTGCACCGTATACATCCCATACACTCAATGGGGACTTGAGACCCATAGGCCAGAAGGAAAACACGTTTACCACCATAACTATATGTACAAGTGTTTTAAAAGGTAAAAGTTTGCTTGACCCCTTGTTAGTCCAAAAGTATATTTAAACAAGTACAGATACATTCAAAGTAGACCGCGCCCATGCCAAATAATTAAATATCCTCCAGCACGGCATTGCCGGGGCGCCTCTGGCAATACCGCCGTGCAGCTCATAGAGACTGTATTTGGATGGAGAGGTGTACAATAATTGATTGATTAATTGCATAATTAAAATCAATAAAAGATTATCATAAAATATTGTTACGGATCTCGGTTTCGGCACCCCTTACCGAGGGGGGTTTATTCCCCTCGTCTATCACACTGGCCGTCCGAGTCCTAGAAGGTGTCGCGCTCCTTTGCGGGGGGTGAGGTTGACCAGGGTGACTGGTCAATGGAGTCCCAGATACCTCCGCCAACCTCGCCGCAAAGCAGGGCGCTACTTCTGCTCGAGCCACGGACAAGATGGAAGATTGCCGAGCGGTTTAGCAATCCGCAGCTCGAGCCGATAACAAAGGACTAAACCCGACTCCGAGCGTTGGCCGAATCGTGCCACAGGTACTCAATTGGGAAGGGACTAAAGCGATCGGGGGAAGAAGAAACCAAAGCAAAGGAAGAACAGGTATTTATTAATTATGTACACGAAATGAAGAGGAAACGAAAGAAGGGCATTTACAAGGAGAGGAAGAAGCAGTTACACAGGGCAGCCTTAAAACAGTCTTATATTATACCCCAGACAAACAAACAGACTTACACGGGAGGGTAATGGCAGGAAGGAATGGCTGGAAGGAGGAAAAGGTCCAAGCCGATGGTAGGGCAGGAAGGTCCGGGCAGATGCGCAGTGTCGAGGTCCGCTCCAGTCCACGCTCCGGTCCACGCTTCGGGCTTGAGGCGAAACCCGGCGGCAGCTGCACGTATTAGTTTCACGCGGTCTGACAATGTCAATATCTGGCGAGATTGTCGTTGCCAACGGACCCACTCTCCTGCCTTACGATTCAGCGTGTTCTCCTCTGGTACCTCGGACCTTCGCACTCATCTCTCCTCTCTCTCATCTCCCGAAGCAGTCCCTCGCAGCCGCTTTTATTGCGCGTTCTCGTATCCAGCCGCCGGCTCCGATGACACGCCTACTGGTCGGCTCACCTCGGCCCTGGTTGGCCGGTCAGGGCTTGCTGGCTCCACCTCTGATGGTGAGTTGACGTGCCACACCTTGTTCTTGTGTCCCGCCCCCTTTTTCCTCGGCCTGATTCCGCATGCTCAATGGCGGCTTGGGGCCATCAAACGAACCAAGACAAGGGGCAGCGAACGAACGCTGCCCTACTTCTACTGCACTTTGAAGAGCGGGAGATGATTGGGGAAATTGAAGGGACCTATCTTATTTGATTAATGCAACGTAGATTCAACTATTGGGAACAGATCCTTAACTAAAACACATAATAACGAGATAACTACAGAGAGGTCCTATGGTGCTCTACGTGTTGTACATGGACTAACTAGGGTGCGATCTTTAATAAAGCCAAATAATGGGGATATTTACAGGGGATCATTTATAAGGGAGCATTTACTAAAATTTACAAAGTGAAGGTTCTAAAAACCATAATACAGCACCCGTCTCTCCTCCAGGGCCGTCCCGGCCCGAAAGAACTTTAACTTAATGTGACACTCAGGTGTAGTAACCCTCTACTATTAACCTTACCCTGAGTGCGACAGTTTTAAAACAATTAAGTGTGTCCCCCTGCTGCGTTGCATCCTACCTAACAGACTCATGCCCACAGACTAACCGAATTGCGGAATGGTCTTCAAACTATACATTTAGTATTTAGTGGGGAGCATTATTTACAAGACACTAATTATGTACACTGCAAACCCAGGACCTGTCTTTTGGGAGACAAAAAGAGGTTTCGAAAGAGGAAGGAGCATGCACTGCACTGTACCGATACACCATACCCACATGCCCGGGGATGCACAATTGATATTGCAGTGCACCTCCGAGCACAAGAGCATTACAATTCACCAAAAAGCACGAAAAGCACCATCCAGTGCTCATTTCACACATGTCATCACATTTCAATAATAAACAAACTGATGACCTTTCTTGTTTATCCCGCTCTGCTGGCCCGATGTTTCTTGATGTTTCGTTCTTGTGGCTTGCTGCCTATTTGTAATAATAAAAAAGGCACACAACGCGTCCATTTTTTTTATTTATGGCCAACAGGGGCCAACTAAGGGTGGTCCACCTGTATGGCATAGGGGCCACCTCACCGTGGTCCGTAAGCAAGCTTTTCTCTGGCCATCATGGCCGGTCCCAGCAGAGGGGCTAGGCCCCAACACGTGGGGTCCATAAGTGTGGTGCTTAGCCACAGAACCGTGGTCCATAAGGTGGGCGGCCACAAAACGTGTGGTCCATAAAGTGGTGTACCGATCCAGGCAGGCAGTGCAGCGGCGGTTCGGGCACACAACTGCGGCTACCTGCGCACTCCCCCCGGACCCAAAAGAACAGGCCGTGAGTGGGGAAGGAAGGACACAGCAAGCATCGAGGCAAGGTCGCAAAGGTACACATTAATACAAGGTCCAGGGCACGGGCCTGCCACGGTCAGGGCTGCTAGCACACGAGCCGTAAGCACCGCGGGTAGGGCTGCGCGGGTGTGTGATGAGCGCGAAGCTCAGCCCGCAGGACCGTGCTGGGATGGTATGTGGCCCCTGGACATCGACCGCGAACTGAGAGCCGTGGTGCCGCCCGCTGGGCCCATCATAGTGAGTGGTTCGTCCAGGAGGAGTACGAGGCTACTGCGGCGGCTGCGGGAAGAATGCCTGGCTGTGCTGACACGCACAAGGAGGCGGGCCTTTAGGGAACGGGTCCGAAGGGCCGCAAACAGAGAGATGCAAGGTGAGGTGCGCATGGGAGCGAGCGGAGAAAGCTCGTCCCTACTGCACGTCACCCCCCCGTCACCTACCCTACCCTTGCCCTTACCCCGTATTTACAAAATTCTACACATTTACAAATTCCGTCTCTATTGTCCTGTCTTCCCCATATCTCCCCTAATACCAAATTCATCCACAATCCCTCTAACCAAATTTGCCATCAAGCCCAATTTCTCATCAATTCCTCCTAAGGAGGAAGAGATGGAACAACAAGCACAATGTCACCCCCACGTCATGATGCATCTTCCAATCCAACCAAACATTTGCACAAACCGGTGGTGTGGAGTCCTGTCATCACCTCAGGTGAATGGATGCAGATGGTGCGAAGAGATTTCAATCCTAACTATACTTCTAAATGACTTTAACACTTTTACTCTACTCGGGGTCTTTCCCTGCCAAACCATTGGCCATCTTACACTATGTGGTTCTAAGAACCGAACTCCCATTGACCAAACTGTGGTGCTCACCAATTTGGGGTCTCACTCCCCCGATTCTTCACCTTGTGCCTTCGCACAATTTCCGGGCTGGGTCGTGTGGCGCTCCCAGCAGGTCCGCTCACCTGCACACCTCCGCCACTGCAGTTGTCTCCGAGCTTACCTGCTCCTTACCCTAACCTACCTGGGGAAGGCCCTCTGGCGCTCTCCCCCACTACCGCCCTCTCTGGCGTCGGGCTACCCGGGTCCGTCCTCCGGATCCCCGGGCCCCATTGAACAACTCTACTGGCTCCCAGAGCCTACCTGCGGCCTCACCTGGCCGACATCCTAACGGTGGTGGAGTAGTCAACCAATCACACTCACTAACAGACCACACGCCCAGCCAATTGACTCCACTAATGCACCCATCCAACACTCTGTGCAACTACTCGCACCACAGATGCCAATTGCCAATATCCAACCACAATTTACCGACTCCCTCTACCTACTTTTAAACTACCCTCCCCGGGTACTCGTGAAGGGGTCCATCTTCCCCATCCACTCCTTTCGCACCAACCACTCCGCTCCACGTATTCCACACTACTCACTCCACACCATCCATTCCATTCTCCATTCCATCTTTTCCATACTCCATTCACTCCATGCTCCATTCACTCCAGACCATCTGTTCCATACTCCATGTATTCCACACCAGCTATTCCACACAACCATTCTCCATACACCTGTGCTTCACCTGCACACCTGTGCCCACACACCTGGTGTCACCTGCACCCTCCTTTCCTCCCAGGCTCATTCATGCAATACAACTCACAATCGCACACTTTCACAATTACTCAATCATACACTGCATCATCTGATCTAACTACTCCCTTCTGAAACTCGCGCTCCCCAGTGTTCCCTTATACTAAGCGCTCCCACGTCGTTATAATCCAACTAAACTATTCTACGTCCCCTCTACAGGTACATGTCGCTACTTAACTCTCATGTTACCTATGGTCATTTCTAAACCCTAACATTTTATCCTAACCCTCCCGGGCTAGTTTGCACAGCCACCCCATAAACTAATGCTCATGTGCCCTGGCTATGATGTGAGGGATGGTGGATTTGCCATCCCTCCACATCGGGCATCTCCCACTATACCATATACCCATCAAATTTTGCCCATCAAATTTTCCCAATCAAATTTGCCAATCATTACTGCCAATCATTTTTACCCATCAAATTTGCCTATCATTACTGCCAATCGTTTTTACTGCTACCCCTAATCGTCCATTATTCTGAGCCTCTTGGTACGTCATTACATTTTCAAAGCTCAGCTTCACAAAGCTGAGCAATGAATACGGGTGGTTTGGTCTCCTGCGGTTGGGTCTGTCCGGCATCCGATTCAGGGGAGGAGGTTTCGTCAGGCCAAGGTTCACAGCACCATCCCTACGCGGGGCCTTTCGCTCCCATGCGCGGTGGGCCAGCCTTGCCCGGGTGGAACGCCGCTACCACAAGGGGGCGCCGTTCCGACCCCTCCTACCTCCCCTCGAACCGGGCCGGTCGCCTTGCCCGGCAAAGCGCGGACTCGACCGTGCGGGGCCCGGCCTGAATCGTGCACGATGCTCCGAACAGGAGCGACGCGACACTGATCCCCGCCGGCTCCCGCAGCCCACACCGCCCGGCACGGACCGGGAGCTCGCGTCGGCTATACGTCGGCCTAACCGCTGCCCCGGTCAACGTCGATGCTCGCTTTGCATTCTCACACCCATTCGCTACCCCTTTCATACTCACAAAACCCCGCGTCTCAGCGCCGCTCATGCATTCCGCACACTCCGTCCATTCCACCACCGCACTCCCTGTTACACACCACTCTCGTGCACCTTCTTGCGCACACTCTCCCGGTACGTACTCCGTACCACTCACCACAGGTGTGCATTCCAGCAGACACCCACTCACGCGCTCCGGTGTGCTCTCCCGCACCCACGCCACCACCAACTCACTCTCCGTGTCACACTCCGTACACTCTGTTCCACAATCTTCACAATCACTCCCACTATCACACTCTGTCGTGCATTCATTCACACTCTTTAATCTCACCACGGACCTTTCACTAGCGCCCGGGTGCCGTCGCGACCCCAAGCGCGCGAAAATTCTTTTTGCACCAAACATCCTCCTGCAAAATCTCCCCGCACAATATACAGGCCGACTCACCTGGGCGCTTCTTCCTCTTCGCTCCAACACCTGCAAACTTTCATTTGGGTTAAGCACAGCATCAAGGTGTGGGCTGAGACTTTGCATGTCTTCCATTCCTCCCTCCAGTTCCTGGGCTACCTCTGTCGTCTTTTCAATTTCAATTCCAACTATAACCATTTCATTCTGAATTAATTCTTTTTCCACCGCTGCACCTGAATTTGCCCTGTCCAATTCGGCTGCCGTCGGGTTTTTCACACCCCGTGTCGCGATTTCTATCCCGGTCCACCCGGCTGTGCTTTGCTCACCCTCGCTCACCCCGTGTTTCTCAAACCGCGCTACCTCGTCGCGTACCGATGCGCCCTTCCCGCTCGACATGCGATTAATGCTCTTCCCACATTCTTTTATCTGGCCACCCACTCTGTCCTCAAACTCTTCAATTTGATTTCCCATTCGTTCCAATTGTTCTCTCACCTTGTCTATACTATCGTTCTCTTTCCGCATTTCCACCAGGAATTGGGCCATGCGGGCTTGCATGTCAAAGCCCGCTGTTACAGCGGGCTCGGCTACCTCGGCCACGTGCGAGGCGCCGCCATCTTGTGCGCCTGCAACCTCTTCTACCGCACCCTCATTGCTCTCCTCTTCCATTATTCCCACTGCCTCCCTGGGGTCCTGGGTCGCCTCTACCTCCTCACTCTCCCCTACCGGCACCCGATCGCCTTGACCATCCATGGCACGACTCAATTTGGATGTTAGATACTAGATTTCGGCCGCTCCTAATTTTGACCAAATTTCTCAGATGTTTAAAAAAATTTGGTTCGGGTCCAAATCCCACTCCTGACACCAATTGTTATGGATCTCGGTTTCGGCACTCCCCTTACTGAGGGGGGTTTAATCCCCTCGTCTATCACACTGGCCGTCCGAGTCCTAGAAGGTATCGCGCTCCTTTGCGGGGGTGAGGTTGACCAGGGTGACTGGTCAATGGAGTCCCAGATACCTTCGCCAACCTCGCCGCAAAGCAGGAAGCTACTTCTGCTCGAGCCACGGACAAGATGGAAGATTGCCAAGCGGTTTAGCAATCCGCAGCTTGAGCCGTTAACAAAGGACTAAACCCGACTCCGAGCGTTGGCCGAATCGTGCCACAGGTACTCAATTGGGAAGGGACTAAAGCGATCAGGGGAAGAAGAAACCAAAGCAAAGGAAGAACAGGTATTTATTTATTATGTACACGAAATGAAGAGGAAACGAAAGAAGGGCATTTACAAGGAGAGGAAGAAGCAGTTACACAGGGCAGCCTTAAAACAGTCTTATATTATACCCCAGACAAACAAACAGACTTACACGGGAGGGTAATGGCAGGAAGGAATGGCTGGAAGGAGGAGAAGGTCCAAGCCGATGGTAGGGCAGGAAGGTCCGGGCAGATGCGCAGCGTCGAGGTCCGCTCCAGTCCACGTTCCGGTCCACGCTCCGGGCTTGAGGCGAAACCCGGCGGCAGCTGCACGTATTAGTTTCACGCGGTCTGACAATGTCAATATCTGGTGAGATTGTCGTTGCCAACGGACCCACTCTCCTGCCTTACGATTCAGCGTGTTCTCCTCTGGTACCTCGGACCTTCGCACTCATCTCTCCTCTCTCTCATCTCCCGAAGCAGTCCCTCGCAGCCGCTTTTATTGCGCGTTCTTGTATCCAGCCGCCGGCTCCGATGACACGCCTACCGTTCGGCTCACCTCGGCTCTGGTTGGCCGGTCAGGGCTCGCTGGCTCCACCTCTGATGGTGAGTTGACGTGCCACACCTTGTTCTTGTGTCCCGCCCCCTTTTTCCTCGGCCTGAGACCGCATGTTCAATGGCAGCTTGGGGCCATCAAACGAACCAAGACAAGGGGCAGCGAACGCTGCCCTACTGCTACTGCACTTTGAAGAGCGGGAGATGATTGGGAAAATTGAAGGGGCCTATCTTATTTGATTAATGCAACGTAGATTCAACTATTGGGAACAGATCCTTAACTAAAACACATAATAACGAGATAACTACAGAGAGGTCCTATGGTGCTCTACGTGTTGTACATGGACTAACTAGGGTGCGATCTTTAATAAAGCCAAATGATGGGGATATTTACAGGGGATCATTTATAAGGGAACATTTACTAAAATTTACAAAGTGAAGGTTCTAAAAACCGTAACAATATTTTATTAATCAATTGTCTAACAGCAAAACTAAACCACTAGTGCTTCATCCAAAGATGTAACTTTTAGAAATTTAATGAAATAAGTTATTAATAAAAAATTAAACAACTAATTAATCAAAAAATAATTGATCGATTAATTGATTAATCAATAAATCAAAAATATCCTTTACAGCCAAATCATTTGGTCATTGTCAAGTTCAAATATTAGCTTCCTAGCTCAAAAGGTGCCTGAGATAATGCTCAGATGAGAAAGAAAATAAATAAATGATTAATAATGAAAATAAATAAATAATCATCATCATAAAATTAAATAATTAATCAATTGGCTAAAAGAACACATAAACCACCACCATTCCTTCCGAATCTGTGACTAAAATAAAATAAAATAAATTAGTCATGAATCGAATAATTAAATAATTAATTGATTAATCAAAAATTGCCTTTGCAGCCAAATCACTTGGTCATTGTAATGTCCAAATATCAGCTTCCGAACTCAAAAGGTGCCTGAGATAATGCCCAGAAGAGAAAGGAAATATACAGTCACGTGAAAAAGTAAGTACACCCCATGTAAAGTTTTGACCTTTTCAACATATTTCAACATACAGCTATTTGATCTTCATTTCAAAAATATTGACAGATAAAGGTGATATAATATAACAAATATCATGAAACATTTACATTTTGTAGTCCATTGTATAATTTAAATAAACATAAATGCAAATTTCGCATGTGGAAAAAGTAAGTACACCCCTACATTTATCACTACTTCAAATACCTAAAATTAGAATCAGGTGCACCAGCTCAGATGCAAATGATTAGAACATCGTTAGAGAGGATCTCGGAGGAACCTGTCTTATTTAAACCTCAGATATTTAGTTTGGTTTGCTCTTTGTTGTTGAAGTGTGCGGCGTCACCATGCCTATATCAAAAGAGCTCTCTGAGGCCTTCAGAAAGAAGGTTATAGATGCCTACGAGTCTGGAAAGGGATTTAAAAAGATCTCCAAACAATTTGAAATCAATCATTCGACTGTCCGGAAGATCATCAACAAGTGGAGAAGATTCCAAACAACTGCCAACTTGTTCAGGCCAGGCTGCCCCAGCAAGTTCAGCCCGAGAGCAGACCGCAAGATGCTGAAAGAAGTCTCGAAGAACCGCAGAATGTCACCACGGGACCTACAGGTAGCTCTTGCCACTGTTGATGTCAAAGTGCACGAGTCTACCATTAGAAAGAGGCTGCACAAATTTGATCTACTTGGGAGGTGTGCCAGGAGGAAACCTTTGCTGTCCAGAAGGAACATCAGGGCAAGACTAAAGTTTGCCAATGAACACCTCGGCAAAGACCAGCACTTCTGGAACAATGTGCTCTGGACAGATGAGTCAAAGGTAGAGCTATTTGGCCACATTACCAGAAGACATGTTTGGCGAAAACCAAAGACAGCATTTGACCACAAGAACCTGATACCAACTGCAAAGCATGGTGGTGGAAATATTATGGTTTGGGGCAGCTTTGCTGCATCAGGGCCTGGGCAGCTCACCATCATAGAATCCACTATGAATTCTTCATTGTACCAGAGGGTGCTTGAGGATAATGTGAGGCCATCTGTTGGAAAGTTTAAGCTCAACCGAAGGTGGACCCTGCAACATGACAATGACCCTAAACATACCAGTAAATCCACCAAGGAATGGCTGAAAAGAAAGAAATGGAGGGTTCTAGAATGGCCAAGTCAAAGCCCGGATCTAAATCCCATCGAGATGTTGTGGGGGAATTTGAAACGAGCTGTGCATGCAAGAAACCCCTCAAACATCGCACAGCTGAAAGAATTCTGCATGGAGGAGTGGGAAAAAAATTTTTCCAGTCGAGGTCAGGGCCTGGTGGACAGTTATAAGAAACGCCTACTTGAGGTTGTTTCTGCCAAAGGAGGCAATACCACCTATTAGAGCCAAGGGTGTACTTACTTTTTCCACATGCGAAATTTGCATTTATGTTTCTTTAAATTATACAATGGACTACAAAATGTAAATGTTTCATGATATTTGTTATATTATATCACCTTTATCTATCAATATTGTTGAAATGAAGATCAAATAGCTGTATGTTGAAATATGTTGAAAAAGTCAAAACTTTACATGGGGTGTACTTACTTTTTCACGTGACTGTATAAGTACTTAATTAATCGATAATAATTAAGTAGCTCATCAATAAATTGATTAATCAAAAAACAAAAAATACCATTTTTGACAAAGTCAAAATCAAATGATGGCTGAGATATCGCCTGGATAAACAAACAAGAAAATGAAAAATCGGTCAGAGACCGAGGACTTGCCGGAATTTACTTTTTTATCGGCCATTTAGGACAAATATGGTGGCTGAACCACGTGACCAATGACGTCATCATTAACATATTTTATTCCCCATGGAGAGTTCTTTACAATGAGCCATGTCTCAATTTTTTCTGTTCAGCACTTTTGGAGATATGGAGGTGCTACGTTTTTTGGTTTTTCCAAGATGGCGGCCGAACCACGTGACCGACGACGTCATTAACATATTTTATTCCCCATGCAGAGTTCTTTACAATGAGCCATGTCAATTTTTTCTATTCAGCACTTTCGGAGATATGGAGGTGCTAAGTTTTGGTTTTTCCAAGATGGCGGCCGAACCACGTGACCGACGACGTCATTAACATATTTTATTCCCCATGGAGAGTTCTTTACAATGAGCCATGTCTCAATTTTTTCTATTCAGCACTTTCGGAGATATAGAGGTGCTAAGTTTTTCGGTTTTTCCAAGATGGCGGCCGAACCACGTGACCGATGACGTCATCAATTGGGCACAGTCTATTCCAGGGCAGGACAAATATGTGTGCAAAGTTTGGTGATTCTACGTGCAATGGTGTAGACGTAGTGCTGCAAACAGACAAACAGACAAACCAACCGATCAACATACTTGCCGGAATCTTTCCCGGCAAGTAATGAAAATTCACTCGGTGACACTTGGCAAAACGGAGCAAAGTAGAATGGCACTCAATAGAGCATCCTTTTGACCTCAAAAATAGTTGGTGGTTAAATTAAGTTGGCTGCTATGAAAATCCTATTCAAATTTCAAGTCAATCGGATGAAAATTGAAGATTTTAGAAATTCTAAGAAAAAGTGGTTGACCTTTGGCCTATGTTGACCATTTGGCCTACGCTGATCTAAAAAAAGTTGCTGGTTGAATTCAGTTAGCCAATATGTAAATCCTATTCAAATTTCAAGTCAATCGGATGAAAATTGAGGATTTTGGAAATTCAAAATTGTTGTTGACCTTTGGCCTATGTTGACCTTTTGGCCTATGGTAATCTCAAAAATAGTTGGTGGTTGAATTCAGTTAGCTGATATGTAAATCCTCTTCAAATTTCAAGTCAATCGGATGGAAATTGAGGATTTTAGAAATTTGATATTGTTGTTGACCTTTGGCCAGTGTTGACCTTTTGGTCTATGCTGATCTCAAAAATAGTTGGTGGTTGAATTCAGTTAGCCGATATGTAAATCCTATTCAATTTCAAGTCAAGTGGATGAAAATTGAAGATTTTAGAAATTCGGAAAAAAAATGGTTGACCTTTGGCCTATATTGACCTTTTGGAATATGCTCATCTCAAAAATAGTTGGTGATTGAATTCAGTTCGCTGATATGAAAATATCATTTAAATTTCAAGTCAATCGGATGAAAATTGAGGATTTTAGAAATCCGGGAAAAAGTTGTTGACCTTTGGCCAATGTTGACCTTTTGACCTCAAAATTATATAGGATTTTGTCGGACCACGAACTCTACCATTTGGTGGTAGATCGGTTTAAAAGTTTTTAAGTTTCGTGAAATCGGTTTAAAATTGTGACCCTTAGGCAAGTATAAGTGAGC
Organism: Myxine glutinosa; assembly: GCF_964187855.1. Classification (NCBI taxonomy): domain Eukaryota; kingdom Metazoa; phylum Chordata; class Myxini; order Myxiniformes; family Myxinidae; genus Myxine; species Myxine glutinosa. Next base: position 21,051,365 of record NC_136273.1, read on the forward strand.
GGACAGACAAACACACAAACGTACAAACCGGAGTGATCAACATACTTGCAAAATAAAATAAAATTGCCAAGTAACAAGAAAGCAAACAAACAACCAGAGTGAAAACTGAGCACTCCCTTTCAGCGTGCGTCATTGCTGAGCCCCGTTCGGTGCCCGGCAATGACGCTATGCAGCGCCTGGAGATGGCATAGGAAAGGAGCGGTGTACAATATTAACTCAGGGTTATGAGCTGCCTGTACCAGATGTATCCAGATGTACATTTAAAAAATCAACAAAACACTCCTTCTTCAACGGTCACCTTAAATCCGGGTCTTGTGCCAGTGAGCGCACGGTTCTGTTAAAAATAACTTTCAATTGGGATTTGGGTTTGGGGGAAAAGCTGTGAAGGCAAGAAGTTCAGTCGAGGATCGATAGTGTGTGTGGTCATGTTCGTTGTGATCATGCGTGATTGCCATCATGCTGGTCATATCAAATGTTGCATGTTGGTCATGTTCGGTGTTGGTCATGTTCGATGTTGGTCATGTTCGATGTTGATCATGTTGGATGTTGGTCATGTTCGGTGTTGGTCATGTTCGGTGTTGGTCATGTTCGATGTTGGTCATGTTCGATGTTGGTCATGTTCGATGTTGGTCATGTTCGATGTTGTATGTTGGTCATGTTGTATGTTGGTCATGTTGTATGTTGGTCATGCTCGATGTTGGTCATGCTCGATGTTGGTCATGTTGTATGTTGGTCATGCTCAATGTTGGTCATGCTCGATGTTGGTCATGCTCGATGTTGGTCATGTTTGGTGTTGGTCATGTTCGATGTTGGTCATGTTCGATGTTGGTCATGTTCGACGTCGGCCATGTTCGGCGTCGGCCATGTTCGGCGTCGGTCATGTTCGGCGTCGGTCATGTTCGATGTTGGCCATGTTCGATGTTGGTCATATTCGATGTTGGTCATGTTGTATGTTGGTCATGCTCGATGTTGGTCATGTTCGATGTTGGTCATATTCGATGTTGGTCATGTTGTATGTTGGTCATGCTCGATGTTAGTCATGCTCGATGTTGGTCATGCTCGATGTTGGTCATGCTCGATTTTCGTCATGCCCGATGTTGGTCATGTTTGGTGTTGGTCATGCTCGATGTTGGTCATGTTTGGTGTTGGTCATGTTCGATGTTGGTCATGTTCGATGTTGGTCATGTTTGGTGTTGGTCATGTTTGGTGTTGGTCATGTTTGGTGTTGGTCATGTTCGACGTCGATCATGTTCGACGTCGGCCATGTTCGATGTCGGGCATGCTCGATGTCGGTCATGCTCGATGTCGGTCATGCTCGATGTTGGTCATGCTCGATGTCGGTCATGCTCGATGTCGGTCATGTTTGGTGTTGGTCATGTTTGGTGTTGGTCATGTTTGGTGTTGGTCATGTTCGACGTCGATCATGTTCGACGTCGGCCATGTTCGATGTCGGTCATGCTCGATGTCGGTCATGCTCGGTGTTGACCATGCTCGATGTCGGTCATGCTCGATGTCGGTCATGCTCGATGTTGGTCATGCTCGATGTTGGTCATGCTCGATGTTGGTCATGGTCGATGTTGGTCATGTTTGGTGTTGGTCATGCTCGATGTTCGTTATGCTTGATGTTGGTGATGCTCGATGTTGGTCATGCTCGATGTTGGTCATGCTCGATGTTGGTCGTGTTCGGTGTTGGTCGTGTTCGGTGTTGGTCGTGTTCGGTGTTGGTCGTGTTCGGTGTTGGTCATGTTCGGTGTTGGTCATGTTCGGTATTGGTCATGTTCGGTGTTGGTCATGTTCAGTGTTGGTCATGTTCGATGTTGATCATCTTCGATGTGGGTCATATTAGATGTTGATCCTGTTTGATGTTGGTCATGTTCGATGTTGGTCATGTTCGATGTTGGTCATGTTCGATGTTGGTCAAGTTAGATGTTGGTCATGTTCGATGTTGGTCATGTTCGATGTTGGTCATGTTTGATGTTGGTCATGCTCGATGTTGGTCATGCTCGATGTTGGTCATGCTCGATGTTGGTCATGCTCGATGTTGGTCATGTTCGATGTTGGTCATATTTGATGTTGGTCATGTTCGATGTTGATCATGTTAGATGTTGATCATGTTCGATGTTGGTCATGTTCGGTGTTGATCATGTTAGATGTTGGTCATGTTCGACGTTGGTCATGTTCGACGTTGGTCATGTTCGGTGTTGGTCATGCTCGATGTTGGTCATGCTCGATGTTGGTCATGCTCGATGTTGGTCATGCTCGATGTTGGTCATGTTCGGTATTGGTCATGTTCGACGTTGATCATGTTCGACGTTGATCATGTTCGATGTTGATCATCTTCGATGTGGGTCATATTAGATGTTGATCATGTTTGATGTTGGTCATGCTCGATGTTGGACATGCTCGATTTTCATTATGCCCGATGTTGGTCATGTTTGGTGTTGGTCATGCTCGATGTTGGTCATGTTTGGTGTTGGTCATGTTCGATGTTGGTCATGTTCGACATCGGTCATGTTCGACGTCGGTCATGTTCGACGTCGGTCATGCTCGACGTTGGTCATGCTCGACGTTGGTCATGCTTGACGTTGGTCATGCTCGATTTTGGTCATGTTTGGTGTTGGTCATGTTCGACATCGGTCATGTTCGACGTCGGTCATGTTCGACGTTGGTCATGCTCGACGTTGGTCATGCTCGACGTTGGTCATGCTCGGTGTTGGTCATGTTTGGTGTTGGTCATGTTCGACATCGGTCATGTTCGACGTCGGTCATGCTCGACATCGGTCATGCTCGACATTGGTCATGCTCGGTGTTGGTCATGCTCGGCGTTGGTCATGCTCGACGTTGGTCATGCTCGACGTTGGTCATGCTCGACGTTGGTCATGCTCGACGTCGGTCATGCTCGATGTCGGTCATGCTCGATGTCGGTCATGCTCGATGTCGGTCATGCTCGATGTCGGTCATGCTCGATGTCGGTCATGTTCGGTGTTGGTCATGCTCTATTGGTTATGCTCGAAGTTGGTCATGTTTGGTGTTGGTCATGCTCGATGTTGGTTATGGTCGATGTTGGTCATGTTTGGTGTTGGTCATGCTCGATGTTCGTTATGCTTGATGTTGGTGATGCTCGATGTTGGTGATGCTCGATGTTGGTCATGCTCGATGTTGGTCATGCTCGATGTTGGTCGTGTTCGGTGTTGATCATGTTAGATGTTTGTCATGTTCGACGTTGGTCATGTTCGACGTTGGTCATGTTCGGTGTTGGTCATGCTCGATGTTGGTCATGCTCGATGTTGGTCATGCTCGATGTTGGTCATGTTCGGTGTTGATCATGTTAGATGTTGATCATGTTCGATGTTGGTCATGTTCGGTGTTGATCATGTTAGATGTTGGTCATGTTCGACGTTGGTCATGTTCGACGTTGGTCATGTTCGACGTTGGTCATGTTCGGTGTTGGTCATGCTCGATGTTGGTCATGCTCGATGTTGGTCATGCTCGATGTTGGTCATGTTCGGTATTGGTCATGTTCGACGTTGATCATGTTCGATGTTGATCATCTTCGATGTGGGTCATATTAGATGTTGATCGTGTTTGATGTTGGTCATGCTATATGTTGGTCATGCTCGATGTTGGTCATGTTAGATGTTGGTCATGTTTGATGTTGGTCATGTTTGATGTTGGTCATGTTTGATGTTGGTCATGTTCGATGTTGGTCATATTAGATGTTGATCATGTTAGATGTTGATCATGTTCGATGTTGGTCATGTTCGGTGTTGATCATGTTAGATGTTGGTCATGTTCGACGTTAGTCATGCTCGATGTTGGTCATGCTCGATGTTGGTCATGCTCGATTTTCGTCATGCCCGATGTTGGTCATGTTTGGTGTTGGTCATGCTCGATGTTGGTCATGTTTGGTGTTGGTCATGTTCGATGTTGGTCATGTTCGATGTTGGTCATGTTTGGTGTTGGTCATGTTTGGTGTTGGTCATGTTTGGTGTTGGTCATGTTCGACGTCGATCATGTTCGACGTCGGCCATGTTCGATGTCGGGCATGCTCGATGTCGGTCATGCTCGATGTCGGTCATGCTCGATGTTGGTCATGCTCGATGTCGGTCATGCTCGATGTCGGTCATGTTTGGTGTTGGTCATGTTTGGTGTTGGTCATGTTTGGTGTTGGTCATGTTCGACGTCGATCATGTTCGACGTCGGCCATGTTCGATGTCGGTCATGCTCGATGTCGGTCATGCTCGGTGTTGACCATGCTCGATGTCGGTCATGCTCGATGTCGGTCATGCTCGATGTTGGTCATGCTCGATGTTGGTCATGCTCGATGTTGGTCATGGTCGATGTTGGTCATGTTTGGTGTTGGTCATGCTCGATGTTCGTTATGCTTGATGTTGGTGATGCTCGATGTTGGTCATGCTCGATGTTGGTCATGCTCGATGTTGGTCGTGTTCGGTGTTGGTCGTGTTCGGTGTTGGTCGTGTTCGGTGTTGGTCGTGTTCGGTGTTGGTCATGTTCGGTGTTGGTCATGTTCGGTATTGGTCATGTTCGGTGTTGGTCATGTTCAGTGTTGGTCATGTTCGATGTTGATCATCTTCGATGTTGATCATCTTCGATGTGGGTCATATTAGATGTTGATCCTGTTTGATGTTGGTCATGTTCGATGTTGGTCATGTTCGATGTTGGTCAAGTTAGATGTTGGTCATGTTCGATGTTGGTCATGTTCGATGTTGGTCATGTTTGATGTTGGTCATGCTCGATGTTGGTCATGCTCGATGTTGGTCATGCTCGATGTTGGTCATGCTCGATGTTGGTCATGCTCGATGTTGGTCATGTTCGATGTTGGTCATATTTGATGTTGGTCATGTTCGATGTTGATCATGTTAGATGTTGATCATGTTCGATGTTGGTCATGTTCGGTGTTGATCATGTTAGATGTTGGTCATGTTCGACGTTGGTCATGTTCGACGTTGATCATGTTCGACGTTGATCATGTTCGATGTTGATCATCTTCGATGTGGGTCATATTAGATGTTGATCATGTTTGATGTTGGTCATGCTCGATGTTGGACATGCTCGATTTTCATTATGCCCGATGTTGGTCATGTTTGGTGTTGGTCATGCTCGATGTTGGTCATGTTTGGTGTTGGTCATGTTCGATGTTGGTCATGTTCGGTGTTGGTCATGTTTGGTGTTGGTCATGTTTGGTGTTGGTCATGTTTGGTGTTGGTCATGTTTGGTGTTGGTCATGTTCGACGTCGATCATGTTCGACGTCGGCCATGTTCGACGTCGGCCATGTTCGACGTCGGTCATGCTCGACGTTGGTCATGCTCGACGTTGGTCATGCTCGACGTTGGTCATGCTCGACGTTGGTCATGCTCGATGTTGGTCATGTTTGGTGTTGGTCATGTTCGACATCGGTCATGTTCGACGTTGGTCATGCTCGACGTTGGTCATGCTCGACGTTGGTCATGCTCGGTGTTGGTCATGTTTGGTGTTGGTCATGTTCGACAACGGTCATGTTCGACGTCGGTCATGCTCGACATCGGTCATGCTCGACGTTGGTCATGCTCGGTGTTGGTCATGCTCGGTGTTGGTCATGCTCGACGTTGGTCATGCTCGACGTTGGTCATGCTCGACGTTGGTCATGCTCGACGTTGGTCATGCTCGACGTCGGTCATGCTCGACGTCGGTCATGCTCGATGTCGGTCATGCTCGATGTCGGTCATGCTCGATGTCGGTCATGTTCGGTGTTGGTCATGCTCTATTGGTTATGCTCGAAGTTGGTCATGTTTGGTGTTGGTCATGCTCGATGTTGGTTATGGTCGATGTTGGTCATGCTCGATGTTGGTCATGCTCGATGTTGGTCATGTTCGGTGTTGATCATGTTAGATGTTGATCATGTTCGATGTTGGTCATGCTCGATGTTCGTTATGCTCGATGTTGGTCATGCTCGATGTTGGTCATGCTCGATGTTGGTCATGTTCGGTGTTGATCATGTTAGATGTTGATCATGTTCGATGTTGGTCATGTTCGGTGTTGATCATGTTAGATGTTGGTCATGTTCGACGTTGGTCATGTTCGACGTTGGTCATGTTCGACGTTGGTCATGTTCGGTGTTGGTCATGCTCGATGTTGGTCATGCTCGATGTTGGTCATGCTCGATGTTGGTCATGTTCGGTATTGGTCATGTTCGACGTTGATCATGTTCGATGTTGATCATCTTCGATGTGGGTCATATTAGATGTTGATCGTGTTTGATGTTGGTCATGCTATATGTTGGTCATGCTATATGTTGGTCATGCTCGATGTTGGTCATGTTAGATGTTGGTCATGTTTGATGTTGGTCATGTTTGATGTTGGTCATGTTTGATGTTGGTCATGTTCGATGTTGGTCATATTAGATGTTGATCATGTTAGATGTTGATCATGTTCGATGTTGGTCATGTTCGGTGTTGATCATGTTAGATGTTGGTCATGTTCGACGTTGGTCATGTTCGATGTTGGTCATGTTCGATGTTGGTCATGTTCGGTGTTGGTCATGTTCGGTGTTGGTCATGTTCGGTGTTGGTCATGCTCGATGTTGGTCATGCTCGATGTTGGTCATGCTCGATGTTGGTCATGCTCGATGTTGGTCATGTTCGGTATTGGTCATGTTCGACGTTGATCATGTTCGACGTTGATCATCTTCGATGTGGGTCATATTAGATGTTGATCATGTTTGATGTTGGTCATGCTATATGTTGGTCATGCTAGATGTTGATCATGCTCGATGTTCAAGCTCGATTGCAATCATGTTCGATTGGCATTGCGGTCATGGTCCATAGAAAATAAAGCGGCCTGGAATGAACGGATTCGGTGGGATGATAGATACGTTTATAGTCGCTGATTGAAATTGGTACCTTCATGCAGCAGGTACGTGGATTAGACCCCTCTCCATCGCACTTTGCCAAAGTCTCGCCCCACGGCTCATCGCAGCCTCTGTGCCCCACACACCCAGCACCGCCGCCTCCACGGCGATCTTTCCGCCCACCAGGGCGCTCTCCGTGCACGGCGTCCGAAGCGCTTATAAAAGGCTTGGGAAATGGAGCGCCAGGGAAGGTGTGCGGAGCCGGAACACCTGGTGAGCCCTTAAACAGCAATTTAACAGCCCGTTGTCCCATTCAGGGAGTGAAACGATGGCTTTTCTAACTTTACCATAAACTTCACTCACTGAGGAGAGTTAAGGACACTCGGTCCGTTGTTCGTGTGTCGGTCACAGGAGCGATGCGGCAGGTCCACCCATTGCTCACACTAACCATCGGGATCCTGGCGATGGACCCAGGAGTCCCCTTGCGGATGGTGGACCCGGGGGTCGCCTTGCGGGTGATGGACCCGGGGGTCGCTGCACGGGTGGTGGAATCGGGGGCCGCCTTGCGGATGGTGGACCCAGGGATCGCCGCACGGGTGGTGGAACCAGGAGTTGCTGCGAGGATGAGGGAACCAGGGGTCGCCGCACGGGTAGCCAAACCCGTTCTGCAGCTGTTCCTGCAGGCGATGCGCGCCCCGGAGCGTTCGGCCGGCTCTGCGAGTCTGAGCGGGGACTTCATCCGTGTGGCAGTGGATTACCAGGACAGGGCTCGAGGTGAACCCTGCGGGACAACCCAATCATAATGATCATCATCGAGCTATTAATATCATTATTTTTTATTTCTTGGTCGCACGCTGTGATGTGTGAAACGCATTGGGATGCAACACGGACAAAATGGACCGAATGGCCTTTTTCACTTGTTCTTATTTGTGCACGTTGTACGTGACTGCCTTGCTCGGCTTTGTCGCCAAGTTGTGCTAACTTGGTATGATAGTCCAGCGTGTCTGATGTGGTGAGACCATGAAACCCCAACGAAGAACCGAGGAGGACTCTATATAAACCCTCTGTACAATGGATATTGCTCGAGACAGGAACTAAGGTGTGTGTGTGTGTGTGTGTGTGTGTGTGTGTGTGTGTGTGTGTGTGTGTGTGTGTGTGTGTGTGTGTGTGTGTGTGTGTGTGTGTGTGTGTGTGTGTGTGTGTGTGTGTGTGTGTGTGTGTGTGTGTATGTATGTATGTATGTATATATATATATGTTCTATCTATGTTCTATCTATATATAAAAGAAAGTTTTTGTTTGTTTGTTTGTCTGTTTGAGATCGCTTCTCGGCATTTTGGCTGGGAGACCTGACGGGAGTAATGCCCTGTCAGTGGATTAAGGGGTCTTACTCCTATTGAGAGGAGTGGTCCCAACTGTATGACCATGCGTTGTGGCCCTTCGGGGGCATGATGCATGCGTTTGAATGACCATGTGCTTCCCCCTCGGGGTTGAGGCGCATGTGTATTGTTATGGGGACAGCCTTGTTGACGTTGTGCCTTGACCATGGGGTCAAGGTGCACGTCCGAGGCTGTTCAAATGTTTGGACTTTTTACCTTTTTTCATTGTAAAAAAGGCAGGCCTTCAGGCGGGCCCTAAACGTCTGTGTGTGTGTGTGTGTGTGTGTGTGTGTGTGTGTGTGTGTGTGTGTGTGTGTGTGTGTGTGTGTGTGTGTGTGTGTGTGTGTGTGTGTGTGTGTATATATATATATATATATGTTCTATCTATGTTCTATCTATGTTCTATATATATATAAAAGAAAGTTTTTGTTTGTCTGCAGGCGCTAATCTCCTGAACGGTGAAAGATAGGAGGAAACCTCTGAAACAAAAAATGTCGGGACGGGCCCCGGGAAGGTTATAGGCTGGGTGGTGAGGCCGGTCGAGGCCGCCTCGGCCGGGCTGGGCCCATTTCGCAATTAAAAGCTGAACTGAATTATAGTCGTCAATCTTCTACGGCTGCGGGTAAAAGCTGAATTATAGTAGTAAATTCATTCAAAAAGAACCCGGGCAACGCCGGGTGCATTCGGCTAGTATACATATAAATATCTACAGATTTTAGATTTTTTGCAGTATGCCGTCCTGATGAGGGCAAATAAGCCCGAAATCGGGATTGGCGGCTCTGCTTGATGTTTATAGCCAATGGTGACCAAAGAATAAATCTCTGTCTGTTGACAAAGTGGCCGGGCTGAGGCCTCCGGGTCGGAGGTGACGCTTTGGTCTAGGACTTCGGTCCACAGGAGATCGGGACAGCGCTCGTCACGCTGTTATGTCGTTGATTATTATCCCCGCCGATCGCACCGCACCCCCTGGTTTTGGTTTGCACTGGCGGGAACGATGGTCTGTGTGGCAGACAGGCTGTTGGTTCCTTGCGGGTTATGCGTTTTTTTTACCGTGTAAGACATAATCCGTGGCTGGTGCTCACCATTAAAGCTAGGAGGTGCCTCGATTCGTGTGTGTGTGCGTGTGTGTGTGTGTGTGTGTGTGTGTGTGTGTGTGTGTGTGTGTGTGTGTGTGTGTGTGTGTGTGTGTGTGTGTGTGTGTGTGTGTGTGTGTGTGTGTGACCATGTGTGTGTGGCCATGTGTCCTCAGGACCCATGGAACAAGGTCGTGAGGAAAGAGCCCCGACCAGCAGGAATGTGGTGTCGCGTCTCTTGGGTGAGTTTGACCCTCTTATAAGACCATATAAGTATAAGTTGTACAACATTGTACAACAAGGCATTCCTGTGTAAGATAACACAATCCCTGTTCATTCTGGGATTCATTTCAGCTCCGTTTTGCACTGACTCTCCCAAGACTCCCCTGTGAGCCCTGTGGACCCTCGTTCATCCCTTTGCCCTCTCCCCCAACCCAATGCTTCTCCAGGGTCACGGCTGTTCCACACCACCTGCAGGAAATACTTCCATCGCATCTTCCATGGAACGCGAGACTGCATGATCCCCGCATGTAAGACCCCGGCTACACGGGTTTGTCTCCAAGATGGTCTCGTGATTTTAAAACTTCGTTATTTTCTCAATCACATGTTGTCTCATTTCAAAATGACACCAATACTCGTATGTAGGCTTTATATGTTCTGGTTAGCCACCAACTATTCCCTAATCAATCTGTTCAATATCGACCCCTTTCCTTAACTCACCCATTGGAATGATTATAATGGGGCTTTGTGACGTCATTCTGTCACACATGACACAATACCTATTTTGATCTTCAAGGGTGGCAACTGATTGACATGAAAACCGTTTATATTAAATTTAGAATGTAATTCATCTCCATTTCTTGTATCTCCCAATATTTTATACCCTGTTAACCACAACACCCCCAAACCTCCCACTACCACTCCACACACCTCATCTTACTGGGGATTAGGAGTTAGTTACTATAATTCTTTCTCCTTTTCACTCGTTTTTTCATTATATTGCCTGTTGTATCCACCTGTTTCCCCACTGCCCCAATGCCAGTGCGTTGCCTTCGACTCTCTGTGGCCTTGTTCGTTCAAAAGTCACCTCTTCATTCACGACATAATAATAACATACAGAAAATAATCCCTACCGGGTGTACCATGTGGGTTACTGACGAGGTTTTCCCACTCACCTCGCCAACCACGTACCTGAAAATTCTAAATGAATCGGTAACTCGATAATACACAAACAAGAATGTAAGGACACAAAGAAAGGACGCCGTGGGATCTTTAATGTCCACCAATGAATGCCAGCAGACAGGACGCCCGTTTAACGTCCGTCCGAGGGACGGCACACGTATTAATGAATCACCCGGCCTGTGAAATGAAATGAAATTGAAAGTAAGTTTCAAGAAGGTGATTTGTGTTCCATCGTGTTCAAATATAATTATTTTGACATAAAATTAATATTTTAAAGGTTAAAAAAAAAATTGGAAGTTTACCGCCGTTGATGCAGCGTCTGTTACATCACCTTATTTAACATGTCACTTTAGTTGTTTATGCATTGTGCCTGTTTGTGGCCTTTTTGATGTCCTTTAAAACAGTAAGTTTCCTGTTTGGATTGATCTTAAATCTTATTTGATTGCCAGACAGGAAAACGGAGAAATTAAAATTATCTCGATCCTCTCTGCACATGCGCGATCTGGACGAATTCAGAGCCAAAGTACTACTGAACTACAAGTTTGTTTTCCCATTCATGTTCAAACTTGTGTTCAAAATGTAACATTCAAGTGAAATTAATTGAAAATTGTTCCACGATCATAAACTGATATTTGTAGACACAGACATACAGAAGTGAACCATATAGCTTTACCACGCTTTTTGCTTCGTGTGTGTGGGGTAATTCATCGGAGATGTAATTGCAAACTACCAAAGGAACCCGGGGTTGAATTTCAATCACCGTGTTGTTCAAAAGTCTGAAAACCAACCATCTATTTATTCCACAGGCATGATGGCAGGAAGCATGACCCTTGTATTGCCCTCCCACCCTTTCATCCTCTTACATCATCCTTCCAACCTCCTCTGTTTGTCCCACTACCCCCAACCCTCACCCTTCCCTGTTACCTCTAAATCCACTCCCCTTCCTTTTCTCTGCCGTTCCATCCCAATCTGTTCCCCTTCTCGATTTACACCCCCATCTGCTCCCCCTCTTCTGACGTCATATGTAGATGGGGGTAAGATGGCCTAAAATTCTTCATTTAATAACCTATAACTCCCTCCATGCTCCCACAGATTTCCGCCGATGTGCCCGACTGCTCTCCCGCCTCGCTGCCAGCTCACTCTGTACCAACCGCTAGCACGTGACATTGGTATCGGAGCAATGGGGGCGAGAAAATAGGAATGGAAAAGATGGAGTTCCTAGCTGTCGCCGTGTCTCTACCTTCACTCTGACGACGCGTCAGCACCGACTCGTGGCATCCAAAACAAAGGGAAACGTTGCATTCCAGTGCAAACACGTCAGTCTGTAAATATGTGTCATTCAAGCAAGAGGTGTGTGTGTGTGTGTGTGTGTGTGTGTGTGTGTGTGTGTGTGTGTGTGTGTGTGTGTGTGTGTGTGTGTCTGTGTGTGTCTGTGTGTGTGTGTGTACATATATAAAAATATATATACTATATATATATATATATATATATATATATATATATATATATATATGTGTGTGTGTGTGTGTGTGTGTGTGTGTGTGTGTGTGTGTGTGTGTGTGTGTGTGTGTGTGTGTGTGTGTGTGTGTGTGTGTGTGTGTGTGTGTGTGTGTGTGTATATATATATATATATATATATATATATATATATATATATATATATATATATATATATATGTGTGTGTATAGTCAGACCCCCACATTCGCGGGTTGATAAATTGCGACCTGCTTCTATATTCATGGCCCTATATCCTGCATGTTCGCAATTTTCCAAAAATAAAATTACCCGAGCCGCTAGCATGACACAGTTCTAAAACATATTTTCCATCAGCCACACACAAAGCAGCTGTACGTACTCAAAAACACATCTTCCATGAGCCACGAGGATGACCTGCTTATACATTTGCACCCCTGTGCTTCGCATTTCCATGGCTTTTTGCGACTGCATAAAAACATTTTAGCCACGCTATAAGCAAGCTTCGTATGTCCCACCATTTGCACTGTGAACATAGCTTCACGGGATATCCCACCATTCACACTGTAAGCATAGCTTCGTGGGATGTCCCACCATTCACACTGTAAGCATAGCTTCGTGGGATATCCCACCAGCTGGGTAACACGGCATCCCCCGTGAGTTACTGTACATAATAAAAACACTCATCCGCATATATTAGTGAAATTAGCTGTTGCCCTTCTCCTCATTGGAATAATGCCCTGACATTCGTGGCTTTTCCTCAACATTTGTGGGATTTTCCTCGACATTTGCGGTTTTCCTTGACATTCGTGGGATTTTCCTCGACATTCGCGGATCTTCCTTGACATTCGTGGGATTTTCTGTGAATCAGGAACCGATTCCCCCTATTCCAATTGAAACAGTGCCCCCACATTTGTGGTTTTGCCATTCCTGGCATTTTCCAGGAATGTATCCCCCGCGAATGTTAGGGTCCAACTGTATATACATTTGTGTGTATATATACGTCACACACACACACACACACACACACACACACGTCATGAACCGCTTGCTGTGTTTTACCTATAAATCCAGAGTATGCACACTGTGATACCTCCACACTTCTCTCGACGCCAGTGATCAACCTCGAACTGATCTCAATGTTTCTTCAAGTTCACCTTGCCTGGAATAAAAGAAAACATTTCAATGAATATATTCTTCCTGTTTGGAAATTGTTATTGTGACATTGTCCTTGAACACTACAGATACCACACAGGCTGTACCGTACCACACACATACGAATGATGTTTCCAAGAACTTTTCCAGCAGTTTCAGGATACACGTAACTTATTCTCCAACACACTTCATCAATGACTCCAAAGTTGATCCAAATTGTTTTCTTCTAGAACTGCAAATCTGTTTTGTATCCCCACTTTATATGGTCCTGTACTTTGTTGCCCTTGAATTTATCAGCATTGAACCTCTTTCCCCTTTGTGCAGGTGCTCCTACCTTCTTTAGTTTGAGTTCTAGACGTTCAACTTGCGAATGGTGGTCGCTAAAAATGTCAGCACCCCTCTTAGCCCTCACGTTAGTCAGAGACCTTCTCCGCGTTACAGACGTTATTTACGTTATTTCATTTAAACCTTGGACAGGTTGAGTGTTTGACAAAAACGAATGTATTTGATGGTGATGAAGATCCGGATCTGCATCTGCATACAAGAATTTTATTTAAGTTTTCATTATTTTTTTATTTTTCAATACTTATTTTATTTCTTATTTTACTTATTTTATTTTATTCTTATTTCTTACTTATTTTATTTTATTTCAATACTTATTTTATTTCTTATTTTAGTTATTTTATTTTATACTTATTTCTTACTTATTTTATTTTATTTCAATACTTATTTTATTTCTTATTTTACTTATTTTATTTTATTTCAATACTAATGTTATTTCTTATTACTCCCGCCAGGGAGTAATGCATTCGATCGTGTCCGTCCGTGTGTGTGTTCGTGTGTTTGTGTGTTCGTGTGTTTGTGAACAAGATATCTGGAAAAGTTCTGAACGGATTTGGATGAAAGTTGGTGAGAAGATTGCCCTTGGGATAAGGAAGAATTGATTCGTTTTTGGTGAAGCTCAGGATATTATTCCGGATCCAGGAATTTTTTAAAGGATTTTTTACCATTGGATGATAGGGCTCAGCAGCGGCCATCCACGGCGGTAGTATGCGCTCTACTGAGTGGCGTTCTAGTTTTACTTATTTTATTTTATTTCAATACTTATTTTATTTTATTTTATTTCAATACTTATTTTATTTTATTTCAATACTTATTTTATTTTATTTCAATACTTATTTTATTTTATTTCAATACTTATTGTATTTCTTATTTTACTTATTTTATTTTATTTCAATACTAATCTTATTTCTTATTACTCCCGCCAGGGAGTAATGCATTCGATCGTGTCCGTCCGTGTGTGTGTTCGTGTGTTTGTGTGTTCGTGTGTTTGTGAACAAGATATCTGGAAAAGTTCTGAACGGATTTGGATGAAAGTTGGTGGGATGATTGTCCTTGGAATAAGGAAGAATTGATTCGTTTTTGGTGAAGCTCAGGATATTATTCCGGATCCAGGAATTTTTTAAAGGATTTTTTACCATTGGAAGATAGGGCTCAGCAGCGGCCACCCATGGCGGTAGTATGCGCTCGACTGAGTGGCGTTCTAGTTTTACTTATTTTATTTCAATACTTATTTTATTTTATTTCAATACTTATTTTATTTCTTATTTTTTCTTATTTTATTTTATAGTTATTTCTTACTTATTTTATTTTATTTCAATACTTATTTTATTTTATTTCAATACTTATTTTATTTCCTATTTTACTTATTTTATTTATTTCAATACTTATTTTATTTTATTTCAATATTTATTTTATTTCAATACTTATTTTATTTTATTTCAATACTTATTTTATTTTATTTCAATACTTATTTTATTTTATTTCAATACTTATTTTATTTCCTATTTTACTTATTTTATTTATTTGAATACTTATTTTATTTTATTTCAATACTTATTTTATTTCAAAGGAGAAAAGGAGAAAGGAGAAATTGCACAAAGGAGAAATTTCAACACTTATTTTATTTCTTATTTTACTCACGGGAGTAATGCATTCGATCGTGTCTGTGTGTGTGTGTGTGTGTGTGTGTGTGTGTGTGTGTGTGTGTGTGTGTGTGTGTGTGTGTGTGTGTGTGTGTGTGTGTGTGTGTGTGTGTGTGTGTGTGTGTGTGTGTGTGTGTATGTTCGTGTGTTTGTGAACAAGATATCTGGAAAAGTTCTGAATGGATTTGGATGAAAGTTGGTGGGATGATTGCCCTTGGGATAAGGAAGAATTTATTAGCTTTTGGTGAAGCTCAGGATATTATTCCAGATCCAGGAATTTTTTTGGAGATTTTTTGGGGAATTTTTTTTTCTGATTTACTGCATTAAAGCTTTTATTCTTATTCTTAAATGATGTTTTTCTCCTCTAATTCCGAGATATATCGAAATAAATTCTCTGACAGTTAGGGCCTACTTTCTTTTTCATTTATTGTTTTGGGGAGAGGGGATGTTAAACAAAACGTATTATTCCAACTTGACCCACGGCGGGAGTATGCGCTCTACTGAGTGGCGTTCTAGTTTTATACTTATTTCTTACTTATTTTATTTCAATACTTATTTTAATTCTTATTTTACTTATTTTATTTTATACTTATTTCTGACTTATTTTATTTTATTTCAATACTTATTTTATTTCTTATTTTACTTATTTTATACTTCTTTTTTACTTATTTTATTTTATTTCAATACCTATTTTATTTCTTATTTTACTTTTTTTATTTTATACTTATTTCTTACTTGTTTTTTATTTTATTTCAATACTTATTTTATTTCTTATTTTACTTATTTTATTTTATACTTATTTCTTACTTATTTTATTTTATTTCAATACCTATTTTATTTATTATTTTACTTATTTTATTTTATACTTATTTCTTACTTATTTTATTTTATTTCAATACCTATTTTATTTATTATTTTACTTATTTTATTTTATACTTATTTCTTACTTATTTTATTTTATTTCAATACCTATTTTATTTCTTATTTTACTTATTTTATTATATACTTATTTCTTACTTTATTTTATTTTATTTCGATACTTATTTTATTTCTTTGTTTTAATTATTTTATTTTATTTCAATACTTATTTTATTTCATTTCAATACTTATTTTATTTTATTTCAATACTTATTTTTCACCATTGAGAGATGGCGCCAAAACGATATATAGCAAGATGTTTCAAAAGGTTGTGTACGGATTGTGACAAAACTTGGTGGATGAGTTGGACAGTTGAGAAGAACATGATTAGATTTTGGTTCAGGTCCAGATGCAGATCTGACCTATCAGTGGGATACAAAACATAAACTGTTCAGCCTGGCGGAAGTGTGCTGTTCCAGTTTACTGAATGTTTTTGTGTGTAAACACCTTTTTCTGAAACAAAGCCCATTCATTTCACAGAATTATACTCATGTTTTCCCATTATCATGTTGTTATGCCTAGTGTTGACAATTAACGGGTAAGTCGGAAGGCGTGAGATCTTGGAGTCCTGAGTTGGAGCATCGCTAGCCAGCATCCAGAGCACCGCCACCACCATCATCTTGGAGACCAACTCCATATTTTTCCATGTTCAGTACTGTTCTCTCCCACTTTTGCATAATTTAAATCTCTCATTACACTGAGTACATCAAGTTGGGGGTTAGTGGGGTGGTGCCCATCTTGTTGCCCTGAGAGTTGTAACGAATGAACCATGTAATATGGAATTGCATCACATGAAGAACAGACCACAGTGGGGAGGCCATTGATGAAACAGCATGGTTTTTTTTAACCAACAATCTGAGAGCGACATGGGAATTCTCCTGAAGCCAGCTCAGGTTCCAGAACCCGAGATTCCAAATTCTCAATAAGCTCACAAATAGATCACTGTGCCGGTGCAGATTAGGTGAAATTGGCCTTTCCAAGTCCCGAAACACCTGAATCAGGATGACTTTAAAAAAAAATACGGGCAATACCCCTGGACACTCACCTGGTAGAATAAAGCAATATACTACACCGACTAAAGGTTGTTTTTTTTTTTGTTTTTTTTGTTTGTTTGTTTTTTTGTATACAGAATCGAGGCTCGTGAAAGAGCTAACATTTATTTCACAAACAAATCAACCAGACAAACAAAATATATAAAACGAGGGAGCAGAAGACAAGATGGGGAGAGAAGGGGAAGCACACAAACACAACATTTGAGAGCAGGGAGATGTGTGGGAGGGAGAGGGCTTGGGGGGAGGAGGCGTGGGAATGGGGGGGGGGGGGGGAGAAGTATAAAACACAAGGATTTCCAGGACAGAAGTTGGTATTTCAAAAAAGTGGATTTGGGGTCAAATTAGCGGGGGTAGAAAAGATCAAGGTTTTGGATGGGGGAAGATAAGAGATGGTGGTGAACAGCTGTTTTAAAGACCTGGAGGGTGAAGTGGGATTGAAGAGAGTGAGGGAGTTTGTTCCAGAGGTGGGAGAAAAGAGGAATGAAGGAGTGAAGGTGAGCAGAGAGTCTTGATTTTGGCAGTTTAACCATAAGAGGGCTGCAGGCAGATCTTGTGCGACCTGTAGGAATATTTGGGGGACAGAGCCCAGAGAGAGCTGGGGGGGGGGGGCAAGGCCAGAGAGGAGTCGGTAGAAGACGGAAAGACCACCAACCTGCCTGCGGTGAGTGAGTGAAAGGCCCATGGAGTTAGCTTCATCGTGGGACATTCCAATGATTCTGAACGCTTTGGTTTCAACAGCGTGAAGACGAGCTAGGTGTGAGGCAGGAGCACCAGCCCAGAGGGGAGAGCAGTATTCCATTGAGCTGCGGATGAAAGCCTTGTATGTGGTGAGGAGCTCAGGTGTGCCAAGGAAGGACTTCGCACGACGGAGGATGCCCAGTCCGCGACCTGCGTTGGAGGCCAGATTTGAAATGTGGTTTTCCCAGGAAAGATCATGGCAGATAGTGAGACCCAAAAGATTGAGTGACAGAACTTCTTGGAGAGGATTATTCAGAAAGTGGATGGGAGGGTTGTCCAGTCGGTCTTTTCGGAGAGACATCGTAAGAGTGTGAGATTTGTCAGGATTGAAAGACATGTTCCACTTGTTTGCCCAGTCTGTGATTTTGTCCAGGTCTGCAGAGAGTGAGGAGGCTGCAGACTGCCGATCTGAGGGATGAGGAATGGAGCGACAGAGAGTAGAGTCGTCAGCAAAGAGATAGAGAGGATTTTCAAGAGGGTCAGAGAGATCATTGATGAAGACCAGAAAAAGCACAGGGTCCAGAACACTGCCTTGGGGAACTCCAGCCTGAACAGGAAGAGGAGATGAGAGAAACCCATTCAGGGCCACGTTGACTACGACTAGAGAGGAAGTCCGCCAGCCACGCGTGGAGATTTCCATGGTTACCAAAGGAGGAGAGTTTGGTGAGCAGAGCGGGTGCCACACCGTATCGAAGGCATGTGATATGTCAAGGGAGACAGCTCTAATTTCCTGTTTGGCATTGAGGACCTCCATCCATTGTTGAGAAAGCAGAAGCAGCATGTCCAGAGTAGAGTGACCAGGAACCAAATTGATGATCAGAGATCAAGCCATTGGAGAAGACGAAAGATTTCATATCTGAAGCAATGATGGATTCCATGACTTTGCTGATAATTGGGAGAAGGCTGATTGGTCTGTAGTTGCTAGGATCTGTTTTTGCACCTTTTTTGTGCAAAGCGGTGATGTTGGCTGATTTCCACGCAGATGGCAGATGACCTTGAGCAAAAGAGAGGGTGAAGAGAACAGAGAGAGGGAGTGAAAGAGCGGAAGAACAGGATTTTAGGACCCGTGGGCTGATGCCGTCAGGTCCAGTTGCAGAATCAGAGTCGAGGGTTGACAGAAACTTTTCCACCTTGTCAGGAGGAAAGGACACAGAGTCCAGGAGCAGCTGGGTACGGTGGGTACAGAGAGGGATGGGTTTGGGACACAAGATTTAGAGGCAAACACAGAGTTGAGGCATTCAGCTTTTTCACGTGCGGAGTCAGCCGTGTAGCCGTTTGAGGTGAGGTAGGGGATGGAGGGGGAACAAACACCAGAAACAGATTTGACCAGACGCCACCAGGATTTGGATGAGAGAGACAGATAAGAGAGTTCGGTCTTGAGAATGGAGAGATATTGTTTCCTGGCTCTCCTGAGAGTGGACACACACTTGTTTCGGGCTTTGTGAAAGGAAATGAGATTTCCTTCCGTTGGATTTGCTTTCCAGGAGACGAAAGCAAGTTGTTTCTGGGCAACAGCCTCACCACAAGATTCCGTGTAGCGTGGACGGGAGGAAGGGTATGACAACTGAAGATGAGATGGGATAAATCTGTGCATGAGAGCGAGAGAGCAATTTACTTTGGAAGAATTCCCAGGATGAGTTGATGTCAGAGGTGGTAGAGATGGGAGACCAGTACAGATGATTGATGGCTGCTTGAAGACCGTGCCAGTTGGCCTGAGTGAAATGCCAGACTCGTCGACGCTGAGGAGGCTCTCTGAGAATGGTCAGAGAGATGTCCACTTTGACAAGCACATGATCAGATGAGCCGATTGGAGCAGAAGAAGAGCAGCAGACATTTTCAGGGAAGTTAGTCATAATCAAGTCCAGAAGAGAAGATGCTCCGTTGACTGAGATCCCGGTCTGGAAATTGACAGATTGTGTCAGTCCCAGTGAGTCTCAGAAGTCCTTTGCTGAAGAGCCATGGCTGGTGAGAGAGGTACCCACACCCAGCCAACTGGCATGGTGACAATTGAAATCACCACATATGAGGAAGAGAGAGTTGGGATCGGTAGATAGAAGTTGGTCCATATTATCAGACAGCGAGACGTAGATGGAGTCATCACTGTTTGGTGGACGGTACAACACACATATGAACAAAAGGTGGGAGCGAAGGGGAAGCCGTAGCCAAACGTATTCCTGGGAGTGAGGTGGAGAGAGGGCAGTGCAGGGCGAGTGAGGAAGAGAGTTTTTTATAAAGATAGCAACCCCACCTCCAGGACGAGGCTCAGGTCTATCATACCGGAGGAGGGAGTAACCTGGGAGAGATACCAAGGAATCAGAGACATCATGAAGGAGGAAAGTTTCTGTTAAGCAGATCACGTCTGGTTTGTCAGAAGCAACCTGTATGGAAAGATCTGTCAAGTTTGAGCGAAGGCCCCGGATGTTTGAGGTCCATACCGTTAATGAAGAGGAAGGGGGAGCATCGGATACAGAACAGGGGTGGTGGGAGGGGTAGGTTAAGATGTGGAAGATGTGGAAGAGGAGGAAGAGGTAGGGAGAGCTGTTGAAGGTGTGTCAGAGATTTCAGAATAGCTTGGAGAAAGGGAAGAATGGGGCGGACAAAAGGTTTGATGGTGATTGGGTGAGGCACAGTGAGGTGTTATTTGAGGAGGAGGAAGAGCGAGGCCGAAGGTTGGGGGAGATGAAGGTGAAAGTTGGAAGGGGGGAGAAACGGGGAGGACGCTTTGAGGAGGGAGGGGTGAGAGGGGAGTCTAGGAAGGGAGGAGCGAGGGAGAGTCTCGGAGGGGAGGGGTGTGGGAGAGTCTCGGAGGGGAGGGGTGTGGGGGGAGTTTAGGAGGGAAGGGGCAACGGGGGAGATTTTAAAGGAATGGGTGATGGGTAAGATTTGGAGGGGAGGGGCAAGGGGGTAGATTTGGAGGGGAGGGGTGATGGGGAAGTTTTGGAGGGGAGGGGTGATGGGGAAGTTTTGGAGGGAAGGGTTGTTGGGGAAGATTTGGAGGGGTGGGGCAAGGGGGAAGATTTGAAAGGGATGGGTGATGGGGAAGATTTGGAGGGGAGGGGCATGGGGGAATATTTGAAAGAGATGGGTGATGGGGAAGATTTGGAGGGGAGGGGTGATGGGGAAGTTTTGGAGGGAAGGGGTGATGGGGATGATTTGGAGGGGAGGGGTGATATTGGATTTTGAAAAGTCTACGATTAATGGGAAACGAACATTTATTGCAACATGAGTTTCTTGAGACCTTCGAGTCAAAAATACGTTTGAGGACGCTGAAGGAGGGGTGGAGTGCAGGAGAGTTTCGGGAATGTAAAAAAGAGGAACTGTAAGAGATGGAATTTTTTTTTGGAATGAATAGATGTGGTGAGCAAGTCGAAAGCATCTTTTTATAGAAGAAGAAGAAAAATGTGTTATAATATATGACAGAATACAGTACTTCAGGTGAAAGTTTAAACATTTTTAACAACGTGATCACATGATCACAAACAACGTGATCGAAGAACGAGCGAACAAATAAGGACAACGAATAAGTGAATAAGAACAGAGAAGGAAAAAAAATATATATATATATTTTTTTGAGTTGAGATTTTAAACAAGGAAGTATGGGTTGAAAGACTGCGACAAAAACAGAGAACGAAAGTAATTGCAGCGCAATCGACGAACCGCTGAGAGAAAAACAAAGCCTCAATGTCGGACACGGTAGCCTACTAGGCCTCAGAATACGCGACACGAATTAACCGTCGATTTTGTATACATGTATGAAAAATTAACACCGAGAATCTTACTAAAGACACACTATAGCTACACACACCGAAAGATAGATACAGTTTCGACAAAAACACAATTGTGAAAAATCACTTAACTTCGAAAGCGTGAGCGCATGGACAGCTTCGAAAAGACGTGTCCTCAAATCTTGCGCATGCTTCCAATCTTGCGCATTTTAAACTAATTTCAATGGTTGTTGGAAGACAACGTGGTTTCAATGGTCACGTGGTTCGGCCGCCATATTTGTCCAAAATAGCCGATAAAAAAGTACATTCCGGCAAGTCCTCGGTCTCTGACCGATTTTTCATTCTGTCTGTCTGTTTGTCTGTTTGTTTGTCACCGGCCTACAGGTCACAATTCCAAACCGATCGTCACGAAACTTCACCAAGTTGTATAGGTCGTCCCAATTGAGAAGCCTATTGATTTGAGGTCAAAGGTCATCTGGAGGTCAAATTTCTAAAATCGCCATTTTTAATCCGATTGACTTGAAAATAGAACATCAGTTGTATATGGAGTCACCCTAATAGGAAAACAAACTATATTTGAGGTCAAAAGGTCAAAGATCAACTCAAGGTCACACTTCCAAAATCATCAATTTTCATCTGCAAAACCGCCAATTCTCATCTGATCGACTTGCAAATTGAACATCATTTGTATATTGCCTCACTGAATTGGGAAACCAACTATTTTTGAGGTCAAAAGGTCAAAAGTCAACTCAAGGTCAAACTTCTAAAATCATCATTTTTCATCTGAAAAATCATCACTTTTCATCCTGTTGACCGGAGCTTTGATCAAGATTGTCAATTTTAATCTTGATGAAATGGAAAATTTGCTGTATTAATGGAAACCCTTTTTGTGTGTGTGTGTGTGTGTGTGGGGTCGGAGGCGGATTTTGCAAGTATCGTGCTCTGCATGACGTCTTCTTGTTTGTTTGTCTGCACAGAATATATATGATTTTCTTGGCATCCGTTGGTCCGTTTGACAGAACATTTCCACCATTGGTGCAACTCCCCCTGTAGAATTTTTAATGATAATTATGACGTCATAAGTCACGTGGTATGGCGCCATCTTGGAAAAACCGAAAAACCTTGCACCTCTATATCTCCGAAAGCGCCACATCGAAAAAAATGAGACATGGCTCATTGTAAAGAACTCTCCATGGGGAATAAAATATGTTAATGATGTCATAGGTGCCTCCATTATGACATCATAATTTGACAAGTACAAAATGTCATCTGATCAAGATAAAATTTCTTGAACATCATCTCGGGATAAATTGGTGGAGAAAAAAAAAATAACGATGACGTCGTCGGTCATGTAGTTCGGCGGCCATCTTGGATAAACCGAAAAACTTTGCACCTCTACATCTCCGAAAGCGCTGCATATTTAAAAATTGAGACATGGCCCATTGTAAAGACCTCTCCATGTGGAATAACATATACTCAACATCAAAATAAACTTATCAAATCTTTAGGAGACACATTGAAATCCTCCATGCAAAAATGAAAAATATTTGAACACAGAGGTAAAGTTCAGCTACCTTTACTAAACACAGGTCAATAAACAAGAGGTTGCCTCAATCACAAAAAGCAAAAAGCATGAACATCACAAGGGGTTGTGCAACAAGAGTCACAGCACTGCAACACAAAGGCACGCACCTGAATACAGTCAAAACAAAATGACACAGGAATGGACACAACACTCCTAACAGTCAAGGACAGAATGACAGCAGTCCTCAATATCGTAGGTGTCCTCCCTGAGCTGTGATGCAGGCTGTACACCTCCGACGCATGCTCTGTACCAGGCGTCTGATGTGGTCCTGGGGAAGTCTGGCCCACTCCTCCTGCAAGCCTTGAATGAGCATTTGCCGATTGGCAGCCGTTGATCTCCTCGATGCAAGACTTTGACCAAGCTCATCCCATAAATGCTCAATGGGATTGAGGTCAGGGGAATCAGGCATCCAGGGCATCACTTCAATGCCCTGTTCCTGGAGGAAGTTGGTGGTCAGGCGAGCAGCATGGGGTTGAGCGTTGTCCTGCTGGAAAACTACGATGTCAGGATGAGCCTGGAGAAATGGCAGCAGATGAGGTCTCAAAACTTTATTGACATGACACTGACGAGTGAGATTGCCTTTGATGACGACCAGAGGTGTCCTGAAACGGGTGGAAATGCCGGCCCATACCATCACACTGGGTCCTCCCCAACGACTGATCTGGCGAATACAGCATGATGCATACCTTTCCCCACCTCTGCACCATACCCGTTGATGCCCATCAGCAGCATGGAGGCAAAATGTGCTCATCACTGAATAAGACTGCACTCCACTGTTGCTGTGTCCAACGGCGATGCTGCAGACACCATCTTAGTCTGTTCCGCCGATGCACTGCGTTCAACACTGGACCTCTGCAAGGACGTCTTGCCACCAGGCCCCAACTTCTCAAGCACCTCCGCACAGTAGAGACACTGATGCAGTTGTTGTGGTGACCTTTTGTCACTGCAGCCGTTTGTGTCGCAGGGCAGAAACGATCACGAAGATGCTGCAGCACAATCCAGCGGTCTTGGTTTGGGGTGGTTACCCGAGGTCTTCCTCTTCGTGGACCATCATTCACAGTTCCAGTTTCACCGTAACGCCTAGCCAGGTTGGAAATTGGAGGCTGTGAGCAACCAAGACGTTGGGCAATTGTTCGCTGGCTTACACCAGCCTCAAACATCCCAATTGCCCTTAAACGTTGTTCAGATGTCAGGCGTGGCATCTGAATTTTCTTGTTGTTTTGCCTGTCAGAAGCCTCTGGAGTGACTATAGACAGCAGTAAATGAATGTCTAACCACGAGAAATGAAGGATTTCATTATGAGGGTCATTATTTAAAGGGCAAGATCCCTCTACAGAACCACCAAAGAATGCCATTGTTGATCAACCAGGTGATTGAAATGAAGTTCCTGTTACATAATTATCAGCCATTACAATTGAAGAAACGTGTTTGTAAAGCTGCACATTCAAATAAAATGAAAGTGATGTTTATTTTGATGTTCAATTTATGTTAATGATGATGTCAAAGGTGCCTCCATTATGACGTCATAATTCGACAAGTACAAAACGTCATCCGATCAAAATGAAATTTCTTGAGCATCATCTCGGGATAAATTGGTGGAGGAAAAAAAAAACGATGATGTCGTCAGTCACGTGGTTCGGCCGCCATATTTGTTTCAACACAAAAGCCTTAAAAACCACCGAAAACACATCCTGGTGAGGGTCTGCAATCTCTGCACTTTCTTGTTAATATTACTAGCGTGACTCGGTGCGCTACGCGCGCCTCACCACACGTCGTTTCAGAGGGGTAGGCATCTTTGACCATTTCGGTGTCTTTTGGGTTTCATGCTGTTTTGGGTCTTCAGGGCCATTTGGGTCTTCAGGGTCTTTTGGATCCTCTGGGCCTTTAAGGGTATTTTGGGTCTTTGAGGTGTTTTGGGTCTTCAGGGGCTTTTGGGTCTTAAGGTTCTTTTTGTTCTTCTTGGTCTTTAAGGGTCTTTGGGTCTTTTTGGTCTGCTGGGTCTTCAGGGGTGTTTTGGGTCTTCAGGATGTTTTGGGTCTTCGGGGTGTTTTGGGTCTTCGGGGTGTTTTGGGTCTTCGGGGTGTTTTGGGTATTCGGGGTGTTTTGGGTCTTCGGGGTGTTTTGGGTCTTCGGGGTTTTTGGGTCTTCGGGTATTCAGGGTCTTCGGGTATTCAGGGTATTTGGGTATTCAGGGTCTTTGGGTATTCAGGGTCTTTTTGAGTCTCAGGGCCTTGAAGGGTATTTTGGGTCATTGGGGGTCTTCAGGGGTCTTGGTGGTCTGAAGGGTTTTGGGGGAATTAAAGGGTCATCAAAGGTCTGAGGGTTCTCAGCAGTCTTAACGCAATTAAGAGGGTTAATTAAGAGGGTGGTAATTTTATTTGAAGAAGAAAAAGAAGACGTTTTCGTCGAATATAAACATACATACATAGCGAACCATATACGTTTGCTCTATTATAATAAGATGTATGCATGAGAGGTGGTGGGTGGTAGTGATAAATTGAGAAATTTTAAAAGGAAGAGAATTGAGAATTATTTCGGTCTTAGGAGAAAGAAAGGGTCTTTAAGCCCAGTTAGGGCTTAGAGGAGGAGTTGTCAAAAATGCCGTCATATTTATGTACGTAATTGATAGACGGTTCCTGACGGCGTTTTCTGATTCCAGATAAGTACAGTATAACAAACTGTATAAGTCTGAACATTTATTTGATTCTAAATTAAATACTCCATCTATTGTCAAGACTCAAGAGTATTTATATTCTCCATATTGCTGTAGTGAAAAGCATTTGTCCGACTAGGTACTACAACTTCACAAAGGGATGTAATCTTTACGTAATCTTTAGGTTCCCCCATAACATTGTGCTGTATAATTTAAGCACTCATTGTTGTAAAAATCAAGGATACAACAGTGTCTCAAATCATGAGTTTAATCAGATTCAATCCCTAGCAATACCTGTGGAAGGAATCAGCAAATATAATATCAGTACTCAGCATTCATCTGGAACAATAAAATGGGTATAACATCCAAGCACAAGCAAGCAATGAGCAAAGTGATTCTGTGTGCCATTCTAGACATACACCTAAGTAACACACGATATATGTCACAGGAGTGGTCGCTGCGCTTAATGTCCTGGATCTTTATAACTGCTGCGCAGCGGACAAAAGTCACATGACACTTGGGCTCGAACTTAGACACAATTTCACAACATTCTCCCGGAGGTTAAAACTACACTTCTCCCGGGGGTTAGAACCAAGCTAGCAAGCCATATAACAGCATGTGGGATACTTCAGTGAGCAGATGATTACGTAATGCAGCAAGCTATGTTAATCCCAGCCGAAGCGATCGGGACGGCGAATTTCTCTCCTAGCCACTTTTTCTGGTTTTTCAACACTAACACAAGTGCGAAAAGTGGTTTTTCAACACTAACACAAGTGCAAAAAGTGGTTTTTCAACACTAACACAAGTGCAAAAAGTGTTTTTTCAACACTAATACAGGTGCAAAAGTGGTTTCCTGCACCAACACAAGTGCGAAAAGTGGTTTTTCAACACTAACACAAGTGCGAAAAGTGGTTTTTCAACACTATCACAAGTGCAAAAAGTGTTTTTTCCACACTAATACAAGTGCAAAAGTGGTTTCCTGCACCAACACAAATGCGAAAAGTGGTTTTTCTACACCTTCGATACATGTCAGGGGCTTCAACCGCGAGTCCGAATTTGCCCTCGCCGGGATAACCGCCTATCTCGGATGATGGCGGCGGCACCTCAATGTCGATCGGATCGGGTGCATGAGGGGGCGGGGCTGACGGCGAATTCCCCATCATCGGATTCCCCGGGCTGAGCTCCGGCCTAGCGATATCCCCGCACGGAGCAAGATGACGCACTGAAACCGTGGACTCGCGTCCATCTGGCAGCAGCACTCGAGCGTGCTCGGGATTGGCTTGGAGAATATGAACCTTGTCAACGAGGGGGTCGTATTTACTCGGGCGTACCGCGCGTTTGAGGAAATCCGGCCCAGGCTCGGCAAGCCAGCCAGGCAATGATCGAACGGCACCTGTGTCGGTCGTCACTTTATAGGAAAGAAGAGACAGGTTGAAGCAACAGTGGTTTAATGAAAATCAATCAAAACGCAATTGCGGAGTGTGACCAGCAATGCAAAGCTCAACATGCAAGCAATACACAACCGAGGCACACCAAAGAAATTCAGCAAAAGGCTTGTCTTTTATAGACCGAGAAACAGAAAAAACTCTCCGCTAAAGACAAAGGGACAGAGTGGGCTCCACAAACTCTCACCGTGGTCCTATCCTGTGGAAGGGCCAAAGTTAGAAGGCAAGGATGTGGGAATAAGATATGGTGATGTTCCCAAGCCCTTATCTATACAAGCCGGGCCTGCAAGGCCAAGGGATGTGTTCTCACAAGGGAGTCTAATTGTGTTACACTTGGCAGTAAAGCATATTGAGCCAAGGCAAGAAACAATGACTATATGAGCATACACATCAAAGAATACATATTAAATCATACTCTGCTCAAGGTTAACTGAAGGCAAACAAGAATTATATGGCAACCTATCCACATTATTTAATATAACTTTTGGTCAGCATGTTTTCAACCTTCCAGTTCTTATCTCCCTTTGGCAGACGTTGAAAGATATCTCCAAGGCTAGTTCTGACGAAGCCGTGAACAACATGTTTTGCAAGTGAATCCAGCTGTTTTAAAGCAAGCAAAGGAAAAACACAATTATATATATATCAGGTGACCTGGGTCACGTGGTGTAAAAGGTATTAAAACCCCTATGCCCGACATTACCTCCCTTTTGTCTCTAAGACAACGTATTGAAAGAGACAATGCATAAACCCCAGCAGGCCAGGGCCCCCCAGTAGCATGCCCTGCGCGCAATGCGCTACGCATACTCTGGGAGGGATACCGGCCCCTGGTATTGCGGCTGTCCAACATTCAACGCATATTGTTAGCCGTAATTCGCGACGAAGACTCCTGGTTCGGAGATAGCTGATGCCCGGTCGGTTTTCGAGTTCACCCTTGCAGCAGCGTAGGTGCATCTCAGTTGCCGGCCTGATGAGGGGCGCTCCTTATGCAGGTGAGGTCCTCGCGAATCAGGGCAAACGATCGACGTCCAATGCCATCAAGCCTTGCACATGTGATTGTTCTGCGGGAGAGAAGGTGGCACATCCATTATCACAAATCTCCATCTCCTCATTGTCTGAATCAGTGTCAGTATCCATAGTGTCGGGTGCCTTGCGCTGTGGTAACTCGAGAGTGTTTGTTACAGAAGGTGGTGAAGGTGGTACTTCCGGACATTCGTTTGCCAATCTCTCCTCGCTACTTGCATAATAGCAATAGCTCTTAAAGGAACCTACACTACTAAAATTATAGGAATCCCAATTAAAAGAACCAAAGTCAAAGTCGACATCGGAATCCCACGCATCGGCATGTTCATTGGTGCCATGCCAGGAATCGTAGATCTCCAAAGCCATATCCTCTTGCCATGAGTCGTCCAGGCCGTCGACCCAATTGTGGGTGTTTGAATCTTGCCATGAGATGATAGAATTGGCCGGTTCGCCGAGGGCCTTTGGGTCCTTTCCATGTAGTGAGAGAACCATCTCGGTAATGGCGGGTGATGTGGTCCATCCTGTGAAACATTTTCTCACGCAAACCATGATTAAGGCTTTCATTATAACCAGGCTGAGTACGATTCCTACGATTATGGCCAGGCCTGTCAACAGCCATTTTACAATGATTCCCGTCCATCCCCGGAACCAGGCTGCTATCCCGGACCATACACTATTGGCTTCTTCCCTTCCCCTCCGGTCATCCGTTAGATCCTGGGTAGCAGCCTTAAGCCGGGTGATTGAGGCCTCTATCCCTTCTGATTGATCCGGGATGTATGTGCAGCATTTTCCATCGATTACCCCGCATACTCCTCCCTTTTCTGCCAACAACATATCTAAAGCTATGCGATTCTGCATCACCATGGTTCGCATGTGTACTAATTCGTCTTCTATTTTTAGTTCTGTGATTCGGGTTTCGTGTCCAATTCGTTCCATTACTAATCCAAGGCTATCTATTCGCCAACTATTCATAGTTTCTCCCGCCTGGGGAAAACATGCTCCTAGTAGAACCTGCCACCAACGTCCGTCCAATTTTACTGTCCCATCCGGGTTCCAAAGAGAGAATCGTTTATTCCTCTCGTGGATATGGGTATACCCTGTTTTGTTAAAATGATCTACCAAGTTTACCTTGGGAAAGATGGACCCTAGATAACACGTCCCTCCCCAATTGTCGGGCAGGTATGGATATGCCTTGTTACCGCAGATAAACATTACTCCATGGGGTGCTATAAGGGCTGAGGCCATACATCTACTGATTTCGAAAAGGGTGGCGTTTGGTGCTCCCCAAGACACCGTGAGGCTTGTTACATTATGCTGGGCCTGGTCATTCACTGTTATTTTAAGGGTTCCTCCCTTTTGTTGCTCTGTCGTGTCGGATGGCAAGTCGTCAGACGGCAGGGTGTGGGTGCATTCTGAGGTTCCCATCCGGACGTGTCCTTTTCCTATAAGGCACAACCATCCCCTTTGCTCCGTCACCCAGACTGGGTCTGGTGTTTTTCCTAACAAGGCCTGATTAATGGGTGGGGTGTATTGAAACTCACGGGAACACACCGCTGGGTGTTTTGGGCCTACCAGCTCCAAGGTTGTGGTCAGACATGGGGTACGGAAGGGTCCTGAGCACATATCTCGTAAGGACAGGGGCAATACTACCATATCTATTCCTGTAGTACTAGCGTGGGGAAAATGCATACACATCCAACAACGTGATCGGTTCTGTACCTTTGCCATTGCGCGGGTCACTGTCCAATATGTGTTTTCCTTTGGCTTTTTCTTACTTTCTACACGTGGATGTGGTGTCAGTATGTACGTGACGCATGGTGGCTGGTAGGAAAAGCGAAGTGTGGTCATAAATTCACATTGTAATATCAGGGTGGTGTTGCTTTCCAGCAACGCGTGCGTGGTTAAATTGTTCGAGCTGTTTCCCCATTCATATCCTGCTTCGGCTTTGGTTATTGTCGGTCCAACGCTTTTTCGTCGTACTTCCCTCCTACGAGAGAGGGCAGCTTGTGATGACTTCCTTCCATCTGGGTTTATTAGTACGGCCCTCCACATTATCCACATCCATATGTTACCCGTAGCTATGGGGCAGCAGGGTATGTTTATCCTCTGACCCCAGGTAACGCTCTGCCGGTGGACCTGGGACTCAGTGGCTAGGGGGGTTGGGTTGGTGCAGGCGAGGTATATTGAGCTAAGTATGACCGTCACCACTAACAGGTTGTGGAGCAGCATCCTCGGTCTGAGGCGGTAAATCTATGGTGTTTGTGTCTGTGGGTATGGCCAACTTACAATGCGTGGCGTGTACCCAGGACGACTTGCCCTCGCAAAACACCGCTGTTGGTGTGGTCAAGAGAACCTGGAATGGCCCTTGCCACCTTGGTTCCAGCGCAGTCTTTCAGGTGAAATGCTTCACCAGCACGTAATCTCCTGCCTCGAAGGTGTGTATAGGCTTGCTCTTTGGCTCCGGTAGGGCCTCTCAAACTCGTTCATGTATGCTGCGCGCCACATGGGACAAACCTATGCAAAATTTTAAAAGCATGTCATCCATGATAGGTAATTCAAATGCCGCCATATCCACTGGCGCGGATACCGGCAAGCTCATGGGCCGATCCATCCATCAGTATCTCGTGCGGAGAGAGGCCAGTGGTGCACCCTGGGGTGGAACGCATGCTCATTAACGCTAGCGGAAGGTCCTTAAACCCATCTTTCATTGCAGTTAAATCCGTCTTTTTCCATGGCACTTACTGCCGTTATTTGCAGTTAAACTTATTGTAGTTACTTATTGTAGCTTATTTACTACTTATTGTAGTTACTTATTGTAGCACTTATTGCAGTTAAACCCTTACTGCAACGCCGTTTGCATTGATTCCCACGCATCGCACGGGGAACGCCCCTTTCACTTCTATCGCGCGTTCTACCAGTGCCTGATGCTCCACTAGTGAGGGGTACAATTTCCAACCTGGACCTATCGGAGGTGGGAACCCCGAGATGTCAGTGCCGTTATCTCCATCGTCCTCGACCTGAGGGGCCGATGGTTGTAGGGGTTTTTGAGTTGGGGGGGGGGGGGGGGTAGCCCATTCGTTCCCCCTGTAGCGCCCTGGTGTCGGGATGTACGTGCCTTAGATCCTGGGACTGGACCAAGGCCTTTGGGAGGGGTAGGGAACAGGGTCTTCACCTTCCTCATCGGAGTTCATCCGGGCTACCATTAGCTTCTGGCTTGACTGCGCCATAAGTGCCTTCATCTGTCTATCCTGCTTCTTCCGTCCCTGTTTTCGCTCATCCTGGTATTTTCTGAACTCCCCTCGCAAACTCGCTTGCTTAGAGGCTGCCTGTCATTGCAAGGCTTCTCCCTTCCACCACCCAAACACTTTTCATGAGTCCGGTGGAAGACTCTTCTTTTTCTTCTCCAGGGCGTCTAATGCCCCATATAGCGCTTCCAACTTTTCTAATGCAAATGACCCTTCTTCCGGCCAAGGAATACTCAGATCCTTGGTTAACTCAGCCCATGCTTTGCCCGGTTGCAAGGCAGCATATCCATGCTCCCTTTTCATATAAAACGCCGGGGTGTTCTTTAAGGGTTCTCCCTCTGTCCCTAGCTTATTTCCCATCGTCCTTTCTTTCTTGGGCTAATCCCTCCTGGGTAGCTCTTAGATCGGGACGCCGCCCGATCTTCACTACTCCCTTTCCTCTGGAAACGTAACTTATTACCCACACTGGGGTATTCCTTAACCTATACTTACGCCGGGGTATTCTTAACCTGAGGGGTTATCCCTCCTAACCTCGGGCGCCCTCCTTAATTGATTCGTTAACCCACTTGTGCTCTGCTTAAATTTGGTTCGGGATACACGCTCAGGTACAGTCGACAGAGGCTCGCCACATCCAAAGGAAGGGAAGAGGCTTTCCAATTTAGGTGTGCAAATATTCTTACCTCAGCCAATTGTTGCCGGCGCCGGCCTGGCCATTGGGTCCTTTCCATGTAGTGAGAGAACCATCTCGGTAATGGCGGGTGATGTGGTCCATCCTGTGAAACATTTTCTCACGCAAACCATGATTAAGGCTTTCATTATAACCAGGGTGAGTACGATTCCTACGATTATGGCCAGGCCTGTCAACAGCCATTTTACAATGATTCCCGTCCATCCCCAGAACCAGGCTGCTATCCCGGACCATACACTATTGGCTTCTTCCCTTCCCCTCCGGTCATCCGTTAGATCCTGGGTGGCGGCCTTAAGCCGGGTGATTGAGGCCTCTATCCCTTCTGATTGATCCGGGATGTATGTGCAGCATTTTCCATCGATTACCCCGCATACTCCTCCCTTTTCTGCCAACAACATATCTAAAGCTACGCGATTCTGCATCACCATGGTTCGCATGTGTACTAATTCGTCTTCTATTTTTAGTTCTGCGATTCGGGTTTCGTTTCCAATTCGTCCCATTACTAATGCAAGGCTATCTATTCGCCAACTATTCATAGTTACTCCCACCTGGGGAAAAAATGCTCCTAGTAGAACCTGCCACCAACGTCCGTCCAATTTTACTGTCCCATCCGGGTTCCAAAGAGAGAATCGTTTATTCCTCTCGTGGATATGGGTATACCCTGTTTTGTTAAAATGATCTACCAAGTTTACCTTGGGAAAGATGGACCCTAGATAACACGTCCCTCCCCAATCCGCCGCCATCTCCACCTTCACGAAGAAAAGATTTGCTCTGCCGATTAGGATGCAACATCGCGTGTACCGAGGAAGGTGTATACGTCGACGTAGGGGAATCGAACCGAGATTTTACTGGCGTTTTTCGCAGCCGACCCATCATCCATCCAATGCTCTCAGGTGGCCATCCTCTGGCGGTGCTAAGGGTAATGTGCCCTACCACCCCCTCGGGGTACTTAGCTTTCATTCTCTGGCGCGGCGTCAAGCTTACTTCAATTCCGATTCACTCTCGGCCAATCCATATGTGTGATAATTGGAGGTCAGAAATTTTCCCTATGGCTTCCATAGCCATGTCTAAATAGCAATCATCGCTCCCTGTCGCGTCGTAACACGCTGTGCAGTGCGGCGGGTCGTATTTCAACTTCGTGGCTATGTGGTGTACCTCTAGCCAGTCGCGAATTTCTTGTGTCTCCGCCCCGACCATGTTAATCACATGGGTCCATGTTGCTAGAGCCCCCTCCTCCAACCGCCACCAATACACGGTGGGGCCGGCTTGCTGTAATGCCATCATTAACAAATCTCGGTTCGATTCCCCTATGTCAACGTATACACCTTCCTTGGTACACGCGATGTTGTATCCTAATCGGCAGAGCAAATCTCTTCCTAGTAAATTAGTTGGGGCGGTGGTGGTCATGAGAAATGCATGCTTAGCTTCTAGTGGTCTGAGCATTACTCGGGCTTCCCTTGATACGGGGAGACCCTCTAATTTTCCCGAAATGCCCTGTATCTGGACGCTCTGGCGTGTGGGTTTCAAAGTCGGTAATTGCCCCTTATTTATAGTACTGCGGGTCGCCCCCGTATCCACCAAGAAAACTAGTGGCTGCCCATTTACATCTAGGGTCAAGGTCGGTTCTTCATCTGGGGTCATCGTTATCAATGGGCATTCCTTTGGCGGCCCGCATTCGTCCCATCAATAGGTGTTTCCATATGGCGGCCCTTGCTGTCCAAAGGGACGACGAGGGCCCCAGGTCCTCGTACTGCGCGAGTAACGAAACAGACAATCGTGAGGCATTCGATTCGTAGCGGTGCACAATAAAGTCCTGATCGAATTTAACGCCCCGTGTACCATCCAGGTCCAATGGTCTAGTCCGAGTCCGTGGGTCTTAAGGCCCAGAGTAATGGCTTTCCATATAATGCCATTAAATCTTTCCACCTGACCGTTCACTTGCGGCCTATATGGAGTGGTATAACTAGAAGCGATAACCCGCTGAAGTAAAAAGGTTCGCACATCTTGGGACAAAAACACAGCGCCTCGATCAGTGTGTACATAACCCGGATTCCCGAACATGGAAAACAGAATCTGCAGACACCGGATAACCGACCCCGCGGTCATGTCACTGCACGGGAAAGCAAAAGGAAATCTGGAGAACTCATCCACTATCGTGAGGAGGTAGCGAGAGCTACCCGAAGCCGGTAGACTAGCATAAGCAGGTAGACTCGAAGCCGGTATGGGCCCTTTTAAGTCCATAGACAATCTCTCCCACGGCCTAGTAGCCTGGATCAGTGTACCCATCTGCGGTTTATAGAAACGGGGTTTGAATTCAGTGCAAATGGGACAAGTGCGACATAGACGGTGGATGTCCTCAACCGAGTAGGGCAAATTGCGACAGTGCACATAATGAGCTAGTCGAGTCACCCCGGGATGGCACAACGTTTCATGATGAACACGCAGATCCTCAAAGGAGGTGAGACTCGCGCATACCGCTGGCCGTGATAGTGCATCCGCTGCGAGATTATCCCACCCGGGGCGATATGTGATGCGAAAGCTATAATCTGCTAATTATATACACCTCCGAGTGATTTTTTCGCTCTTAATGCGCTGAGCATGGCGTGTATCATACATGAAAGCAACACTTTGCTGATCAGTGATGACCTCAAAACGTTTGCCAAGCAAATATGGTCTCCAACGCCTAATCGACTCAACTATTGCGTACGCTTCTTTCTCGACAGACGAATGACGTCTCTCCGCTGAGGAGAGAGTCCTTGAAAAGAAGGCCACAGGTTGCCCCCCTTGAGAGAGCGTGGCAGCTATCGCGTTGTCCGATGCATCACTTTCCAAAACAAAGGGGATGTTTTAATCTATAGATGACACCGCGGCGCCAGCTATGTCTGACTTCAGTCCATGGAAGGCGACCTTGGCGGCGTGACACATGGGGAACACTTTGCAATCCACAAGGGGACGGAGCTTTTCGGAGAAATTTTGGACCCACTTCCAGTAATGTGAAAACAGCCCGAGGCCACGCTTCAAAGAACCACGATCATGTGGCGGGGGGGGGGGGGGGTGGGGGGGGAGAGCATGTCGAGCAAAGGTCGCAGTCGCTCTTTGTCTGGGGTGATTGTGCCCTGGGTCAAGGTGTACCCCAGAAGATATATTGTCCAGGCCGAGTAGCGACATTTAGTCTTGTTCAGGGTCAGACGGTACTTGCGCGCAACCTGGAGGAAGTGCTGCAGGTTAGCATCATGGTGAGCTTGATCGTACCCACAAACCGTTAGATTGACTAGGTAAACAAAGACATCCGTTAAGTGTGCCTTAGCAATTATGTCATCAATGGCCTTCTGGAAACATGAACCCCATTTATGACTCCGAAAGGCAAACGTGTGAACTGGTACAACCGCTGACCGGATTAAAAGCCTGTGTAGATGCGATCTGCTGCAGCAATCGGAATTTGATGATACGCACTACGGAGATCTAAAGTACTATACACCATGTACTGTGCCATCTGTCGGACCAGGGCATCCAATCCTGAGAGTGGGTCGGCATCCAATTCCGTAAATCTATTAATAGTCTGCGAGTAGTCAATTACCAAGTGTTTGTGATGGTTTTCAGTCTGGACAACCAAAACCTGAGCTCTCCAAGGCGATCGACTAGGTTTGATTATTCCCTCTTTTAGGAGGTGACTAGTCTCTTCAGCAATAAATTGCGTATCAGCCCGGGAGTATCGTCGCGATTTAATGGCGACCGGGGTGCAGTCAGGAGTCAGTTTGGGAAACAGCGACAGGGGTTCTATTTCCATCCCGGCCAGAGCACATACAGAAAGAGTATTATCCTTGCCGAATGTCATTTCTAACCGACCATGACGATGAAGGAAATCGTGTCCCAACAGTACTTCTGCACATAACGTTGGTAAGATCATTAAACGAACATCTGGATACATTTGGCCATTAATCACTAGCTTCACACGGCATTCTCCTTTAGTACGCATCCAAAGTGCCTGGGAAGCCATGAAAATATGGCGCGATGTCCCGAGAATCGGCCAGCCATGCTGCTGGACGAGTCTCATGTCAACATAGCTCTCAGTCGAGCCCGTGTTGATCAAGGCGTTTGCCATCTGGCCCTCAATCAGCACCGGAACAACAGCGCTGGACAGTCCGGGTGGCCCGGAGGATGTCGAGACATCTAGAGGTGACGATCGAGCCGCACGCGTGGGCCCGACGCCAGCCAGCCTTGCGCGTGAAGCCGATTGAGCCTCGCGCGGTGAGATGATCCCAGCCAACGTCGCGCATGGAGCCGATTGTGCCTCGGGCGCTGAGAGGATCCCGGCCAGTGTCGAGCGCGTACGCCGGCCTCGTGACGCATGGCATACTTTTGCAAAATGGCCTTTCCGAGCGCACAAATGACACGTCGCTTCCCACGCCGGGCAAACTGACCTCATGTGATTTCTATTGCCGCAGAAAAAGCACTTTGCGTTACTCCTGGCAGAAGGGGCAAACTTCAGAAGCAGCGGCAGCCAAACTTGTGCTTGACGCCTCGGAAACTTCCGTTGTCTCCGAATCCGGCGGAGGATCGGCAACCGTGCGCTCCGCTGTAGCATCACTCTCCGGACGTTTCTCCCCGGTTATGCCTGCTGTGACGTACGGGCGGCCGTACGCCTCCGATTGCATCTGTGCCTCGTGAAGTACGAGAGCCAAATCATGGGCCGTCTGCAGCGTTAGATTCGGCTTCTCCAGTAATCTGTTATATTATCGGCGAGTAGATCCCCGAGACGAAAGAATCGTGCATAAGGTCATCGCACACCTGCGCGCGCGTTCGGACTTCAGCAGTACAGTTTTTTTTCGCTAAACGACAAAGTTCCTGAACGAAGTGGTCGATGGATTCCGAAGGGTCCTGTCGCCTTGAAGCGAGCTGGTAACGAGTGTAGACCACGCTCCGAGTCTTAATGTAAATTCGACGTAGCTCGGCTACGGCAGTGGCATAAGTCTCACAATGAGAAATATACTCATAGACGGGGTGCGTCACGTGAGAATGTAAAACAGCTAGCCTGATCTCTTCCGTGAGGTCCGCATGGGATTGCAGGTAGCTTGCCAGCAGATGCAGTCAGTGTTTGAGTTGGGCAGACGAGTCCATCGCCTGAGGGTCTCCTCCGAAAATAGGTAGTTGTAACAACTTGTGAGCCATGGCGATCTCGATCAAGACGAGAGATAAATCTGATTAAGTGTTGTAAAAATCAAGGATACAACAGTGTCTCAAATCATGAGTTTAATCAGATTCAATCCCTAGCAATACTGGTGGAAGGAATCAGCAAATATAATATCAGTACTCAGCATTCATCTGGAACAATAATGGGTATAACATCCAAACACAAGCAAGCAATGAGCAAAGTGATTCTATGTGCCATTTTAGACATGCACCTAAGTAACACACGATATATGTCACAGGAGTGGTCGCTGCGCTTAATGTCCAGGATCTTTAAAACTGCTGCGCAGCGGACAAAAGTCGCATGACACCTGGGCTCGAACTTAGACACAATTTCATAACACTCATTATTAGTTTGATTCATTGATAATTCCTATTCCTCATTTATATTTTATATGGCATGATTGCTTTGACTGTACATGGACAAAGAAATATTATTGCATTGAAGAAATACATGTAAATAAATTAAAATACAGTACTGTACAGAACGGATTTTGAAATCGAAACCACTCATCATTTCCGCCAGCTACACCGACTTCATTTTTCCCGCCAGCCACACCGACTTCATTTTTTTTCCACCAGCTACACCGATTTCATTTTTCCACCAGCTACACCGACTTCAGTTTTCCACCAGCTCCACCGACTTCAGTTTTCTGCCAGCTCCACCGACTTCAATTTTCCACTAGCTACACCAATTTCATTTTTCTGCCAGCTACACCGACTTCATTTAAGCCAGGTACACCAATTTCAGTTTTCTACCAGCTACACCGACTTCATTTAAGCCAGGTACACCACTGATCTCTATACTAACTGGATTGGAGGCACGACGCCAAATCAACGTGAATCGGTCCATTCGCTGTGAAGTCACCGGAAGTAGATTCGTCGCCATATTGGATCCCCCAGAAATTCTGCGTCCGTTCATTGTCTTTATCAAAGACAATGCCTGCTGTATTTTATAAAATAATTTAATCGAAATTTCAACAAAACATTCGATTCAAATTGACTTTAGACAGCAAGTTGCTGTGAGGAAAGATGCCGTCCTGTACAGCGTATGGATGTACGACGTAGCTACAAATTCAGTCAAGACCATCAAGAACTTTTCTTCGCAGCGGTACGTTCATGTGGAGGATTTAACAACAATCCTACGGCTCGTCAATTTCAGTCGACCTGCAAGCGCCTCCTAATGCGACATCATGTAAAAAATGGTATTGGAAACTGTTCCCTCTTAGATCATCACACTGACATTCTTCCAGTTCAGAACATTACACAATCGACAATCAACATTGCACGCAAATATGACATCATAGACAGACAACCATCACAAGATGACCATGACTACGCTGACACGCCAAACTTCGAAACAGTTTCACAATACAAAGAGGCGGCTGTTAGCTACATCGCTGGCTATGTAGTTCGCATGATGAAGAAGAGAATCGACTGCATGTCTTGTGCGATAGCACTTACTACTTCAGATGGTAGTTGCCATAATTTATTGAGGATGAAAGACCACGGGGGCCTCCAAAAAGCATCATCAAGCGTCATTGCCACATGCTTGGAAACAGAGAAATGTTTTCAACGACTACTGAAGACGACAAATGGGAATCTTCCTCAAGGATCCGGAATTTCAGCTGCAGTATCCATGGCTGTTATGAGCAATACTGTTCATATGGACTTATGTCCTGAACTGTACTCACACCAATTTGAAACTGCAGTGGAAGATAATCATATTCACAACCTCGTGAAGATAGCAGCTTCTTGTTATTGTCGAATCAAACTCTTTCATCTTGGGAAAAAGGAGACGGAAACCATGACCAGAGAGAAAGTCAGGAAGCAGATGTCCAAACTGATTTTGTTCAAGCACCAGTGAGATTATAGAACACACATGATACAGTGTACTGTTACGGATTCGTCACTTCCGCTGTTGTGGTTTTCACCCACTTGACATATTTCTGATATGATGTACTATTATTATTCTCAAAAGGTTTATTATTGAGGAACAGCTATCTAAAGTTAAAAAGGTTAACTTAAAATGATACAGGAAACCGAACCGGAAGACAAGGAGGTGAAGAAGAAGAGGCGGCGCAAGCAAAGTTGGAGAAGACGCGTGACGTCAAGGCTCCATAGCGAGGCTGGTCTACCGAAAGTCACGAGGGAATTTTGAGTTCCATGAAGGGACATCCGGCGATAGGGATTATCGCTGGAGTGGAAAATCTGCATAGTCAGATTTGGGGGCTGACATTTCGACGAATCCTCGCCTAGTCGCATCGGCTCAAGTAAGAGCCGTCGGCCATTTTGGACCCCGCGCTTCGGACACCTACGAAGGTTTTGCCTCGCGTCATCTTCACCCAAACATCCTACCGTTTGTCGGGGATGTGTGTGTGCGACCGCTTCGTCTCCAATTACGTTGCGGTTCACTGAGTGAGCGGTGAAGGTGCCCCTCTGAATGGCGCCGTTGTACAGTTTCGGCGGGGCGATCACCATTGTCAACTGTACGCGATTCGAATATCGACTGGAGAGCAAGATTTGGGCTTCGACTGGATTTCGTCCTAGCGACCGCTGGAGCGAATCACATTCGCCTTGGAAAAGGTTATAGAGACATTGAGGAGTGTCCTTTTCACTCACTGGGAGCAGTGAGTTATCTGACTTTATTGATGGTATATAGAGTGCACTCTTAATTGCTATTTGTTGTACCGTTATTCCTGTGTGATTTTCAATATATTAATTGTTCATTTATAATCATTGGTGTGGTTTCACTATTGATTTTCTAACACAGAGTAACATATTTTTCTGCTGTGGCTCCTCTCGGGGTTCGGAGGTGTACCGAGACCAGGAGATCGCAGAGGAACACGTAACAGAAATTGGGGGCTCGTCCAATTGACTCGTGGGCTCGAAATTGGGTCTTCGTCCGGGATAAAATTCCCTAAAAACATCCATTTGGGATTGATCCAGATTGAAATTGGGGGTTTGTACTGTGGGAAAATTGGGGGTTCGGCTTTGCTGATTAAATTCCCTAAATCTCGGACGGTGGATTAAATTCCTTAAATTTCGTCCGGGAAAGAATTCCCTATCATTCCCACATTTTCCAATTTTGGAATATTTTCCAACTCCCAAATTTTTCAAAAAAAAAAAAATATATATATATATATATTTTCATTTCTTGTGTGAAGGTTAACAGGTGCTAACGGATAGTCACCATGGAGTTTGACGCATAGAAGTTTGCAGCGACCCCTAGTGAGGCACAGTTCCGAGCGTTACTAAAATCGGAACTCTTGATATTGGCCAAACATTTTAGCTTGGAGGTCCGAGTTAAAATGAAGAAAACAGAGATGCAGACAGTGGTGATAGAATCTATGGTGGAACTAGGAACATGGAAAGAGGGAGCCTTGGATTGGTTACCAGAAGAACAAGAAAATGTGGAGCTCCAAAAAATGGAGATGCAATTGCAGAGCCAGGAAAGGTTAAAAGCAAAGGAAAGAGAACTCCAGGAAAGGTTAGAAGAGAAAAAAACAGAGGAAAGGAGAGCGGCAAGGGAACTCAAAGCAGAGGAGAGAAAAGCCGAAAGGGAGTTAAAGGACCGTGAAATGGGGCTTCAGCAGGAAATTAAAGTCAAGGAGCTGGAGTTAAGGAGAGAACGGGGAACGGGAAGAGGTGCCATCCATGCCGACGGGTTCGACAACTAGTCAGAACACCTGGGATGTTGGCAGACATGTTATGGTGGTTCCACCGTTCAATGAAAAGGAGGTAGCCAAGTTTATTTTACACTTTGAGAAAGTGGCTCGAATGCTAAAATGGCCGGAGGAGTCCTGGACCATGTTAGTGCAAAGTGTTCTGGTGGGTAAAGCTCAGGATATTTATTCGGCTTTACCGATTGAGCAATGTGCAGATTATGAGATAGTGAAGAAAACCATTCTCAAAGCCTATGAATTGGTCCCTGAAGCTTACCGGCAAAAATTCCGGAACGCCAGGAAGAGGGAGAGTGAGACCCATGTGGAGTTTGCCAGAATGAAAGAAACCATGTTTGATAGGTGGTGTGATTCAAAAGGGGTTGCGAAAGACTTCGAACTATTACGACAATTGATCCTGGTGGAGGAATTCCAACAGTGTGTCCACGAGGACATTAAAGTACATCTGGAGGAAAGGAAAGTACCAAAGTTGTATGAGGCAGCAACCATGGCAGATGACTATGCCTTAACACACAGGATGGGGTTCCACAAACCTAACTACTCGCCTCGACTTAGCCAGGGGAGCTATGGTACATCAGGGGCAGAGAACGAAAATTATTGGGTGCGGCCTCGAGATGACTATGAGGACCACTCTGATACCACGACTTCTAGAAATCCGAAGACAACAGTTCCAAGGCAGACGTATCCTCCGTGGGGCTTGAGGCAGACCACAAGGTTCTCCTCCGGGCCACTTGCGCTTTTTGCCATACACCGGGACACTTGATGTCCCACTGTTATGCTCTGGGAAAGGAAAATCAGGAGCGGAGTTCGACGAGTACAACTCCGAATGCAATGGCAAATGTGAGAAATCGCCCTCAAAAGGGTAACCAACCGTTTATTTCAGAGGGGTTTGTGTTCTTGGATGGAGACTCGACTAACCAGAAACCAGTTAGGGTCTTGAGGGACACAGGAGCACATCAATCTTTGATGCTTGAAGGCATTTTGCCATTGTCAGAGGAGACGGCAACTGGTGATAGTGTTCGCTTACAGGGGATTGGTGGCTGTGTTAGAGCTTCCCTTCATGTCATCCATTTGGAGTCTGATTTGGTGTCAGGACTGGTCACCGTAGGTTTACAAGCCACTCTTCCTGTAGAGGGAGTATCTTTTGTTTTCGGGAATGATTTGGCCTATGGTCAAGTTTCTGGTAACCCGAGGTTTGTTGAAAAGCCTAGGAGGAAGTACCCTGAAACTAAGTGTCAGCACACGCAAGTCAGGGATGGAGGCAATATTGACAAGCTCTTTGTAGGGGGACTGAACTTCAAAACCAAGGAAGATATTCTGGAGTCTGCCTTCAGCAAATATTGACCGCTTTTGGTAGTGCTGCTGATAAAAGACCGGGAGACACAAAAGTCAAGAGGGTTTGGCTTTGTCACGTTTGAAAACTGAAAGGACGCCAGAGATGCAGAAAAGGATCTGAATAGCAAGGAGTTGGAGGGTCGGACCATAACAGGAGGGAAGGCATTTCATCGGTGTCGTGGGGGCTACAGAAGAGGACCACGGAGTAGTAGTTTTGGTGGTGGCCGCAATCGATATTAATTATGGAGGCTCCCAGAGTTACGGCAGCTCCCGAAGGAAGGATTGTCAGAGTAGTGGCCAAGAAGGAGACCGCTATTCATGTGACTACAGTGACAAGCGTTCCCACCGTAGTTATTGTGAAAGTTCGGAAAAGTGCTGTAGACTTGCTTGACTTTGGATTTTGATCACAGCCCCTTAACCTTCATTCAAAAGAAACTAAGTAAAAATCAGAGGCTGTTGAGATGGAGTTTGGCTTTGCAGGAGTCCAACTGGGAAATTGAACCTGTAAAGGGCAGGGACGATGTCATTGTTGACGCTTTGTCCAGAGTGAATTAACTTTGGAGATCCCTGTGGGTTGCGGGGAATGTTGTTGCTTTATTTTTGAGATGTGATAATTGTTGCTCACGGGAATTGGTGATTTGCGTTGAGTTTATTTTTGTTTGTTCAAAGAGTTTGCATGCAAAGAAAGTTTTCGCTGTGTTCAAACTTTCTTTCTTGAGGGGGGGAAGTGTTACGGATTCGTCACTTCCGCTGTTGTGGTTTTCACCCACTTGACATATTTCTGATATTATGTACTATTATTATTATTCTCAAAAGGTTTATTATTCAGGAACAGCTATCTAAAGTAAAAAAGGTTAACTTAAAATGATACAGGAAACCGAACCGGAAGACAAGGAGGTGAAGAGGAAGAGGCGGCGTGAGCAAAGTTGGAGAAGACGCGTGACGTCAAGGCTCCATAGCGAGGCTGGTCTACCAAAAGTCGCGAGGGAATTTTGAGTTCCTTGAAGGGACATCCGGCGATAGGGATTATCGCTGGAGTGGAAAATCTGCGTAGTCAGATTTTGGGGCTGAGATTTTGACGAATCCTCGCCTAGTCGCATCGGCTCAAGTAAGAGCCATCTGCCATTTTGAATCCCGCGCTTCGGACACCTATGAAGGTTTTGCCTCGCGTCATCTTCACCCCAACATCCTACC
This sequence comes from Myxine glutinosa, assembly GCF_964187855.1. NCBI lineage: Eukaryota > Metazoa > Chordata > Myxini > Myxiniformes > Myxinidae > Myxine > Myxine glutinosa. Next base: position 21,094,927 of record NC_136273.1, read on the forward strand.
GTTTGTCGGGGATGTGTGTGTGCGACCGCTTCGTCTCCAATTACGTTGCGGTTCACTGAGTGAGCGGTGAAGGTGCCCCTCTGAAGGGCGCCATTGTACAGTTTCGGCGGGGCGATCACCATTGTCAACTGTACGCGATTCGAATATCGACTGGAGAGCGAGATTCGGGCTTCGACTGGATATTGTCCTAGCGACCGCTGGAGCGAATCACATTCGCCTTGGAAAAGGTTATAGAGACATTGAGGAGTGTCCTTTTCACTCGCTGGGAGCAGTGAGTTATCTGACTTTATTGATGGTATATAGAGTGCACTCTTAATTGCCATTTGTTGTACCGTTATTCCTGTGTGATTTTCAATATATTAATTGTTCATTTATAAATCATTGGTGTGGTTTCACTATTGATTTCTAACACAGAGTAACATATTTTTCTGCCTTGGCTCCTCTCGGGGTTCGGAGGTGTACCGAGACCAGGAGATCGTAGAGGAACACGTAACAGTACACATGTTGCTATTTTATATTCTGTAATTATAATTTATCATAATTTGGCAATATCCTGACATGTCTTGGAGGAGAATAACAAAAATATTTACGATGACCATCATGTTTCTCTGCCCAGAAGTATAACTCAGAAGTTTGTTTTCACTATACTCTTCTGATTCTGATTCTTTGATAAATGGATGCAATTTATTTTCAATGGTACTCACTTCAGTAAGAATATTGTGCCATGTGGAATGAAGAAACAAAACAAAACAAAACCAACACTTGACCACAAATATGGTATACAAGTATTCACATACCAATTTATTTTGCAGATCCATGCTATATTTATCAGCCATGAAAAAGTAAACGCAGTCCTATTTTCCTATTCTTAAAATTTTTAAAGATTATTTAATTACTATTAATATTTAATATTAATATTAATTTAATTTAATTATTTAATTATTTGATATTTAATATTATTATTTATTATTAGAATATTTAATTTATTTAATATTTAATATTTAATTAGAGGGATTTTAAAGAATTTAATATTCAATTATCAGCATATTTCCTTCCGAAAATTCCACCTTCCCACTTTATTTTATTCCATTCCGAATTGATTTTAATCCGTTCCAGGGTTGAGAAAGCATTATTACAGGATTGATGAAATGCCATCGTACGCTGCTTACGGTTATAAAAACTGCGGCGGTCGATTTGAATGAAGAAGAGGAATCACATTACATCGGTAAATGACATTCGTTTTGGGGAATCGTGGGGGAGCAAAGATGGCGGACAAATGGCTTCAAAAAATGAGCTTCCCTTCCTATCCAGTTAGTATTGAGATCAGTGAGATACACCGATTTCAGTTTTCCACCAGCTACACCGGTTTCATTTTTCCGCCAGCTACACCGAATTCACTTTTCCGCCAGATACACCGATTTCATTTTCCCACCAGCTACACCGATTTCATTTTTCCACCAGCTACACCGACTGCACTTTTCCGCCAGATACACCGATTTCAGTTTTACACCAGCTACACCGGTTTCATTTTTCCGCCAGCTACACCGAATTCACTTTTCCGCCAGGTACATCGATTTCATTTTTCCACCAGCTACACCGACTTCACTTTTCCGCCAGATACACCGATTTCAGTTTTCCACCAGCTACACCGCTTTCATTTTTCCGCCAGCTACACCGAATTCAGTTTTCCGCCAGATACACCGATTTCAGTTTTCCACCAGCTACACCGGTTTCATTTTTCCGCCAGCTACACCGAATTCACTTTTCCGCCAGATACACCGATTTCATTTTTCCGCCAGCTACACCGATTTCAGTTTTCCGCCAGCTACATCGACTTCACTTTTCTGCCAGATACACCGATTTCAGTTTTCCACCAGCTACACCGGTTTCGTTTTTCCGCCAGCTACACCGAATTCACTTTTCCGCCAGCTACACCGAATTCACTTTTCCGCCAGATACACCGATTTCAGTTTTCCGCCAGCTACACCGACTTCACTTTTCCGCCAGATACACCGATTTCAGTTTTCCGCCAGCTACACCGACTTCATGGGACGTGTCAAGAAAAATGGAAAATGACTTTCGAATTGTTTTTATTTATTAAAAACATCAAGCATTTTCATCGTACCTGTATTTATTAATTTTTTTGGTAACGAACGGCGCGTCACGCTTCCGATCCCAATGTCGTTGTATTTTAAGTAAATTTACATTTACTACGTTTCTCGTAACGGTATGTTTGATCAAATTGGCCTCGTTCATCATTAAAAACAAAAATTAATACAGCCCCAGTTTTCTTTCAGTTATTCATTCTTCCGGTGAGATCTTCCTTCTGTTTTCCACAGCTGAATCACTTTCTGTTGGGCTTGGGCATCATGAGCAAGAGGAAAGCTCCGCAGGAGAAGCTCAACAGCGGTATCACGGATTTCCTCATCGGTACAGTGTTACTGTTGGGTTACTACGGAGATTGCGTGTTAGATGTTAGTCAGTAAACTGACCAAATTTCCAGTTACCATAACTACTTCCGTTGCAAAGTTTAATGAACAGGGAATTATTTTAAACACCTCTTGGGAAGAGGAACTTTTGTGGAGCCACAATCGTGGAAAAACGAAGAGCGAATCATGAGAGAATAAGTTGATCGTGAAAAGGAGATTTAACGATTTGTGACGGAATGAGGTGAAATCTATAATTTCAATAGAACGTGTTGGATTCGTGCGCTGGACTGTTTCCACCAATCAGGAAGCAGGACCTTTGGCCGCTCTAAGTGTCCCTTCTCTGATTGGAGGAAAACTCCTTGGGCTGGGTAGGTCGAGTTGGCTTGTACAATGAAGGTGGGACAGATCGAAACGACTTTAATTCTTCAGACACCAAGTGAAAACAATGTAATCGGTCACGTTACGGTTACACCTTCGGCCCAAACGGCTGAGCGCCTTTTTTGGAGATGGGAGAAGCGAAACTAATTCTGATGAGTCCTTGGGGTCGATGTATATTTATTCCGCCACGTGTGCGTACGTTATAGATGGATGTGTCCTTAACCTGCTATTTCATTGCGGGCCAAATGTTTGATGCTGAAAGTGAAAGAGCAGCTCGGTGGCTTTACAAGTGTGCAGTGACTAATTCCACCTCTCTCCCCGTTTCATCAATTAAAAAAAAGTTATGGCTTTATTATGCAAAATATTGGGACCTGCAGTGGGACATGAAACGTCAAACATTTCCCCCTCTTGTTTTTTGTCATTTGCATGAATTGCTTTGGATAGTGGGGTTAATTGGGATAGTGTTTCCATGACATAGAGGAATGTTAGGTGCTGGGGATGGGTGGGAATAATAAAAATAGGGATTACATGATTCAATGGGCAGTCTTGGATCCTGGTGTTGGTTTAGCGGTTAGGGTGCCGGCTTGGGATCCTAGGATTCTGGGTTCGAATCCCGGTCGATCGCTGAATTAACACCAGGGGGGCTGACTCGGCCTGGTGTTGGCTTAGCGGTTAGGGTGCTGGCTTGGAATCCTGGGTTCGAATCCCGGTTGATCGCTGAATTGATGCCAGGGGGGTTGACTCGGCCTGTCATCCTTCCGAGGTCGGCAAATTGAGTACCAGTTAACTGGTAATTCTCTGTGTGTCGCAAGAGGTGATTGACAAGAGGTTGGCAGCAGGAAGGGCATCCGGTCATAAAACATTGCTTCAAAAATGGGACCACGGTGCCTGAAAAAGGCCAACCCCTGCTCTGCGGGGGAAAATGGCCTCTAAAGGTGGCTATAATGGGCAGTCTTGGAGCATGTCACACAGGAGAACAATCTGAGGGTGGTAATCGATATGGAGCCAGGTGTTGACCACGGTTAAGGTGGCTGCCTTAAGATCGCAAGGTCATGAGTTTAAGCCCCTGTGAGGCCGTTGAATTAACATCAGGATCGCAGGGTCCTGGCAAAATGAGTGCCAGATTACTGGGATAATTGAACCATTCGTGTATCCTGTGTCGGAGTGGCGACCCGTCCAGAATTGTGCCCAACAGCCAAGAAACTGCTTCGGCAGCCATATGCCTCTGAAGATGCAAAAAGGAGTGGTCTTCAATCGATATGAAGGGTAATCAGACAGCACAGTGCCAGGCAGGTAGGTACAGGCAAAGTTCAAGCTAACGGTTTAAGGTTGTATTCGTAGGGAGATCAATTACAAATCAAAAGATTAACATTGTACAGGAATTTAGTGAGTCCTCCATCGAGGATATTGCATTAATTGTTGGTCACCACATCGGAGCAAGGAAATAGATCACATGGGGTGTCAATAATTTTGTCAATGCAATTTCTTTTTATTTTCTGAATCAAAAACAAAGGTTCTGTAATATTAACAGTGAAATAAAGAATTGTGGAGACCAAATACTTTTGTCAATTTCAACTTAATTTTAGAGAAAATTGTGTTATTTGAAAAAGGTGTGAGGGGGCCAATATTTTTGGCCATGACTGTAATTACCACAAGATCTGCCTGCAACCCTCTTATGGTTAAACTGCCAAAATCAAGACTCTCTGCTCACCTTCACTCCTTCATTCCTCTTTTCTCCCGCCTCTGGAACAAACTCCCTCACTCTCTTCAATCCCACTCCTCCCTCCAGGTCTTTAAAACAGCTGTTCACCACCATCTCTTATCTACCACCACACAAAACCTTGATCTTTTCTACCCCCGCTAATTTCACCCCAAATCCTACACTTTTTTGAAATACCAACTTCTGTCCTGGATGTCCTTGGTCTCCTTGTGTTTTATACCTCTCCCCCCCCCCCCCCCCTTCCCATGCCTCCTCCCCCCAGGCCCTCTCCCTCCCGCGCTTCTCCCTGCTCTCAGGTGTTGTGTTTGTGTGCTTCCCCTTCTCTCCCCATCTTGTCTTCCGCTCCCTCTTTTTGTATGTTTTGTTTGTCTGGTTGATTTGTTTGTGAAATAAATGTTAGCTCTTTCACGAGCCTCGATTCAGTATACAAAAAAAATAAAAAAAATAGAGGTGGTTCAGTGTAGAACAACTGGATGGATTTGATTCCAGGATATTGGCATGACTTGTAGGTATGTTGCATGTGGATGGGTGATGGAATCTGGTGTCTGTGCAGCATTGGCATGATGGGCCGAATGGCCTATGCCAAATTGCAATGTTACCTCAGTCACAAAAAGGTGGAAGGAAGTTATGTTTTCACCCCTGTCTGTCTGTCTGTCTGTCTGTTTGTCTGTCTGTGAGCAGGATATCTCAAAACGTTTTTCACATTTTCGGACAAAACTTGGTGGACAGGTTCGGTGTGTGACGAGGACAAATTGATTCGGGTTTGTTGAAGATCCGACCTACCAGTAGATACAAAACGTAAACTTTTCAATCTGGCGGAGGTATGCGCTCCACGGAGTGCCGTTCTAGTTATTCCTTGTTATTTATCTCTGAAATATCGAGTGTTTGTCGATTCCCAAGCTGATTATAAACTGCCAGATTGGTGCATCGGGCAAAGGTTCAAAAGTGTCGCCACTTGGATGTACGGTAAGCCGGGCATCCCGTGTGCGAGCATTAGTTGGTGGATGTTAAAGATCCCATGGTGTTTTTCATTCACCAAGAGTCGGTGAGTTATCGCCAGCATCCCGAACAAATGTCTAATTCCCGCCCGAATCACCTTAAGTCAACTTTTAGGCCAGACTAGCTGATTTTTATATTGTAACGGTTTTGAGAAGTGGGTAACGAATTTGAGAAGTGTAACGGTTTTTGAGGAGTGCAACAATTTTGGAGGAAGTGTAACGAATGTAAAAAGTATGGTTTTGGTATGTGTAACACCCTCGTAATGTAAATAATGGTCGCAGCCGTCCTCCTAGTTAATTCCATGAAACTTACACGCAGGTCACGATATATCTTTTTAAATAGTGTATTTCCTTATTCTATGTAGGCTAAATATGTGTTTCCCACTAGATTGACTTTGCATTGTATCAAACAAAATAAGCGTAGGCCCTTGCAATTTCCCCAAACATCTCCGCTCTCCAAAGTTCCTTTCAAAAGGGGTGCGAGTGGTGTTCAATCCCGCAAGCCGCCATTGCCCATGTGCTAATCTCGGAGAAGAAAGGCGTGTCTCCACCTCGTCATAGAGGGGAGGAGTGAGCCAAGTCCACTTGGCCAACCAGCACCGCGGTTAGCGACCCGGTAGGCGTGCCCTCGCAGCCGGCGGCTTGATTCCGCCCCGAGTGATAAAAGCGACTGTAAGGGACTGCTTCACCAGATGACCTGGGAGATGAGCGAAGAGGCGACACCAAGAGGAGCGGTGAGATGCGAAACGCTCCAAGCCAAAGAGGAGAGGTACTCGGAAAGGAAACCAGCTTTGGAGAGACGCGCTGAAAGGAGGGAGACGGCTCCACCAGAAGGAGAGGAGCAGGTGTGCCCGAGCCAGCGCGTGACGTCTAAAGCATCGGCAGCGGATACGCGACGAAGGGTTTTCCCGCCAAAAACCGCGAGGAATTGAGAGCTGCTGCCTCCGACCCTCCTCCCTCTCCAGCAATCCACCTCAAGCCCTACCTGCCTGCAATATCCCCCGTGTAAGTGTGAACGTCGTCTGTCCTACTCGTTGTCTTGGGGTTAAGTAAAATGAATAGTGTAAGTTAACGATTCGCTGTGTGACTGCTTCTTCCATCCATTGCTTGTGTGTGTATAATAAATCTGTTCTTCCTCCGTACTCTGTCTTCTTCTCTTTTCATTCTCTTTCGGTCGCTTTAGAGGTTTCCCGATTGAATATCTGTGGTGCGATCTGGTCAACGTCGGGTGGAATCGGGTTCTAATCGGGGAGTAACTGTTCGGACGCGGTAATACCAACCGCTCGGTAAAATAACATCTAAAACCGCGTCTGTAACAATTGGTTGTCAGGAGTTGGATTCGGACCTGGGACTAAATTTGTTAGGCCCAAATTTTGGAACACCAATTGTACTATTAGAGTAACAATTGGTGTCTGGGAGTGAGATTCGGGGCCCGAACCAAATTTTTTTAAAAACACCTAGAAAAAATTTGGTCAAAATTACGAGCTGCCAAAATTTTGTTGTTTTATAAAACCCGAATTTTGAGATCGCGCCATGGACAATCAAGGCGATCGGATGTCGGTGGGGGAGATAGACGGGTTTGGGGTAACCCAGGACTTAGGGGAAGAAAGGGAGGAGGAGAGCAATGAGGTGGTTGAGGGTGTATCAGACGCACAAAATGGCGCTCTCGCGCACGAGGTTTCAGGCGCGCAAAAAGGCGCCTCGCACGAGCGCGCGGTAGCCGAGCCCGCTGTATCAGCGGGCTTTAACATGCAGCCGTTTGACATGCAGCAGTTCATGGCACAGTTTAGCGAATACATGGCACAGTCGAAGTCCGACAACGAAAAAAGAGCCAGGGAAATGGAGAAAATGGAAAACAGAATGGGGGAGCGACTAGGAAATCAAATCGGGGAATTAGACAAGAAATTTGGGAAGTTAGACAATAATTTTGAGGGGTTAGACAACGGGATAAAAGAGGTAAAGAATGGGTTAACGGGGGTGGAAAATAGAATGGCTGCCCAGGAGAATCAGTTAGAGGGGGTAAAAAATGGGTTAATGGGGTTAGAAAATAGGATGGAAGGCAAATTGCGGGAGATAGGGGAGCAATCCGCCCGAGGAATTAAACAAATGGGAGAGCAGATAGAGGAGGTAAAAATCGGGGTAGAAACCAAATTGGATGCTCAGAGGGATGAATTGGGACAGATGAGGGTGGCATCTACAAAGGGGATGGAGGAGATACGACGAGGGGTAAGTGAGGAGGTTTCGGGGCTACGCGAGGAGGTAAAGCGAGGTGAGAAGCGTATGGAGAAAGAGGTGAGAAATAATACGGCGAAGTTACAAGGGGGAATAGAAGATCTGACGGAGGAGGTGGAACAGCTGACAGAGGGACAGACGGAGTTAGTGGAGCAGGTTCAAAAGAACATTGCGGTACTAGGAGGGTTAAAGGCGACACAAAAAGAAATTAAAAACGAATTAATAGCGACACAGAGGCAATGTCAGATGGTACGTGAGGAACTGACAATGAGGGTGGACGAGGTGACAGAGATAATGGAGACAAAGGACCGGCAGGTGAGGATGCACATAGAGACGGTCACGGTAGCCTTCGAGGACGAACTTGAGGAGACGCACCGAGAAATAAAAGAGGTGAAGCAAAAATTAGAGGAAGTGGAAGAAGAGGTGAGTGAAATTAAGAAGAGACGGACAGAAACTAAAAGAGAAATCCAGGAGGAGGTGATGGAATATGTGCAAGGTCGGTGCTCAACTCATAATGTGATGCTCACTAACCAAATAAAGAGTTTGCAGGTGGCAAAGGAGGTGCGGAGACGAGGTACGGAGGTGAGTGGCAATGTATATGATGTGAGGAAAGCTTCAGTCGGCTTGGGGATTGGTTTGGATCCGGGTGTTCGTGAGAGGCCGTTGGTGAAGTGTGCGACAGGTCTGGTGTGCGAAAAAAGAGGTGTGCGAGAATGTCCGACCATGGGGTGTGTGAGGAAAAAGTGCGCGCCGACCAGTGAGTGTGCTGTCAGGAGTGAGTCGGTCGTAGCGCGTGTGCGAGGGGGTACATGGAAGCGCGGTGTGGTGAGTGTTACGGAGGAGGTAACGAAAGAGTGTGCGCAAGAGGATGCGCGAGAAAGGTGTGTAACGGACAGGTGCATGGGGAAAGAGTGCGCTGTCAAGAGTGAAGGAGAATGCACGCCTGTGGTGAGAGTTACAGAGGATGTAACGAAAGAGTGTGCGCGAGAGGATGCGCGAGAAAGGTGTGTAACGGACGGGTGCATGAGGAAAGAGTGCGCTGTAGAGAGTAAGGGTGAGTGCGCGACCGAGAGTGGAGGTGAGAGTAGTGAGAGTGACACGGAGCGTGAGTTGGTTGTGACAGGTGAGCGAGGATGTACACCTGGAATGGAAGGATGCACACCTGGAATGGTAGAGCGTGTGTGGGAATGCACACTTGAGTTGGTCGTGAGGCACGTGGTTGGGTGTGCGAGTGAACGCACACCTGTGATGGTCACAGAGGAGGTGACCGAGGAAGGGGCGCGAAGAGGTGTGTTGGTGAGGTGTGCGAGCGACGAATGTGTGCCAAGGTGTTCGGTGGTCAGGTGTGTGACCAAGTCGGTGAGCGGAATGAGTGTACCGAGGTGTGTAAGGAAAGGTATGAGGAGCATGGGAACAGCTGGAGGTATGAGCAAGAAAGGGGTAGCATATGCGTTTAAGCATGCAGGTGAGGCATCGACGGTAACCGGGTTAGAGGTTAGAACGACTTATAGCCGAATCGAGCCCTCGGTGCGCGTCGGGCAGCTTCGCGTGCCGCGAGGACCAGCGGGGATCCGAACCACGGCGGTTTCGAAAGAACCGCCGTACGCGATCCACGCTGTGCCTCGCTTGGAACGGCCGCGTCCGGGCTCCACTAGGCGGAGCGGGCAGCCCGATAGGAAGGGTCGTCATGGCGACCACTTTCTATTGAGACGTGCCGGCAGGTCGAGATCGGGACATTGGATGGCTCCACGCCGAGGTGGTGCGTGGGATCTCGGCACGGGTAAGCCCCCGTCCCTGCACCGAGTGCGGGACGTATCCAGCCGCTGGCACAAAACAACCCGTATTCATTGCTCGGCTGTACGAAGCCGGGTTGTAGACGTGAATTGGCGCACCGAGAGGATGTAATAAGTAGACGGGTGATGAGGATAGTGTTTTGGCCCCGAAATTAGAAAAAAAAAGCAAAATTTGATGATGGTACGGTAATTAGCAGTAAATGGCAAATTTTTGATTGGTTGGATTTAGGTGTGCGAAATTGATAGCAGGACCTCCCCGATGTGGTGGGATGGCAAATCCACCATCCCTCACAGTGGGGGCAAATGCGCAATAGTTTATGGGGTGGCTATGACAACCGAGCCAGGGAGGGCTTGGTTATATTGATAGGGATCTAGCGAAGATGACATTAGGTAACGTTAAGGTTTAGATAGCGACTGATACCTGTAGTGGGGACGCAGGTAGTTTAGTGTGGTTGATAATGACGTGGGAGCGCAATAGTTTAAAGGGACGACTGGGAAGCGCAAGTTTCAGAAGGGAGTAGTTAGCTGAGGTGATGCCGTGTGTGTGAAGATTGAACAGGTGAGAATTGAACAGGTGTGATTGCACAGGTGTGCAACTGAACAGGTGAATGGAGCAGTGTATGAGGGAGTAGTGGTGATTGTGTGTTGTGCTGACCAAATGGTCCAGGAAGAAAGGAGGGTGCAGGTGGCACCAGGTGTGAGGGCACAGGTGTGCAACAGCAGGTATGGAGAATGGTAGTGTGGAATAAATGGAGTATTGGAATAGATGGTCGTGGAGTGAGTATGGTGGAAATTGTGGAGTGGAGTGGATGGTGCGAAGGTGTGAATGGGGGAAGAGTGGACCCCCATCACGGATACCCGGGGCGGGTAGTGTAAGTGTTAGGTAGAGGGTACAGGTAAATTGTGGTTGGATATTGGCATCTGTGGTGCGGGTGAAAGAATGGTCTTTGGATGGGTGCATTAGTGATGTGGAAATGGCTGGGCGTGTAGCCTGTTAGTGTGTGTAGTTGGTTGGGCGCTCCACCACTGTGAGGATGTCGGCCAGGTGAGGCCGCAGGTGGGCTCTGGGAGCCGGTAGTAGTTGTTGTGGATGGGGCCTGAGGATCCGGAGGACGGACCCGGGTAGCCCAGTGCCAGAGGGCACCAAGGGGTGACAGAGCCAGGAGAGGGCCTTCCCCAGTTAGTTAGGTTAGGGTGAGGAGCTAGGTAAGCTCGGGTGGCAACTGCAGTGGTGGAGGTGTGCAGGTGGGTAGACCTGCTGGGAGAGCTACACGTCGCAGCCCAGAAATTGTGCGAAGGCACCGGGAGATGAATCGGGGGAGTGAGACCCCAAATTGAGAAGCACCACAGTTTGGTCAATGGGAATTGGTTTTTAGAACCCATAGTGTAAGTTGGCCAATGGATTGGCAGGGAAAGACCCCGGGTAGTGTAAAGTGTGTTAAAGTCATTTAGAGGATAGTTAGGATGAAGTCTCCTCGCACCATCTGCATCCACTCACCTGAGGTGACAGGTACTCCACACCATGCCATGTTTTGATTATTTTTTATGATGCAAATGTTTGGATTGTGAGACGCATCATGACGTGGGTGTGACATTGTGCTTTGATGTTCCATCTCTGCCTCCTTATGAGGATTGATGACGAATTGGGTGATGGCAAATTTTGGTTAGAGGGATTGTGGTGACGAATTTGGTATAGAGGAAATATGGGGAAGACGTGACAGTAGTGACGAATTTGTAAATGGGTAGATTTTGTAAATATGGGGTAAGGGCAAGGGTAGTGTAGGTGACAGGGGGGTGACGTACGGTAGGGACGAGCTTTCTCACTTCGCCCTCCGTACGCATTTCGCCTTGCATTGCCTTATTGACGTGTACCCTTGTGACCTTACCCCTCGCTCAATTGTCTTTCTTTTGTCTCCCACATGACCTGTGCGCCATTGGGTGCCGAGGGGAGCGTGCCTGAGGTGGCCATTGTGCGCCCGAGATTCCCAGAACCAGCATGCATTGCGTTGATGTACCACTTTATGGACCGCTGTTCTGCGGCCAAGTACCACTTGATGGACCCCAGGTTCTGGGGCAGGGCACCTCTGTTGGAGACCGGCCATAGTGGCCAGGGAATCTTGCTTGCGGACCTCGGTAAGGTGGCACCTATGCCAAACAGGTGGACCACCCTTAGTTGGCCCCTGAGGCCCTAAATAAAAAACGAACACAAGTTGTGCTTTATTATTATTTCCAAGTAGGCCGCATGAAGCCAGAAGACGTCGGGAAGAACATCGGCCCAGCAGAGAAAGAGAAGACCACCACCAGTTGCTTTGTTGTGTTTATTAAGAACCATGGTGACTGCGCACCGAGTGGTGCTTTTGGTGCTTTTGGGTGCTTTGGTGGTATTGGTACTGGTGCATCGATGCAATGCGTGCTGTCTCCTCCCTCCCAACAGGAATTTCTTTTTCTTGTTCCCTAAAAAGAGAAAAAAAACAAAAAAACACAGGTCCTGGGTTGCGTTGTAAATAAGAAATCACGTCATTGTAAATAATGCTCCCCACCGTAAATGTATAGTTTGAGAATAATTCCGTAATTCGGTTAGCTGTAGGCTTGAGTCTGTTAGACAGGGTGCAATGCAATAGGGGGACATACTTATTTGTGTTTTAAGATTGTCACACTCAGGGTCAGGTTAATTGTAGAGGGAATTACACCTACGTGTCACACTAAGTTAAAGTTTTGTAGGCCCGAGAGCGGGCCTGAAGAAAGGAGGGTGCAGTGTAACGGTTTTGAGAAGTGGGTAACGAATTTGAGAAGTGTAACGGTTTTTGAGGAGTGTAACAATTTTGGAGGAAGTGTAACGAATGTAAAAAGTATGGTTTTGGTATGTGTAACACCCTCGTAATGTAAATAATGGTCGCAGCCGTCCTCCTAGTTAATTCCATGAAACTTACACGCAGGTCACGATATATCTTTTTAAATAGTGTATTTCCTTATTCTATGTAGGCTAAATATGTGTTTCCCACTAGATTGACTTTGCATTGTATCAAACAAAATAAGCATAGGCCCTTGCAATTTCCCCAAACATCTCCGCTCTCCAAAGTTCCTTTCAAAAGGGGTGCGAGTGGTGTTCAATCCCGCAAGCCGCCATTGCCCATGTGCTAATCTCGGAGAAGAAAGGCGTGTCTCCACCTCGTCATAGAGAGGAGGAGTGAGCCAAGTCCACTTGGCCAACCAGCACCGCGGTTAGCGACCCGGTAGGCGTGCCCTCGCAGCCGGCGGCTTGATTCCGCCCCGAGTTATAAAAGCGACTGTAAGGGACTGCTTCACCAGATGACCTGGGAGATGAGCGAAGAGGTGACACCAAGAGGAGCGGTGAGATGCGAAACGCTCCAAGCCAAAGAGGAGAGGTACTCGGAAAGGAAACCAGCTTTGGAGAGACGCGCTGAAAGGAGGGAGACGGCTCCACCAGAAGGAGAGGAGCAGGTGTGCCCGAGCCAGCGCGTGACGTCTAAAGCATCGGCAGCGGATACGCGACGAAGGGTTTTCCCACCAAAAACCGCGAGGAATTGAGAGCTGCTGCCTCCGACCCTCCTCCCTCTCCAGCAATCCACCTCAAGCCCTACCTGCCTGCAATATCCCCCGTGTAAGTGTGAACGTCGTCTGTCCTACTCGTTGTCTTGGGGTTAAGTAAAATGAATAGTGTAAGTTAACGATTCGCTGTGTGACTGCTTCTTCCATCCATTGCTTGTGTGTGTATAATAAATCTGTTCTTCCTCCGTACTCTGTCTTCTTCTCTTTTCATTCTCTTTCGGTCGCTTTAGAGGTTTCCCGATTGAATATCTGTGGTGCGATCTGGTCAACGTCGGGTGGAATCGGGTTCTAATCGGGGAGTAACTGTTCGGACGCGGTAATACCAACCGCTCGGTAAAATAACATCTAAAACCGCGTCTGTAACAATATTATTATATGATTTGTCTTTCTCCAGAGGCTCATGGAGGAGCTACAACACAAATCCTACGTACATCTAACAACACCAGATTTGACTTCAGACAAACATCCCCTGAACATAATGGGAATTACGTAACTTCCTGGGATACTGCGTACCGGCTCCGCTATCTTTGTGACATCGCTTTTTTCTACGCACATAGTAGATCAAGGAATGAGGAACTTTCTCCCCTAATGGATTTCAATGTATGGGGTTGGTTTGTGACAAACTTGGGACAAAACATTCACCCTCCCTGGTGAACCCCACAAGGAAGTGTGATAATTGTGCCTGTTAAACAAGTCATAGTAGACATGCATTGTAATATATTTGATAGCATTGTACTGTCAAGCTGTTCGATCGTTGATGTAAGCGTTTCAGCACGCACTCTCCAATATCGCTGTGTCCGATCCTCTCGGTTTGCAGAACTTGCAAATTATGAGCGCAACGTCACAAGACAAGTCCACAAGTACAATGCGTACAGGTGAGAGATGCATGCTTGAGGCTCTACATTAGGAACAAATCGCAAGACGTGATGTCATGTCTGCCTGTGCCAATGCTCGTCGTTGAGTCCTCTTGTCTAATTGACTCTGTACACATTTTCTTCCTTCAGGAAAGCAGCGTCTGCCATTGCGAAATACCCACACAAAATAGAGAGTGGTGGCGAGGCAAAGAAACTGGTATGTCGATTCGAGTGGTGATGCAACGAGCCAGAGTTGTGGCTCCAAGTTGTGACATTATCACTAAATGTCCGTGTCGGTGTTTGTTGCATCCCGGCGATGGCGAGGCGTGTGAACGGTTTAGGTTGTTTACCTGCATGGCTCCAGGTCAACTGGGATGATGTGACACAAATTGTTGTGTTCACCACATTTTACCTGCATGTCGTCATCCCTCCCTTAATTTATCCCTCTTTCTCACCTGCAGGACGGTGTCGGGGACAAAATTGCAAAGAAGATTGACGAGTTTTTGACGACGGGGAAATTGCGGAAGCTGGAAAAGGTGTCCTACACAATGGTCCCATTACGAAATGCTTTCTCGGCTTTCCGTATTATTTTAATGGAACACAAAATTCACAAGAGAGAGATGACTGATAAATCCACATTCTACAGAGGGGCCCAAGGTTTCCATAGACATGGTCGCTTGGTAATCCATTGGTCTTGTTTCTGTAAGGTGATAGTGAGTTAAATGGGCTCAGGTACTCGATGTGACCACCACCTACAGCTGATCTGTGGGTGGTAGTGTGAGGGGGACTGGAGTGGGGTGTTACATTTCCCATCTGGTGTCAAATTCTGATGCCATATCTGGAAATCCCAACCTTCCATGACACCATTAAGTTCTTGATATTTTAAAAGGATGTACAAGTTCCATGCGAACTTTGACCTCCACCTGAGATATCAAAGAGCATCCATATGATGTCATGTCTTCCATCAGTTCATATGAGCTCCTCGCCATGGGCCTGTATCTCGGTGATCCCTTTTAATTGTCCCCCGTCGCACAGCGGAGCGAAAGGGGGACTATGGTTTTCCCCTCCGTCTGTGTGTCCGTCCGTCTGTCCGTGCGTGCGTGCGTAAGCGAAGGACCGCATTCGAATTTGGTGTGTGGGTGCAACCCACGTCAAAATCCAAGATGGCCGCCGCCATGTATGTCTGATGCCATGTATGTCTGAACCTTGTGAGCTGAATATCTTGAAAAATAAGCGAAGTACCAACTTCTAATCTGGTGTGTGGGTGTATCTAGGCATAAGGAAGAACGCTATTGAAAATTGGGTTGCCACGTCAAAATCCAAGATGGCCGCCGCCATGTATGTCTGAACCTTGAGATGAATATCTTGTTCTCTTTGGGTATTATTAAGCCTCCCCTATAGGATTGGGGAGACTTGTACCTGTTGTAAGGTTTGTTTCTGCAATTAGTGCCCCCAATTTTTAATGGTACCTCAGAGTTTATTTGATCTCTCGGAGTATTAAACCCACCTTGTTCTCCCTTTTTCCTGCCAATTTCCGAGCTGTATGCCTGAGCCGGCTGGAACTTTCAGAATGAAATTTGGATCAATACTGGGAATATAAAGTATACAGAGTAGACATTTTTTGGCCTAAGGTCGTGAGCTAATTATAGACATTTTTGTCCGATCAGAACGAAATTGCCCTCTCTAGATAGCCTCGAGCAAGGCACATTTATGCTTGGTTTACATGATACCCCTTCAGGTTAAAGGTCAAGGTAAAATGGTAGTCTGAAAAAATAAAACTTTGGATCACGGGTGCCAGTGGAGGCTTACCCTTGGGGATTGCTTTGTGATTACAGATGTCTAGTTACCTCCGCCATCAAAGGTGAACGGAGGTTGTGTGTTCACCTATGTTTGTCTGTGAGTGGGTTATCTCAAAAGGTTATACACCGATTCGGATGAACCTTGGTAGACAGGATGGGTGTGTGACAAGGACAAATTGATTAGATTATGGTGAAGATCCGGATTGTGATCTGGCCTAACTGTGGGATACTGATACATCATGCAGTTTCCATGGTTACATCTATGTTTACTTTTATATCATGCTTGGTGCATTTCACGTATTAATTTGGCCTGGCCGAGGTATGTGCTCTACCGAGTGCCGTCCTAGTTGAATTTGTTTTTGTCACCTTTGTCTACCTAAGCTGTCCTTGCCATCAGTGTTTTTTTTTTTTGTTTTTTTTTGTATACTGAATCGAGGCTCGTGAAAGAGCGTGCTGAAGTTTGTAGCTATAAACCTTGTTTCAGGTTTCACACTCGCGTGTATTTATTTCTTTATTAGTCCCCTACCGGTGTACACTGGAGGGGACTATAGGTTTGCACTCCGTCCCTCCGTCTGTCAGTCTGTCAGTCCGTCATGCAAAGAACAGTTTTCCGGACTTTTTTTTCTAAACTCTTAATGCTAATGATTTCAAACTTGGTACATGGTTTCCTCATGATAAGTTACAGACCAAGTTCTAACTTCACGACGTTTCGATCATTTTTGACAAAGTTATGGCACTTTGACCTTTGGGAATTTCCCCAGCAGTTTTCCGGACGACAGACTGCCGGTAGGGGACATGTATTTCAGCGCAATACTCAGAATGCTTGTTTCATTGGGTTTTTTTTCTTTCTTTTTTTTGTATACAGTGTCAACGCTCATGTAAGAGCTAACGCATTACACACGAAAACAAAAAACATACAATAAATAAATAAAGGGAGCGGGAGACAAGAGGGGGAGAGAGAGGAAAGCATACAAGCACAACATAAGTCGAGAACAGGGATGTCGGTAGATCTGTGGAAGGAAGAGGGCTGGGGGCGGCAGGGGTGAGGGAAGGGGTACTCTGGATAAAGCAAATTAACACCACTAGGAATTTCAGGAAAGAAGTTGGAGATTGAAAGAGGTGGATTTGGGGTGTTTTAATGGGGGTAGAAAAGACCAAGGTTTTGGATGGGTGAAGATAGATGGTGGTGAACAGCTGTTTTATAGACCTGGAGGGAGGAGAGGGATTGAAGAGAGTGTGGGACATTGTTCCAGAGGTGGGAGAAAAGAGGAATGAACGAGTTAAGTGTGTATTTTGAGAGGCAGAGAGTCTTGATTTTGGCAGTTTCACCAGAAGAGGGTTGCTGGAAGATCTTGTGCGTCCTGCAGGAATATTTGGGGGACAGAGCACAGAAAGAGCAAGGGGAGGGAGCAATGCTGGAGAGGAGTCGGTAGAAGACAGACCACCAACCTAACCTGCCTGCGGTGGGAGAGTGATAGGCCCTCAGAAGCAGCTTCATCGCGGGAGATACCAATGATTCTGAATGCTTTGGTTTCAACTGCGTGAAGCAGAGCTAGGTGTGAGGCAGGAGCACCAGCCCATAGGGGAGAGCAGTATTCCATCAAGCTGCAGATGAAAGTTTTGTATGTGGTGAGGAGCACAGAGATGCCAAGGAAAGACTTCGCACGACGGAGGATGCCCAGTCGGTGACTGGCTTTGGAGGCCAGCTTGGAAATCTGTTTTTCCCAGGAAAGATAATGGTAGATAGTGAGACCCAAAAGCTTGAGTGACAGAACTTCTTCGAGAGGATTGTTCAGAAAGTAGATGGGAGGGTTGTCCAGACGGTCTTTTCGGAGAGATAGTGAGAGTGTGAGATTTATCAGGATTGAAAGACATGTTTTACTTGTTTGCCCAGTTTGTGATTTTGTCCAGGTCTGCAGAGAGTGAGGAGGCTGCAGACTGCCGATCTGAGGGTTGAGATATGGAGCAGCAGATAGTGGAGTCATCAACAAAGAGATAGAGAGGATTTTCCAGAGAGTCGAAGAGATCATTAATGAAGACCAGAAAAAGCACAGGGCCCAGAACACTGCCTTGGGGAACTCCAGCCTGAACAGGAAGGGGAGATGAGAGAATTCCATTCAGGGCCACACGATGACCGACCAGAGAGGAAGTCTGCAAGCCAAGCATGGAGATTTCCATGGATACCATAGGAGGAGAGTTTGGTGAGCAGAGCTCGGTGCCAGACCCTATCAAAGGCACGTGATATGTCAAGGGAGGCAGCTCTGATTTCCTGTTTGGCATTGAGAACCTCCATCCATTGTTGAGACAGCAGAAGCAGCATGTCCAGAGTAGAGAGACCTGGTCTGAATCCAAATTGATGATCAGAGATCAAGCCATTGGAGAAGAGGAAGAGTTTAATATCCGAAGCGATGATTGATTCTATGACCTTGCTGATTATTGGGAACAGGCTGATCGGTCTGCAGTTGCAAGGATCTGCGTTGTCCTGATTTCGTTTCCATCTGTGCCCTTGGTTCATGATGTGAGGAATCCAGGTTCATATCCCATACATCAGAGGTGCTTGTTTGTCCATTGTCTACTGATCAATGTCTTTGCCATTCATATAAAAGTTAATTGATGTCTACTAATGTCCTAGTAACGTGAAAGTACACCGATGTCTAACAACGCCATTGCCCTGTGTGTGATTTTAAAAATTTTTTTAAAGACTCGTCCACATATCTTAAATCTATCAAAACAATAAAACACCCCTTTGGCTGACCGATTTTATTGTTCTTATTGTTTTGTGTTTTCCCCATGAGATCAGAGAAGATGACTCATCCTCGGCAATCAATTTGCTTGCACGCGTCTCAGGTGTCGGGTGAGTGCTCTGGCATTGAATTGTGGGCATTGGTTTATGTTCGACGTGCTTCTGGGATGGCCTTTTTTCCCGGTGAAGATTAGTAGTAGCTAGCACGAGTACCCGGCGTTGCTCGGTGCTGTTCTAATCCTGTTGGCATTTTGAAGAAATCAATTTCTCTTTTCGTATAGATAATCTGGATTTTTAAATTCTGAAATTGTATGTCGTATAACTATTGCAAGTTTGTCTGACTGAGTTAAAATTAACAATAGTTGCATTTAAAAGTGGAACTTGTCCTATTGATTATTTACAAATGTCCTCTCTGCCCATAACCCAGACCTGCTGCAGCCAGGAAGTTGGTGGAGGAGGGAATCGACAGTCTTGAAGGTTAGACGTGGGTGCTTGAGACATTTCAACATCGGGATGGGAAGATGATTGGCAGTGTTAAAGTTAAGGGCCAAAGTACCTGTCTGCATGACATGTAACCCTTGGTCACGAACCAGCTGCTCTGGAATAGTCCTTCGTGGGTACCTTAGCGGTGTTTAACGATATATTTTATAACGACTTCAGTGGAATTCCTACTTTTCTTACTTTCATTATCTTTCTCCCTCCAGCTCTCCAAAAGAATGAACATAAGTTGAACCACCACCAGAAGATCGGACTTAAGTAAGGCACTGTCCTGTAAGGTACTTGCTGCATTTTCCTGTAAAGTACTTGCTGTACTGTCCTGTAAGGCACTTTTGTGTAAGGTATTTCCTGCACTTTCCTGTAACGTCATTCCTGCACTATCCTCTAAGGTACTGTTCTGTAAGGTACTGTTCTGTAAGGTACTGTTGTCAGTGCAACAAGTACTTCACAGATCATGTAAGGTACTGTTCTATAAGGGACTGTGCTGCAAGGTACTTGCTTCACTATCCTGAAATGTACTTGCACTGTGCTGCGAGATACTGTCCTGGAAGGTACTCACAATGTCCCGTAAGGTACTGTCATGTAAGCATTGTCCTGTAAGGTACTTGCTGCATTTTTCTGGAAGGTCTTTGCTGCACTGTCCTGTAAGGTACTGTCCTGTAAGGTACTTGCTGCATTTTCCTGGAAGGTATTTGCTGCACTGTCCTGTAAGGTACCTTTGACATTGTCATGTAAGGTACTCAATGTCTGTCCTGTAAAGTACTTGCTGCACTCTCCTGTACAGTAGTTGTATCAAGCACCATTCTTGTTCACAAGAATGGAAGCTAAGCACTATAATTGTGTTTGTTGCCAAAGGTATTGGGACAGCACACGCAATATTGAAGCAAATCCAACCTGTATATCAAATGTATCTATTTTTCCCACAATGCAAAGCAACTTGCAAAATCTTGAGTTGTCCATGAGGGCCTGTTGTCCTCATTGATGGATATGGTTATGCTAAAGGGAGCATGATAATTACGGACATCCGAGACGACTTCCAACCCCATTGACACCAGCTTGCTTCATCATTTAGCGAATTCCTGTGTGCCAGGTATTTTTCAGACTTCGAATTGAGGATTCCTCGTGCGGACATGGAAAAGATGCAGGTGCGTTTGTGCTGTCAAAACACCCCCAATGTCCCCCTGGCTTTTTGGGAATCAGCACCGGTTTGTCTTCAACAAGGCCGGTGGTGCTGATTTCAATAACCTGCATATTTGTTTATATTTTGATGACTGTTTTTTTCTTCTTCCTTTTTTGAATAACCTGATAAGATAAATGTAGTTGAGAAATAAAGTGTGGTTTGTTTGTGGTTGTGAAGGAGATTATCATCCGGGAGGTGGCCAGTGTTGATGAAGACTTTATTGCGTCGATCTGTGGTTCTTTTAGAAGAGGTAACGCAAGTATTGCTGGGGCTGGGATTGGGATTTTGAGGGGAAGGGGGTTATGGGGAAAAGGCGATGGTATTTTATGGACCAGTGAATATGGACTGATGGCCGTTTGACTTCCTCTTCCTTACCATAAACAAGCCTCTGTCTTTCATGTTAACAAGCAAAGACTCATTCGCACAACAGTTGGACCTTTTCATCCTCACCTCTGGCAATGATTATCCCGAGGGTCTGCACACCTGCACAGATGAATGTGTAACTTTTGAAATGATGGGTCTGAATGCTGCGTACGGATTACCCAGAATGCCATGCTGTATTATTTATTTCACGTGTAGGTTCCCAGGCCAGTGGTGACATAGATGTGCTCCTTACGCACAAGGACTACACATCAGATGGACCAAAACAGGTACATGCTTGCAGGACCTGGATCTGCTCATATCGGACGTGTGCAACTCGGAGTGAATACTGATCCAGCTGATCCTTTAATTTAAGAAATTCAGCTTATCTATGTCGACATACTGATACATCATGCAGTTTCCATGGTTACATCCATGTTTACTTTAATATAATGCTTGGTGCATTTCACGTATTAATTTGGCCTGGATTTTGGCTTCTCAGCTCAAGGAAGAGTTGAAAGACAGAGGGAAGGCCAAATAGATGGAAAGAATTACGAGTGTATAGGAACTAGGAAGATTTTTTTTTTTTTTTTTTTTTTTTACAAATAGCTCGAGTAAACATAGCATTTGATATAAGGAGAAGATTATTTGACACGTTAAATGACCAAAGGGAGAACTTGGACTGGATGGAACATGGATGACTGTTCCACAGATGGAAGAAAAAGAGGGATTAAAGATTTGAGCTGAGCTATCAATATGGATTATGGTAGACAAGGCAGTGGCTTTGCCGACGAGCGTGTTCTTTCAAGCGCGGCTTGAGTCAGCCAGACGATCGAGAGTGCTGAGGGTGCAAGACCAGAATAGTCAGGTGTGGGACAGGAGCATGACCTGTGGCTCAGCGTCCTTCTTAGGCATTTCTCAGCAATCCAAGGCATCAAGAGGTGTGCCGGATGTGATGCAGCGGTTCCGGCTCAAAGTGGGAGGCCGTACCCCACGGAGCTCCTCATGGATGATTCGTGCGTTGTGGTTGGAGGAGCACAAAAGAGCGTTTTCCTTTTGACTTGTCAAAGCAAACTTTCATATGCGGCCTTTAGGTGTCGCACATCACATATCGTCACCTTCGTGCCATTCTTGCTCAAGTCGAAAAAAGCGTTTACGACATCATCCCAAAAAACGATTTTTTTTTTTCAGCCATCTGGATCAGTACTGAATTTAAATTCTGTTAAGTGAAGAAAACCTAGATTATCATTGCATGCAATTGTAGAGAAACATGTAACTAAGCTAAATTTATAAATAACAGAGATTATAAATCACCGTGAGCAATTTTGGCTTGAGCAAATCACCGTGAGCAATTTTGGCTTGGGCAATTATGGCACGGAGAAGTGCTAGAGACAATATTGCTCACGGTTCTACCTAAATGCTGACGACCCTTTGGAACGAATAATCAAGAAATTAATTTTTATGATACATTGACTTTGTTTTCATTTATACACTAGTTTTTTAGGTCATCTCCTTCCGGAGATAGGTCACTAATAATGCCGGTCTCGATGTCCGTCCGTCCGTTCCCACTTTTTTCAATTAGGGTTATAGAGATGGGTTAGGGTTCGTTGAATTTAATGGGAGGAGTCATTTATTTCGGTGATATACGATGAGCGGAAATGGCACGAAATGTTGAACAAATACATTTTTTTCGGCGAAAAAAACGTGTATTGACATTCTATTATGAATTGACAGTAACTAGACACAATAACCAATCACCGGATAACAAAATGTCATTTTCGATAAAATTCGACTTGAGCAAGAATGGCACGAAGGTGACGATATACTCTGTAGTACATAACACAAAATACCTGCAGAGGTAGTAACATGCGTGTTCATCCCATATATTTAAACCCCATGAGTATGGTTATATTGTTCACCTGCTGCTAGCATTGTCCTTGACCGTCCAAAATCGCACCTGTTCATTATTACTTGCTCGAAACGTTGATTGTGCCGTCCATTTGTTTTCTTGCTTTGTGCGTTCTTCAAATTCTTCGTTCTGTGGGGAATTGGGGTCACAGGGATCAAATCGGGAAAAAATTTTTTAACTCGATATTTGATATTGGGTAATTCCTGGTGAAATGTTTTGCCATCTTTGAATTTGCTTTAGGTGGGAAGCGTAGGGATTTACGATGGCACGCCATCGACTTCACTGTCGCTTTTCACTTGTGCTTGTGAAGAAGAATGAATCGCTGTTGCGGATTTAGATGAAAAGAATGTTTTCCACATTATTCCACCTTGTTAAAAAAAACAACAACTTTTGTACTGACGGAGTTCAAAGTGAGTGTCGTGGCCTTTTCTTTATTTTTCTTTCCTCCAAGCATTCTCTTTGCTGTTTGTCTTTTCCAGCCTCAACTGTTACGTGACGTCTTACAACACCTGCAGGACACAGGGTTCATTACAGATACACTTTCCCATGGAGACACCAAGTTCATGGTGAGAGCAACTTTGCGGTGCCCAGTGTACTTGTACTGAGAGCTCAACCGGCGGTCTTCGTCATTTTCAGAATACCTTTCCCTAGACCTGTTTTTGCTCCGACGAAGGGTTAACGCTCCATAAAGATGAACCGCACCTCGCTTCCACTGTGGTTTTCATGTACTATTGCCAGCGTTCGGTTGATAAAATATATTCGACCTGTCTGCCGATGCAGACCGACACCGGCTTTCACCATGACCGGTATTCCATAATACAGCGGTAGTTTTACCTGTCTCGGATTTATTAATTGTTCATGTGTTGTTTGCCCTCCAGGGTGTGTGCCAACTCCCTGGTGATTCGGATTGTGCCGAGAAGCCCCATCGCCGTTTGGACATACGGTTAGGTTTGCTATACTCATCACGCTCCGTGCACTCGTACCTACCTACATTCGCTACCTAGAATGAATTGGTCCTTGTTTTCAGGTTACTGCCCAAAGACCAGTACAGCTGTGGTGTGCTCTACTTTACGGGCAGTGACATCTTCAACAAGTCCATGCGCTCTCGTGCCCTCGAAATGGGGTTCACTCTCAACGAATACTCATTGAGGCCTATCGGCATTACCGGTTTGTACATTCATCGCCATGCATTTTTGTTAATGTGCCGCACGTGTTTTTAACCTGTAGTTTGTCGGAATGCAAATCAAATCGTGGAGCTTAAATAATGCAGGTGATCATTTTATACATAACATCATCAGCTGTCTTTACCCCTCAAAGAAAAGTTTCTGCAGCCACTTTTACCAACCAGGAAGGGTCTCTCGCCCACCCCCCAGGGGTAGAGAATTGTGGTACGCACATAGGATAGACAGAAACCATGTGTTTTACCCCTTGGGCTCAGCAACTTGTAGCCAATTCAAAGTATCATGCTTGAGTAACACAGGAAGTAGCAATGCGTTTCCACATTGTGAGCATTTATCTGGTAACGTGGGCAGGTTATGTGTTTGGCATGTCCATGGGATTAACTCATCGGTGCCCAATGTGTTATGCCCAAGGTGTACCTGGAGAACCTATTCCCATTTCCTCAGAGGAGGAAATATTTGCCTTCATCGAGTGGTCCTATCGCAGCCCAGCACAACGCAATGAATGAGACTCCGTTGTGACGTCACGGGAGCGAAAGTTGATGCAGTATGTTGATGTCAAGGGAGCGGCACAGGGAATAATCTTTTCATACAAGAGGAAGCGGCAGGTGTTGTTTGCTCCAAGCTTTGGAAGAGGCTGTTGTGGTTATAATTCAAAAGGATGACGAATGCTTGACCAATATTTGTTTTAAAAAAAGGGTTTGCTGGGATACAAGTTGTGAAGCATTTTCGCAATTTGATGGTAACATCTAAAATAAACGATTTTGTTTTTCAATATGGCGTATCTTGGAGACCGATCTAGTATTTATTTAAACTAGTACACCCGCACACTACAGGAGGGGCAAGAAGGTTCATTCCTCTTTGGGGTATATAGATTACAGTCGATCTATGGTCGGGTCTCAAGAAAATTGTGTGTGTTCATTTACCAAGTTTCTTGTGGAGAGATCGCCAAGTGGTTTAAGCATTCGAGCAAGCATTGCTTTCAAAACCGTTAAGGAACGGCTGGCTTAGCAAGCGCTAGCTAGCTGCTTGGTAAATGAGCACAACCCGGTCTTCCTCCCTTTCAGTTTTGTATCAAACAGCAGGAGTGAGTTTAAAAAGTTCACTACGAAAAATGCCACGGTAGCGACAGAAAGGGCCATGTTATTAACCCAACATTTGTGGGGTATATAGAGGACCGTAGATTTTCGCTCAGTTCTGTAAGTAAACCTTACTTCACGGATGTCGGGATTCCTCCAAATTTATTCATTTAGTGTTATAAAGAGCATTAGCGACTGTTTAAAAACCGAAGCATACGTGTTTGTGGTTTATAATATTGTTACTTCCTGTAGAAGCCGTTGCTCCCACGGAAGCGACATTATAACTATAAGCTATTTATACACATTATTACTGCAGGAAAAACGCCTTGGGGAAGTGGGACATTATTAGTATTAATATTGTTTTGTAATAACATTAATAAAATATGTGATTATCATAAATTTTGTTATTAAAAGCGTCTTTGGAAAAAGGCCACGATAAATCTTCTTCTTTGGAAAAACGCGACGATAAAGCTAATTTAACATTGATATACACCTCAACATGCAACCTCATTGACGGCAATGGCAGGGAAAACCCGCTTGGGGGAGAAAACCCTCTTGGGGAGGGGGTCAAATGAATGCGCTACAACCTTCATTATGGAACCCTTCGTCATCCTGTGAAGTTTGGTCGAGATAGGATAAGTAAGGACGGAATGTATTGGCGTCAAAAATTCATCAGACAGACAGACAGACATACAGACAGACATGAAATGGCGTATTTTAGTATGATAATGTTTTTGTTGAAGGAAACAGAAGAGATTGGTTTTGCTTTAAGGGAGGGAAGCAGTGGAAGTACGAAGGCAATTGGACTCCAAACGAGGAGAGAAGAGAACTTCCTGCTAAACTGACATACTGTCCAATTGATCATTTTAATACAAAATATGCTTTGTTGCAAATGTTCCACAACATGAACAGATTCATGCAAGGTTGAAGTTTGCAGTAACGTGGGGTCTTTCATTCAGAGAGTATTCTTCTTCTTCCATGTGCAGTGCAAGGATGTGGGGTAGCATCATTGGCCAACTTGCCAATGTGCCACTGATGCCCTCTGTAGGTTAGTTAGAGCAGGAATTTGTAATTTGTTCATGATGCCGGCGATAGCTCGCCGACTTCGCGAAGGACACCATGGGATCTTTACGTTCACCAGCTAATGCCGACAAGATGGGATGCCCACTTTAACGTTCTATTCGAGGGATGGCACACACATTGATGAAACACTTGAGATCACAGTTTATAGTTGGGTCAGGATTCAAACCCAGGCTCGGCAGTGAGTGTGCATACCTCTGGGTAAGCCATCCTGCTGGTCTGAAAGAGTAGTTGATGCATGGAATGATGGATGTCCTTGGAAAGGTTGTGGCAGCAGAATCGGTAGATGTGTTTAAATTTGAGTTTGGCAGGCATCCACAGGGTGAGCAATGAGCCCCAGGAGTAATACCATATTATAGTAATAACAGTGATACATAATAACAGGAGTAATAATAACATATCTTACTATAATTCACCAAATGTCCGTCCGTCTGTCCGTTCGAAGGTACCGCAAAAACGGCTCAACCGATCGCAACGATATTTTGGGTGGGTAATCATCGGACCCCCTGGAGTAAAATAGGCTATATTGTTTTTTCAATTTTTCCAAGTTTTCCGATTTTCCAAACACGATGGAATAATATTTACCGATATGAACAGTGATGTGGCTTTTTTTGAAATTCTACAAATACTGTTTAGATTTTGATGAGAATTACGAACCTGCAGCGAATGCGGAAGTGGACAGATGACGGCAATGCGCAGGTTTGATAATATCGCAATACAACCGTCATTCAATCGTAATGTTAAATCGTTAAACGTTAATCGTGTTAATCGTTTTGTTAAAGTATCAATTGATGATTGGAATTGAGTGAATACAATGACGATTTTTAATTCGTAATTGTATTCACCCAACCGTTACGGAACTTCACATCAGGCTTTAAATATTTGTTTATGTCACAAATGTTGTTAAAAGTATTTTTTTATATTAATGTTATTTAATTTGTGATTGGAGTTATGCTGTTTGGAATGAAAAAAAAGATATCGAGTTCAAGTGAATGACGAAATGTCGTGACGGTTTCTACTTTCTAAACGTAAAATTCGCGGATCGCCATATGCACATTCGCCATTGACTGGGAATGGAACACACATACCTGTTTGTTTGCAAACAGGTACGTTTTTCGTGGAAGTTCTTCACAAACTTGCTGTCCATGTCTGACATGCGACTGAAGGTGCTACAGGAATGTGGAATATATTGGTTTCATGCTTTAGCATTCACCGTTTTTGCATTGTCTGTTTGCTTCTGGCCTCCAACCCATGCGTAGCACGGGTACCTCACTAGTTACAGTAATACCACAATTACAATACCTCATTCGACATCGAGTGCATCCATATGACGTCCACCGTTGTCACGGAACAAGTTAATTTTTCTCCACGTGTGGTGTCATATACCATGTGTTATGGTGCCAACTGCTTCCTGAATGCGTTGTTTCAGTTCATCAACAGATACCATGCGATGTTCTGCAACCTTAGCTTTAATGTACCCCCACAGAGCATTCTCACAGGTGGTCAGGTCAGGACTGCGTGGTGGCCACAGATGTGTTGGCTAAGACCTGCCAATTCAACGGTTTGGAAAAAAATAATAATAAAATAACCACCTTTAGAGGCCATTTTTCCCCCGCAAAGCCTTTTTCGGGCACCGTGGTTGTTGTTGTTTTTGTTGGTCCCCTTTTTGAAGCAATATTTTATGGCCGGATGCCCTTCCTGCCGCCAACCCTGTTTCTCGCCTTTTACGACAAACAGGGAATTACCAGTGAACTGGTACTCAATTAGCCGACCTCGGAAGGATGACAGGCTGTCAACCCCCCTGGCGTTAATTCAGCGATCGACCGGGATTTGAACCCAGGATTTGAACCCAGGATCCTAGGATCCTAAGCTGGCACCCTAGCCGCTAGGCCAACACCAGGGTTTGGAAAAATTTGATGGAGGTAATTTCGTACCACACATGCATGATGCAGAGGTGGCCCATCCTGCTGGAAATAAATCTCATGGGCTAGTCCAAGTCCAAGTTCAGGTGTGAGGTCATTCTCCAACATATACAGATATGACTGCTGGTTGACTGACATTAAAAAAAGTAAGGACCAATGAGGTGGTGGGCAGATAACGTCGCCCAAGCCATAACATGTGGTTGATGGTCTTGCACTTCAACATAATGTGGATTAGCATCACTCCAAAAGTAAACATTGTTTGGAGATGACCTGAGGTAAAGAGCACACTTTATTGTCCCCCGTCGCACCGTGGAGCGAAAGGGGGACTATGGTTTTCTCCTCCATCCGTACGTGCGAAAGCGAAGGACCGAATTCTAATTTGGTGTGTGGGTGCAACCCACGTCAAAATCCAAGATGGCCGCCGCCATGTATGTCTGAACCTTGTGAGCGGAATATCTTGAAAAATAAGCGAAGTACCAACTTCTAATCTGGTGTGTGGGTGTATCTAGGCATAAGGAAGAACACTATTAAAAATTGGGTCACCACGTCAAGATCCAAGATGGCCGCCTTGCGTCTGCCACTTTGTCAACTCACATCACTTCACCGACGGGGTACCTAGGCGTAACGCTTGTTTAATTTCTATTTTTTGTATACAAAGTCGAGGCGGACATAAACAGAAAACACATAAAATATACAATAAAGGGAGCGGGAGAGAGAGAGAGGGAAGCACAACAGTTTCAGGATCACTCATCACTAAATATAACCTTTGATATTTTAGGAATTGTATTGAATTGACTGTCACGAGCTGTCAACCTGTTTTCATGATCTGCATCTGGTAGTTCACAAATCACAGTTGGTTTATGTGGTTTCATGAGAAGGTCTTCTTTCATAGTGTGACGTAACGATGAATACGAAACACTCAACTCTGCAGAACGTTTCCTTAATGATTTTTTTTTCTTCTGAGATCTGATCACGGCTGTTTTAATGTTTTGAATTCCCAAATCAGGAATTTTTGATCGTCCGCTGCGCTTGCTGTCGGGCACACTTCCAGTCTGAAATTCCTTTTTTCCCCAAAAATGAAGATTTGATTTTGACGGTGCTGGATTTCCAAACCGCTCCTCCAAGTCCTGCACCTGTTTCATCGTCTTGTTTGTGTTTCTCTTCTCTTCCACTGGAAATGGATTGGTGTCTGCCATCTTGGTTTAATGTATTATTTGTACTAGCAACGGTACCTGCCCTGTGGGCGGGGCTTCAATTGGGAAGCCCAAATGAAAAGGTAAAATATCAGAAATTGAAGGCTTTTTTATTTTAAACGATTCATATAAACATCCGTTAAATCATATCACACGCAAATCATCAAAATCTAAACAGTACATGGCTAAACAGTACATGGACGATCACGTACCACGTACGTCTTGCGTCTCGCTTGCTCTCATGTTGTCCCGATAATGATCCTTCCGCAGGTTCATCTACGGAAACCTTGTTACGACTTTTACTTCCTCTAGACATTCAAGTTCTCTCATCTTTTCGGTGCACGGGCACGAGCCGAGAACGGCCTGTGCAGGGGCTGATCCGAGGATCTCATCCGTCCGATCGGTTGTAGCGACGAGCGGTGTGTACAAAGGGCAGGGACTTAATCAACGCGAGCTGATGACTCGCGCTTACTGGGAATTCCTCGTTCGTGGGACACTGTCTCAAGCCCCAGTCCCCATCACGGATGGGGCTCAGCGGTTTACCCGAGCCTGACGGCGAAGGGCAAGGTACACACTGGCCCGTCCAGTGTAGCGCGCGTGCGGCCCCGGACATCGAAGGGCATTAAACGTTCATTAAACATTAAACGTTCATTAAAGGATTACGAAACGAAAAACATTACGAAATTACGTTCACACCGTCACGTCAAACACTACCGTGAACACACATCGTCACAATAAGAACATCGTCACAATGAACGTTTTTTTTTGTTGTTTTTTTTTTTTTGCATACTGAATCGAGGCTCGTGAAAGAGCTAACATTAACTTCACAAACAAATCGACCAGACAAACAAAATACACAAAAAGAGTGAGCGGAAGACAAGATGGGGAGAAAAGGGGAAGCACACACACACACACAACATCCGAGAGCAGGGAGATGTGTGGAAGGGAGAGGGCCCGGGGGGAGGAGGCGTGGGAAGGGGGGTGGGGGGGGGGGGGAGGGAGAAGTATAAAGCACAAGGACACCAAGGACTTCCAGGACAAAAGTTGGTATTTCAAAAAGTGGAATTGGGGTGAAATTAGCGGGGGTAGAAAAGATCAAGGTTTTGGATGGGGGAAGATAAGAGATGGTGGTGAACAGCTGTTTTAAAGACTTGGAGGGTGGAGTGGGATTGAAGAGAGTGAGGGAGTTTGTTCCAGAGGCGGGAGAAAAGAGGAATGAAGGAGTGAAGGTGAGCAGAGTCTTGATTTTGGCAGTTTAACCAAAAGAGGGTTGCAGGCAGATCTTGTGCGACCTGTAGGAATATTTGCGGGACAGAGCCCAGAGAGAGCTGGGGGGGGGGGCAAGGCCAGAGAGGAGTCGGTAGAAGACGGAAAGACCACCAACCTGCCTGCGGTGAGTGAGTGAGAGGCCCTTGGAGTTAGCTTCATCGCGGGAGGTTCCAATGATTCTGAATGCTTTGGTTTCAACAGCGTGAAGGCGAGCTAGGTGTGAGGCAGGAGCACCAGCCCAGAGGGGAGAGCAGTATTCCATTGAGCTGCGGATGAAAGCCTTGTATGTGGTGAGGAGCTCAGGTGTGCCAAGGAAGGACTTCGCACGACGGAGGATGCCCAGTCGGCGACTGGCTTTGGATGCCAGATTTGAAATGTGGTTTTTCCAGGAAAGATCATGGCAGATAGTGAGACCCAAAAGCTTGAGTGACAGAACTTCTTGGAGAGGATTATTCAGAAAGTGGATGGGAGGGTTGTCCAGTCGGTCTTTTCGGAGAGACATCGTAAGAGTGTGAGATTTGTCAGGATTGAAAGACATGTTCCACTTGTTTGCCCAGTCTGTGATTTTGTCAAGGTCTGCAGAGAGTGAGGAGGCTGCAGACTGCCGATCTGAGGGATGAAGAATGGAGCGACAGAGAGTAGAGTCGTCAGCAAAGAGATAGAGAGGATTTTCAAGAGAGTCAGAGAGATCATTGATGAAGACCAGAAAAAGCACAGGGCCCAGAACACTGCCTTGTGGAACTCCAGCCTGAACAGGAAGAGGAGATGAGAGAAACCCATTCAGGGCCACACGTTGACTACGACTAGAGAGGAAGTCCGCCAGCCATGCGTGGAGATTTCCATGGATACCAAAAGAGGAGAGTTTGGTGAGCAGAGCGGGGTGCCAGACCGTATCGAAGGCACGTGATATGTCAAGGGAGACTGCTCTAATTTCCTGTTTGGCATTGAGGACCTCCATCCATTGTTGAGAAAGCAGAAGCAGCATGTCCACCCGAGTGGAGTGTCCAGGTCTGAAACCAAATTGATGATCAGAGATCAAGCCATTGGAGAAGAGGAAAGATTTCATATCTGAAGCAATGATGGATTCCATGACTTTGCTGATAATTGGGAGAAGGCTGATTGGTCTGTAGTTGCTGGGATCTGTTTTTGCACCTTTTTTGTGCAAAGCGGTGATGTTGGCAGATTTCCAAGCAGATGGAAGATGACCTTGAGCAAAAGAGAGGGTGAAGAGAACAGAGAGGGGGAGTGAAAGAGCGGAAGAACATGATTTCAGGACCCGTGGGCTGATGCCGTCAGGTCCAGTTGCAGAATCAGAGTCGAGGGTTGACAGAAACTTTTCCACCTTGTCAGGAGGAAAGGACACAGAGTCCAGGAGCAGCTGGGTACGACTGGGTACGGTGGGTACAGAGAGGGATGGGTTTGGGACACAAGATTTAGAGGCAAACACAGAGTTGAGGCATTCAGCTTTTTCACGTGCGGAGTCAGCCGTGTGGCCATTTAAGGTGATGGAGGGGATGGAGGGGGAACAAACACCAGAAACAGATTTCACCAGACGCCACCAGGATTTGGAAGAGGGAGACAGATAAGAGAGTTCGGTCCTGAGGACGGAGAGATATTGTTTCCTGGATCTCCTGAGGGGTGGACACACACTTGTTTCGGGCTTTGTGAAAGGAAATGAGATTTCCTTCCGTTGGATTTGCTTTCCAGGAGACGAAAGCAAGTTGTTTCTGGGCAATAGCCTCACCACAAGATTCCGTGTACCATGGACGGGAGGAAGGGTATGACAACTGAAGACGAGAAGGGATAAATCTGTGCATGAGAGAGAGCAATTTACTTTGGAAGAATTCCCAGGATGAGTTGATGTCAGAGGCAGTAGAGATGGGAGACCAGTCCAGATGATTGATGGCTGCTTGAAGACCGTGCCAGTTGGCCTGAGTGAAATGCCAGACTCGTCGACGCTGAGGAGGCTCTCTGAAAATGGCCAGAGAGATGTCCACTTTAACAAGCACATGATCAGAAGAGCCGATTGGAGCAGAAGAAGAGCAGCAGACATTTTCAGGGAAGTTAGTCATAACCAAGTCCAGAAGAGAAGATTCTCCGTTGACTGAGATCCGGGTTGGGAAATTGACAGATTGTGTCAGTCCCAGTGAGTCACAGAAGTCCTTTGCTGAAGAGCCATGGCTGGTGAGGGAGGTACCCACCCCCAGCCAACTGGCATGGTGACAGTTGAAATCACCACATATGAGGAAGAGAGAGTTGGGATGGGTAGATAGAAGTTGGTCCATATTATCAGACAGCGAGATGTTGATGGAGTCATCACTGTTTGGTGGACGGTTCAACACGCATATGAACAAAAGGTGGGAGCGAAGGGGAAGCCGTAGCCAAAGGTATTCCTGGGGGTGAGGTGGAGAGAGGGCAGTGCAGGGCGAGTGAGGAAGAGTTTTTTATAAAGATAGCAACCCCACCTCCAGGATGAGGCTCAGGTCTATCATACCGGAGGAGGGAGTAACCTGGGAGAGATACCAAGGAATCAGAGACATCATGAAGGAGGAAGGTTTCTGTTAAGCAGATCACGTCTGGTTTGTCAGAAGCAACCTGTATGGAGAGATCAGTTAAGTTTGAGCGAAGGCCCCGGATGTTTGAGGTCCATACTGTTAAGGAAGAGGAAGGGGGAGCATCGGATACAGAACAGGGGGGGGGGGGGGGGGGAGCGGTAGGGCAGGATGTGGAAGAGGAGGAAGAGGTAGGGAGAGCTGTTGCAGGTGTGTCAGAGATTACAGAATAGCTTGGAGAAAGGGAAGAATGGGGTGGACAAAAGGTTTGATGGTGTTTGGGTGAGGGGCAGTGAGGTGTTATTTGAGGAGGGGGAAGAGTGAGGCAGAAGGTTGAGGAAGATGAAGGTGAAAGTTGGAAGGGGGAAGAAGCGGGGAGGACGCTTTGAGGAGGATGGGTGAGAGGGGAGTCTAGGAGGGGAGGGGTGTGGGGGGAGTTTAGGAGGGAAGGGGCAGCGGGGGAGATTTGAAAGGGATGGGTGTTTGGGAAGATTTGGGGGGGAGGGGCAAGGGGGAAGATTTGACAGAGATGGGTGATGGGGAAGATTTGGAGGGGAGGGGTGTGATTGGATTTTGAAAAGTGTACGATTTATGGGAAACGAACATTTATTGCAAAATGAGTTTCTTGAGACATTCGAGTCAAAAATACGTTTGAGGACGCTGAAGGGTGGGTGGAGTTCTGGAGAGTTTAGGGAATGAATGAAAGATGTGGCTGCGGTCCCTGCGGTAAGAGATGGAATTTTTTTTTTGAATGAATAGAATTGGTGAGCAAGTCGAAAGCATCCTTTTATAGAAGAAGTAGAAAAAAGTGTTATAGAATATGACATAATAATAAAGTTCTTCAGGGGACAGATGAAACATGGATTAACAACTTGATCACGTGATCTCGAACAACGTGGTCGAAGAACAAATAACGAAGAACGAAAGAGCAAAAGAACGAAGAACGAAAGAACAAATAAGAACGCACAAGCGGATAAGAACAGGGAAGGAAAAAAATTTTTTGTTTTTTTTTGAGATTTTAAAACAAGGGAGTATGGGTGAAAAGACCGTGAAAAACAGAGACCGAAAGTAGTTGCAGCGTGATCGAAGAACCGCTGAGACAAAAAACAAAAGCCTCAAGCCAAGGTCTGAGGACACGGTAGCCGACTAGTACTACACTAGGCCTCAGAATACACGATACGAAAAAACCGACGATTCTGTACACAGGTATGAAAAACCAACACCGAGAAACCTATTAAAGTCACCCCAATAGGTACAATGTACATGCACCGAAAGAAAGATAAAGATACGACAAAAACACAAATGTGAAAGATCACTTAGCTTCGAAAGCGTGAGCGCATGGAACAGCTTCGAAAAGACGTGACCTCGCCGTGATCTCGAGATCTCGCGCAATCTGTGTATGCGAACGCAAATGTTATGCGTGAGTCCAAACCTGAGAATGCTGGAGACTAAAGCTGA
This sequence comes from Myxine glutinosa, assembly GCF_964187855.1. Taxonomy (NCBI): domain Eukaryota; kingdom Metazoa; phylum Chordata; class Myxini; order Myxiniformes; family Myxinidae; genus Myxine; species Myxine glutinosa. The sequence goes on from NC_136273.1 coordinate 21,129,121, forward strand.
AATTGGGAAAACTAAATAGCCTATTTTACTCCTGGAGATCCCAGGATTATCCACCCAAAATTTCGTTGAGATCGGTTCAGCAGTTTTTACGGTACCTTCGAACAGACAGACAGACGAACATGTGGTGAATTATAGTGAGATCGTCACAATGAGAACATCGTCACAATGAACGTTATGCGAACGCGAATGTTATGCGGGAGTCCAAACCTGAGAATGCTGGAGGCCAAAGCTGAAATTGGGAAAACTAAATAGCCTATTTTACTCCTGGAGATCCCAGGATTATCCACCCAAAATTTCGTTGAGATCGGTTCAGCAGTTTTTACGGTACCTTCGAACAGACAGACAGACGAACATGTGGTGAATTATAGTGAGATCGTCACAATGAGAACATCGTCACAATGAACGTTATGCGAACGCGAATGTTATGCGGGAGTCCAAACCTGAGAATGCTGGAGGCCAAAGCTGAAATTGGGAAAACTAAATAGCCTATTTTACTCCCAGGGGTCCCAGGATTACCCACCCAAAATATCTTTGCGATCGGTTCAGCAGTTTTTACGGTACCTTCGAACGGACAGACAGATGGACATTTGGTGAATTATAGTAAGATTATATCTGAAAAAAGGAAAACTATAAATACATGGTATAAACAAATCTTGTACAACAAAAACAACAACAACAGGCATTTAAAGGCCATTTTCCCTGCTAGAGCGGGGGTTAGCCTTGCGGTCCCCATGACGATCTTCTCCATTTTGCCCTATTTTCTGCATCTCTCCTTGTTAACCCCCTTGCCCGCATTTCTTCTTCCACCATCTTTAGCCAAGTCTTTCTCGGTCTTCCCCGTCCTCTGCTTCCTTCTACATTCATTTCCATCACTCTTCTCAACCAGTCACTTTCATCCTTCCTCAGAATAAACAAATCTTGTCCAAGCAGCTAAAACCGTTTCCTGGGACTTGACTGTAGATGCATTGGGAATAAAGGGCTATGTGAATATGCAGTACAGGTAGCTTGGGTATGGAAGAGTGATTGCATACATGTGTGAGGGTCTCATCAAAAGATGAATGTGTTGTTGGGGTTTGTTCATTCCTCACCCAAAGCCACAATCGTCTTGCTTCTCTTCATCCATTCCCTAAAAATGAAGACCCTGGTGATTCCTCATGAAAATCATGCTTCAGCAGGATTATTACACCAACCTCCATTCCCATCCCCTTCGGTCTACACAATTTGCTTCGGCAATTTACCGTCCACTGCACAGACGGGTTTTGTTATCGTGTGTGTGTGTGTCCGTCTGTGTCCCGGTCATAACCTTTTTAGCATTTGAGCTGTCACATTTTCACCAAAGTTTTATGATAATATGGAGAACGCAAATGAATAATTTGGTCAAAAGGTCAAAGGTCAGCATCACATAAAATCGTCAATTTTCATCCAATTGACCGTAAATTTTAAGAATTTGCATATTGGGTAACTGAGTTGGTTCACCAATCAACAGCTGGAAGAAGAATTTTTTTTTTTTTTAGATCTGAAGGTCAAGGTTGCATAAAATCACCAATTTCTACCTGAGTGACCTGAAATTTCAGAAGTTTGCATATCGGGTCATTGAATTGGTTCACCAATGAAAAGGTAAGAGTCGATTGTTTGTTTGTTTTAGATCAAAAGGTCAAGGTTGCATAAAATCGTCAACTTTTGTCCAATTGACCTGAAATTTCAAGAATTTGCATATTGGGGCACAGAATTGGTTGACCAACCAACAGCTGGAAGAAAGTTTTTTTTTAGATCTAAAGGTCAAGGCTGCATAAATCAATTTCCATTTTGTATTTTTTTTCTTTTCGGTATTTTGAGGTTACGGAAGAAGAAGAAGACGACTGAATACAAACGGACGCCGACGGAGTGTGCATTTTCACATGCTTTCTAGCTAAGTATTAAGGACAGATTGGGTAGAGAGAGTTTAACCCTCTCCGGGCCGCCCACTCGACTTCACCCGGTCCACGTGGGGAGTGTGGGATGTGGGTCTTGGTTACGCGGACTGGTTTGTTGTTATTGCGCGCTGCAGCTGGACCTCGGATGAGAATCCGGCCAAGGGTCGTGACTGGGCTTGGGATCGCACTCGGCCCTGCGGTTGGGCGACCAGAGAGCGTCGATGGCTCGCCGTGCGGCCTGTACGCCGTGCGCCTCGGCAGGAGACCCGGTGTTTACGTGTCCTGGTGAGATAATAACCGCATTACTAACGTGAATTCATTCATACATCTGGACGAATCTAATGTGCATTAATAAATAGTACGTACAATATTTGTATTAAAAGGCGTGGCATGCCTCTCGAGTCGCTGCGCGTCCGGCATACATCGGGACGTCTTCTTCTTCTTCATCGCGAGTCAAACTAAAGGGCGTGAGCCTAGAACTGCGACCAAAGCCAATAAGTGGTCGGACTGTTCGAGGACCCCTCCCAATAGGAAAACAAAATGAAGCCTTTTTTTTTTTTTCCTCAATAATAAGTATATAAAAGGTTGGAAAATCAATTTTCCTCATTTTATTTGGTATCAAATGGAGGAGCAAAGTGCCTCTCCCTTTATATAACGTAATGGACGGACTGATCGGATGGACGGGCGGACATGCCCAATCGCTTAACCGCACTTTTCGCTTTGCGTGCATGGGGTAATGAAAATATTTAATTTGCATTTTGAAAAAAAACCCAGCCCTCAGGTAGAATATGTATACCGCACATACCACGCGGAATTCAAAACATTAATTATATATCGATGACACAGTGGTCGCCGCTTAATACACCACCTGGGGACCGGGGCTATCTGGTCTTGTTAGCGATGGTTTTATAAAGCAAAGCTTGCACATTAGGCAACAAAATTATGTTTATGTTTATTTTTCTTTTTGTCACATTGTCTGTATTTCTCCACATAACAAACCAAACACAGATTGTAAAATGCAGTACATATGGCCTAATTATTAATGAACCGCCGAATGTCTGTCTGAACCATGGGCTGCGCTCTCAAAAGATCCCTGACGTCACCTTCAAGTTTGTCAAACCCTGCCATGATGTCTTCAGCGGCGTCATCATCAGAATCCTGGCCCGATATATTCATATCGTTGATTTCAGACACAAATCAAATCAAAATCTTTATTTCCAAAACTAGAGGGTATTCATAGAATACTTACCCTGCGCAGTCAACTTGGTGCCAAATTATGACATCATAATGAAGGCACCAATGACGTCATCATTAACATATTCCCCATGGGGAGTACGTGACAATGAGCCTTGTTTCAATTTTCTCCATTGAGCTGTTTCGGAGACATAGAGGTGTAACGTTTTTCCAAGATGGTGTCCATACCACGTGACTTATGACGTCATAATAATGAATACAAAAATTCTACAGGTGGAGGCGCTCCTATGGTACAATTTCGTGTCAATTGGACCAATGGTTGCCGAGAAAATGAATTTTAAAAATGTAGACACGTACGTAAGCCACACGTACGCCACACGTACGCCACACGTAGCACGTACGTAACCGAATGCCTAACCCTGCTTTTCGCTTCGCGAGCGCAGGGTAATGAAAAAAGTGGTGTTATTGACTGATGGATTGGTTTTATTAACCGATGTTTCATAACACATGAACCATAGGGATATGTCCGGACCGGGTCAAAGTGGTCCTAAAAAGCGATTGGTTTTATTAACCGGTGTCTTCTGTACTAATACACTTCTTGATGCTGCAATTGACAAGTTTGACCAAAATCAAGACATTGTTGATGTGAAAACAACGACACATGCGACGGCCATCGTGTTATATCAAAGGTGTAAACTCACGGCCGATGAAACGTATTCCACGCACTGGAAAGAGAGCATTGGATGTTGCAGAATGTACGGAAGAACACCTTCATCCATGATGCTATTCCACACAAGAGGCCAGAGCCACCACCTGTGACATACATTTCCAATCTGGATATAAAGTCAGATGTCACATCACAAAGCAAGACCAAAGATTTGATTTGGGAGCTGTCACGATTTGTTAGCAGGGGTACCCTCACCATTCGCACACGGAGTGCCTTCAACGCTCTGACTTTACTGGAGTACGAGTTGTGATGCATTTTCTCGCTCTGATGGTAACATCCAAAATAAACTATTTTGTTTTTCAAAATGGCGTATCTTGGAGACCAATAGTATTTGTTTGGATGATATTTTTGTTGAAGATAACAGAAGGGGCGCAGTTATGCCCCTGCTGGTTCGGGTGGGAATTTTGGAATTTGGCCATGGTGCTAGCGATAGCTCACTTACTCTTCACGAAGGACACCATTGGATCTTTAATAACACCCATTGTTTTCATGCTGTGACGTGCATAGGAGCTGCCGAAGCAGTTTCATTGGCTAAGGAGTACAATCCTGGACGTGTCACCACTCCCAACGCAGGATGGCGTATCATCCCAGTAAGCTGGTACTCATTTTGCCAACCTCAGAAGGATGACAGGCTGAGTCAACCCACCTGGTGTTGTTTCAACAGCATTACAGGGGTTCAAACTCAAGACCCTAAGGTCTTAAGCCAGCATTCTTAACCGTTGAGCAAGCACCAGGCATACCGTGGGATCTTCAACGTCCACCAACTAATGCCAGTAGATGAGATGCCCAGTTTAACGTCCATCCTAAACAAACCACGTGTCGAGGTTAAATCACTCACACTTTTCAGCCTTACCATCAGCCATGATCTTTCTTGGGCAGACCATATTTCCAAGATGGCCTCGAAAGCCGACTGGGCTTCCTTCTTTGTGCAAGGTCTTTCCTTGGCCAGTCTGAACTTTTGACAACCAACAAGGCCTTCATTCACAGCTTGTTGGAGAACTCCTCTCCGCTTTGACCTGGCGCCCCTGCCTCACACCTTTCTCTTCATGCCGTAGAAAGCAAGGCCCTCCACATCATTGTGGTCTCTCACGGCGCGAAGTTGAGTGTCTGTTACTTTCACGTCACAGACAGGTTGTTGGCCTCTCTGTATTCTCCCACCTCCTTCATGGCCTTGCACCCTCTGCTCTCTCTCGGCTCTGTCCTCCCCAGGTTTCTGCAGGGCCAATACCCTCCCCTTATTATACTCCCAAAATCCAGGCTCACTGCTCATCTCCACTCATTCATTCCTCTTTTTTCCTGCCTGTGGAACCAACTTTCACATTCTCTGCAATTTAATTCCCATCTCCGATCAACCCCATCCAAACCGTGGTCCTTTCCACCTTGTTAGACCACTACCTCTCCCCCCCCCCCCCCCGGCCCCCCACAAATTTCAAGTTTTTTTGTTCCTGACAGCTTGCTTCTGTTTCCACCTTGTTAAACCACTACCTCTCCCCTCACTCCCCCCCCGGCCCCCCACAAATTTCAAGTTTTTTGTTCCTGAGAGTCTGCTTCTGTTTCCACCTTGTTAAACCACTACCTCTCCCCTCACTCCCCCCCCGGCCCCCCACAAATTTTAAGTTTTTTGTTCCTGAGAGTCTGCTTCTGTTTCCACCTTGTCCATCCCCTGCGGCCTCCTCTTCTTACCGCATCTCTTGTTTGTCCGTCTTCGTCGATTTTGTCCCTCGGCCCTGCTGTTGGCGTTTCCCCTTCTCTTTCCGCGGTTCCTTTTGTTCTGTTGCGTCCTGATCCATTCTGTGTTCTAGCTCTTCCACGTGTCTCGACATTACATACAAAAAGAAAACAAAAAATGGATATCTCCTGTTTAGCATGATAAAGGTTGTCACAACAAATATTGAAATTTAATTCATTAATATTTATAAAATGGGAAAGCAATGGCAAACCACCTAGTATAACCCTTGCCAATAAACTGTTTTGGCAGTACTGACCCTGACTTCAGGCAGAACACCAGAATGATAAAGAAATAGTGTAAAATACGATGCATTTTAGTATCTTTAATAAAATATGTTCATAATCGCACCTTGTATTGATCAAAATAAGAATGTGTTCAAATTCTCCTCGTGTACTCGTCCTGTGCTGTGTGTTGAACAGGGAGGAATGCAGACTACAGGTAGAGGGCTTTCCCGGAGCTGTCTACAAGAAGTTTTCCTCAAAGAGCGATGCAGACACCTTCATCGAAAGCACATCCATGACGGATGAAACGAGGGTACTCAAAGATCCGAGTAAGTCTGAGTTTAAAGCTCCTTACATCAGGACCCCACAGCCTATAGAAGCTTCGATAGTGTGCTAATTAACATTTGGTAACTTACGGGACAGTTAAGTATAACTGATACAGTTTATCTTTTGGGTGCCCGGCACAGCCACACCGCCCGGCAAAACCAAAATTGAGGCTCAGGTTGGGGCAAAAATACCAGAGAATGTGGGGGTTTCAATCGAGATAGAAGGGCAGAAGGGAACAAGCGGATTGGACGGACATGCAAACACGAGCTGTAAGGAAAGGTGAGGTTAGCGGGAATAAACAAGATCATCATTGGTTATGGGGGGGGGGGGGGGGCTTCGTGAGACAGCATCGAGCTGCAACCTCCATGCAGTGGAAGGATAAATGTGATTGGACAGACACAATATGTCATCCGTCATGTAGAGGATGTCCAGGCTCCTCCGCCAGCTTATAAACAATGCCGCAGGGAAAGTAAATTCTCATCTATATTGTTATGTCGGGTGGGGTAGTGATATGTAGAGCCATCTAGATCTGAATAGGTAGCGTGCTTCGCTTGTCGCGGTAAGGAATCTGACCTGTAATAAGTTCTGTGTGTTTAGGCGTTTTGTCGGTTAAGAGTATACCTGTGAGCATACCAGGATGTTCGAGTGATAAGTAGCGTAGGGATTAAAGAGTAGCGCCCCTGTGTGTCACACCTGGTAGCTAAACCTTTGTCCCTTATGGCAATGCACACCAACATAGACATGTAGTTAGGTCCCTATTGCAACACTAAATACCTCCCTTCCCTGACATGACTTTGAAAGACGAACAGGCAAGGAAACCAGGCCGGGGCACCGCCGATGATGGCCGCCGCCAATTACACCTCCGACAGGCCTATCCACCTCAAGTGCCACACGCTATGACCACGGAACAGGGAACGAGTGCAGGGGCAGCGCGGTAGGCGCGGACCTCCAGCCGGCGAGTCGGTGGAGGGCACTGATTGGGTGGTGCGCCAGGGCTGACGTCACCACCGCGGGAAGGTTATTTAAGGGAGCGCTGAATGCCATTTTCGCTCTGGCAGTCTGCCAGTTCTCTTGCAGCTCTTGCGTCTCTTGCGGTTCGTGCTCTTGTTTGCGCAGCTAGCCCTTTTGGACATCCGGCGCTTCGTCTTACGCAGCCCGAGTTGAGTTGAGTCATAGCCCGAGTGGAGTTCGCTTGCTTCTTGCACGTTTGCTTCGGGAGAGCTGACTGGGACGTGGCAGGCCGATCGTGGGTGAAGATCGACCTCGCTTGGAGCCGCTAGCCTGTGTTGGACGCGCGGTGCTTTTCCTGCTGTGGGACCTTGTGGGTGCTTTGGAATTTGGAGCAAGGCATGGTGGCGCGTGAGCACGAGCGGAGCTTGGAGCCGCGTGGTGGACGATACCCTGAAAGACGACAAGACAGATAAGCTCGCACACCACAGACGCACATAACGAACGTGTTATTTTCAGTAATTCTCCCCTCGTCTCATTTCTGAAGTCTGGTGTGTGGGATCCAAATTTAGTTGCTTTATTTGATTACCATCACATTTCATTGTTTCGGGTTCCATGAAATAGACGTGTTTATTTTTGTACATTTGAAATCTTGGTTGTTGAGTACATTCATTTCCCCGCAGCTGCCATCGGTTGTCCAAGGTAAGTGCTTTTGCCACAGCCTTCCATTTTCCTTCTTCCTCCCGCGCGACCATAGTAAATCCGTGTTTGGTTATCGCCTCAAATAAATCCGTTCAGGCCTATCCGCGGTCTCTGGTGTTAACCGGAGTCGCACGACAATATTATTGGTTTGATCAATAAATGAGATTAATATTTGTGGTGGCTTTGAACCTCTTTGATGGTGTATTCAACTACGAATCGTCCACGTGGTTTTGTAGACAACTTACGGCTTCCTCATCAAACTGAAGAAGAGGCTGACGTCGAGACGACTTCGGGGAGCGAGCGAGGTCCAGGTCTCGGGGAAGAGACCGCTGCTTGCAAGGATGACGACCTGTCAGAACTTCCATTTTTCCACGTTGGTGAGTTATTTCCCTCGATGTTAGCAATCAATTTTATACATCAACCTTTGGACATGTCCTCACACAGGAAAAAGGAAACAGGAAAAAGCCTCCTAAGTATTCTGATTTGATGGATTTGGACCAAACTTGGTTGATGAGTTGAGTAGGTGACAAGAACGAGCCGATTAGATTTTGGTTAAGGTGTGAATCCAGATCCGGCCTATCAGTGGGATACAAAACATAAACTGTTCAGCCTGGCGGAGGTGTGTGCTCCATCGAGTGCCGTTCTAATTTTGAGTCGTGTTTGTCCTTGTGTACTCCTTGGTGTCTGAGAGTACAAAATAAATAATCAAATATATACAATTGTATTTAGTTGTTTATTCTTTATTTATGAATTCACATTCACAAGTGGCGGAACTGAGTGGCGTGCTGATGATGAGGGGAGTGTCGTTGAAGCTGAAGGGAAAGGTGTATGCTGCATGTGTGAGAAGTGTTATGATTTATGGGAGCGAGACATGGGTAATGAACGTAGAGCAGCAACGAAGGTTGGAAAGGGTGGAAATGCGAATGGTTCGACGGATGTGCAGAGTATCGTTGAGAGAGAGGAAGACAAATGATGAATTGCGAAAGATGATGGGAATAGAGCCTGTGATTGATGCTGTGAAGAGGAACAGGTTGAGATGGTTTGGTCATGTGTTGAGGAAGGATGAAAGTGACTGGTTGAGAAGAGTGGTGGAAATGAATGTAGAAGGAAGCAGAGGACGGGGAAGACCGATAAAGACTTGGCTAAAGATGGTGGAAGAAGAAATGCGGGCAAGGGGGTTAACAAGGAGAGATGCAGAAAATAGGGCAAAATGGAGAAGATTGTCATGGGGACCGCAAGGCTAACCCCCGCTCTAGCAGGGAAAATGGCCTTTAAAATGCATGTTGTGTTGTTGTTGTATTCACAAGCCTAATTCTGTCTTTGAAAACCCCAGTTTGTACGACAGTAACAAAACTTTCTTCCTTGTCATTAACTTTATAATTCGTCTGTGTATGTACCATTTTATATCATTAACTCTACTTATCAACAGGGAAACTGGCCAATGAACTTCACATTCCATCAACGTGTGACAACGGGCATTATCCATGTTTGCATTTGATTTATCGATGGCTTTATTGTTGCGCACCGTGTGTTTTTGGGTGCAGGAGGTGTGCCTGTGGTGTACACCGATGGGTGCTGTTCGTACAATGGGAAGGACGAGGCCCGTGGTGGAGTGGGAGTTTTTTGGGGTCCAGAGCACCCCCTGTAAGTCCTGGAATCTGTTCGGCTTGTTCTTTAAAACTCGCTTGCTTGGCAAAGACTCACAATTGGGAGTCCTTTAACATTCTTATGGTGTGTTAACAGCACACATGAACCGTCGACCTGTTTGCCTCCACCACCGAAGGTGGACACAGGTTATGTTTTCACCCCTGTTTGTTTGTCTGTCTGTCTGTGAGCAAGATATCTCAAAAAGTAATGGACGGATTCGGATGAAATTTGGTGGGCAGGTTGGGTGCGTTACCAGGACGTGTTTAGATTTTGGTGAAGATCCAGATCCGCATACTAGAATGTTTTTAAGTGATTATTCACTATTGAAATGAATGGATGAATGAATGATCGTTTTAAAGGCCATTTTCCCTGCTAGAGCGGGGGTTAGCCTTGCGGGCCCCATGACAATCATGGTTCCCTGTTTGAGGCAATGTTTTTATGGCCGGATGCCCTTCCTGGCGCCAACCCTTAGTCGCCTCTTACGATGCGCAGGGATACGGTGTACCTATTCTAAACCAGGGTACACACCGGGATCATTCATCCCAGCAAGCTGGTACTCAATTTGCCGACCTCGGAAGGATGACAGGCTGAGTCAACCCCCCTGGCGTTAATTGAGCGATCGACCGGGATTCGAACCCAGGATCCTAGGATCCCAAGCCGGCACCCTAACCGCTAAGCCAACACCAGGCTCTGCATCTATCTATAATTCCAGTAATCTCTGTGTGTGTGTGTGTGTGTGTGTGTGTGTGTGTGTGTGTGTGTTTGTCTGTGACCGCTGTTTCTCGACAACTACCGGTCCGATATACTTGAAACTTGCCAGGTATATTGCTGGGGACCCGAGGATGTGCCTTTTCAAGGTTTCATATTAATCGGAGAAGTAGTTACCGAGCTATGGCGATTTATTTACCAAACTCCGCAAGCCGTTCGCTTTGGACCAAACCATTTCATGTAAATAGAGGGGGGGGGGGGGGGGGGGTTCTGTGGTCGTTGCGAATGGACCAAACCATTTCATGTAAATAGAGGGGGGGGTTCTGTGGTCGTTACTGCCACGTGGTTTCAAAGTTTTTTTTTGTTGTTGTTGTTTGCACGCATGCTTTTTTGCACGCACGTACGGGCACCCACGTACGGGCACGTCCTAGTCTATCTATAATTCCAGTAATCTCTGTGTGTGTGTGTGTGTGTGTGTGTGTGTGTGTGTGTGTTTGTCTGTGACCGCTGTTTCTCGACAACTACCGGTCCGATATACTTGAAACTTGCCAGGTATATTGCTGGGGACCCGAGGATGTGCCTTTTCAAGGTTTGAAATTAATCGGACAAGTGGTTCCCAAGGTATGGTCACCGTACTCGCAAGCCGTTCGCTTTGGCTTTGCGAATGGACCAAACCATTTCATGTAAATAGAGGGGGGGGGGGGGTTCTGTGGTCGTTCGCTTTGGCTTTGCGAATGGACCAAACCATTTCATGTAAATAGAGGGGGGGGGGTTCTGTGGTCGTTACTGCCACGTGGTTTCAAAGTTTTTTTTTGTTGTTGTTGTTTGCACGCATGTTTTTTTGCACGCACGTACGGGCAAGCACGTACGGGCAAGCACGTACGTGCGGGCACGCCCTAGTTATATATGAGTTGGACTAATATCGGCGTAACAATTAATAAGTGCTCCGACGGGATGGTGTTGAGGTAATGCACTTATCACTGAGCTGTCTGCTCTGGGTTCGCTTCCTGACCCTAACTTTAACTGTCGGATTGGTGTTCTGCATGGAGGACGAGACATCGATGCGTGCGCCGTCCCTCAGGCGGGTGTTAAGTCAGGTGTCCCATCTGCTAGCGTCATCTCAACTTAAAGTTGGTGGATATGTTTCACGAAGAGTGGGTGAGTTACATCCAGCATCGGGAACAAATTACAACCTCCTGTCCAAATGGCCTTCAGTTGAACGTCAGGCCCCTGCTACCTGCTTAGTGAAAGACTTGGGCCAAAACCTCTGCCCTCGGCCGACCCGACAACCTTAGAATCATTTTGGCTGTTTAAAGAAATAGCAAGTCGTTGAGAGAATAACAAATTGAAAGATTCACGAGGTCAGTGATGAATCGAGTGTGGGAATTAGAGCTGTTTTGGAATGGATTGGAGAGGTTAAAGAGGAAGGCAGATCACGCTCGACATTAATAATTAATAGCTACATACTTAAAAACCCCATGTTATACCTTTTAATAAAGACATGTGATTGATCTTTCGACTGCTAATGATTCCTTTTACTTTCCCACTTTTTACCTTTTACACTGCTGCAGAAATCTCAGCGAACGCCTGGAAGGAAGGCAGACGAACCAGCGAGCTGAAATCGTGGTAACACATGTGTTCACTTTGTTTTGTGAATCAACGGCAATTAAAGAATGGTGTGATTCTTGATATATATATATATATATATATATATATATATACAGTCACGTGAAAAAGTAAGTACACCCCATGTAAAGTTTTGACTTTTTCAACATATTTCAACATACAGCTATTTGATCTTCATTTCAACAATATTGATAGATAAAGGTGATATAATATAGCAAATATCATGAAACATTTACATTTTGTCGTCCATTGTATAATTTAAATAAACATAAATGCAAATTTCGCATGTGGAAAATGTAAGTACACCCTTCGCTCCAATAGGTGGTATTGCCCCCCTTTTGAGGGGTTTCTTGCATGCACAGCTCGTTTCAAATCCCCCCACAACGTCTCGATGGGATTTCGATCCGGGCTTTGACTTGGCCATTCCAGAACCCTCCATTTCTTTCTTTTCAGCCATTCCTTGGTGGATTTACTGGTACGTTTAGGGTCATTGTCATGTTGCAAGGTCCACCTTCGGTTGAGCTTCAACTTTCCGTCAGATGGCCTCACATCATCCTCAAGCACGCTCTGGTACAATGAAGAATTCATAGTGGATTCTATGATGGTGAGCTGCCTAGGCCCTGATGCAGCAAAGCTGCCCAAACCATAATATTTCCACCATGATGCTTTACAGTTGGTATCAGGTTCTTGTGGTCAAATGCTGTCTTTGGTTTTCGCCAAACATGTCTTCTGGTACTGTGGCCAAATAGCTCTACCTTTGACTCATCTGTCCAGAGCACATTGTTCCAGAAGTGCTGGTCTTTGCCCAGGTGTTCATTGGCAAACTTTAGTCTTACCCTGATGTTCTTTCTGGACAGCAAAGGTTTCCTCCTGGCACACCTCCCATGTAGATCAAATTTGTGCAGCCTCTTTCTAATGGTAGACTCATGCACTTTGATATCAACAGTGGGAAGAGCTACCTGTAGGTCCCGTAATGACGTTCTGGGGTTCTTAGAGACTTCTTTCAGCATCTTGCGGTCTGCTCTCGGGCTGAACTTGCTGGGGCGGCCTGGCCTGAACTAGTTGGCAGTTGTTTGGAATCTTCTCCACTTGTAGATGATCTTCCGGAAGGTCGAATGATTGATTTCAAATTGTTTGGGGATCTTTTTGTATCCCTTCCCAGACTCGTAGGCATCTATAACCTTCTTTCTGAAAGCCTCAGATAGCTGTTTTGATCTAGGCATGGTGACGCCACACACTTCAACAACAAAGAGCAAACCAAACTAAATGTCTGAGGTTTAAATAAGACAGGTTCCTCCAAGATCCTCTCTAACGATGTTCTAATCATTTGCACCTGAGCTGGTGCACCTGATTCTAATTTTAGGTATTTGAAGTAGTGATAAATGTGGGGGTGTACTTACTTTTTCCACATGCGAAATTTGCATTTATGTTTATTTCAATTATACAATGGACTACAAATTGTAAATGTTTCATGATATTTGTTATATTTTATCACCTTTATCTATCAATATTGTTGAAATGAAGATCAAATAGCTGTATGTTGAAATATGTTGAAAAAGTCAAAACTTTACATGGGGTGTACTTACTTTTTCACGTGACTGTACATATATATATATATGGTTAACCCCTGCTCTAGCAGGGTAAATGGCCTTAAAATGCCTGTTGTGCGTGTGTGTGTGTGTGTGTGTGTGTGTGTGTGTGTGTGTGTGTGTGTGTGTGTGTGTGTGTGTGTGTGTGTGTGTGTGTGTGTGTGTGTGTGTGTGTGTGTGTATATACACACTTTATATGCAAGGAGGATATTGAAGATCTGTGATAACTTTATTGATTAAATTTTTTTGCACAATGATATGCCGGGTATAATTCCTGGATACCGATAGATTGAAATATGAAATGGAAATGTTGGTTGAATGGGACTTGAAATACCATTTAATCACATGTGCAACAGGTAGAATTACCTGAGCAGGTCGAGTTTAATCTCGAACCATGAGTTCGGCAGGGTTCTGTGATGGGGAGGTATTGGAAATTAAATTTAATATCAACTTCCGGAAATGTGTGCTTCAGGTTTGGTCGTGTTTCATCTAAATTGAAGGCCTTACAAAGCAGCCAAGTGTTGATAAGTCGGTGAACTTTCACAGCAGCAATTGCTTAATGATCACTGGAGTGTTGGATAGGTACCTTTGGTACTGCTGGATGTTTTGTGTACTTGGTGGTAAAGCATAACTTGCTTGTACACATGCTTCGAGCTGCATTTTGTGTTAATTTGTGTGACATTGTTTTAAACATACAGGCAGCATGTCGTGCAGTGGAACAAGCTCACAAGCTTGGTATGTCGAAGTTGGTCGTGTGCACAGATAGTATGCACACCGTTCAAGGTAAAACTCACCTGGGCTCGTGACTCCCCACCTCATATCAACCACCGCGCTTGTACATTCCGTCACTTGCGTTGGTTCCATGTCCGCGTTTACTCCCAGCGTGATGTCGTATTGTCTGTGTCATCCAGGCATGGGTTCCTGGGTCGACCTGTGGAAGGCACACGGTTGGAGGCAAAGCCACGGACGGCTCGTTGTAAACAAGGATGATTTTCAACGACTCGATGAACTCTGCCAAGGCGTACACGTCACATGGGTGTGAAATTGTCCTTTTTGGGGTTTCTTCATGATTATCAACTTTGCCATTTGTGCAATGCCATAATGTTTGCTTGGTATCCGAAAAGTTCCTTTATTAGTCCCCTACCGGTGTACACCGGAGGGGACTACTATAGGTTTGCACTCCGTCCCTCCGTCTGTCAGTCTGTCCGTCTGGCAGTCCGTCACGCAAAGAACAGTTTTCCGGACTGTTTTTCTAAACTCTTAATGCTAATGATTTCAAACTTGGCACATGGTTTCCCCATGATAAGTTACAGATCAAGTTCGAACTTCACGACGTTTCGATCATTTTTGACAAAGTTATGGCACTTTGAACTTTGGGAATTCTGATAATTCTGATGATCCTTAACTCAGTGCCATTTTAAGTTTTAATTTCCTTTAAAAAAAGATTTTCTCTGCAATAATTGGACCGATTGAGATCAAATTTTCACCGTAGGGGGGACTCGGTCTGTAGAATATTTTAATGGTAATTGTGACGTCACAGGTCACGTGGTTCGGCCGCCATTTTGGTTTTTGTGAAAACACGAAAACCCCTTTTTCTCTGCAACGGCTGAACAGATCGAGGCCAAACTATGCAGGCAGAATCGCATACCCATGACGAACAAAAAGTCAGCGAGCATGACGTCATGCGGCACATGGTTTCAGAGTTATGACGTTTTTAAGCATGAACCTTTAAAACCGAGCTCCTCCCTCATTTTTGATCCAATCGAGGGGAAACGTCACAGATTTGTTCAGCATGTCAGTCTACTAAAATGTCCTTTTGGAATTTGCGATTGGGCATGTGGTTTGGCAGATATCGTTGATTAAACGAAAAAAAATAAAAATGGATATCTCTTGAATCGCTAGTACCTCAGACCGTGAGTTGGTAATTATATAATTCACACAGTGCAATACGTGCAGACTGCTCCATGGAGCGACCTTGCGGGCTTATCAACGAGGTGACGCGTGACACACATGTGTCTCAGCATACCTCAGATCAAGTTTGAAAACCAGCATCAACCGTGCATAAATTTGCATGTTCGATCATTTTTGACAAAGTTATGGCACTTTGAACTTTGGTAGGGGACATGTATTGCAGCGCAATACTCAGAATGCTTGATGTGATTGTTCTTGATCACCCCTGCGGGACGGACTGCTTTTAATGTCAAAACACACCCGTGGGGACAGACTGCTTTTTATTTTGAACACACCCGCAGGACAGACTGCTTTTTATTTTGAACACACCTGCGGGACAGAATGCTTTTTATTTTGAACACACCTGCAGGACAGAATGCTTTTTATTTTGAGCACACCCATGGGACAGACTGCTTTTTATTTTGAACACACCCGCAGGACAGACTGCTTTTTATTTTGAACACCCGTAGGACAGAATGCTTTTTATTTTGAACACACCCACGGGACAGAATGCTTTTTATTTTGAACACACCCGCGGGACAGACTGCTTTTTATTTTGAACACACCCACGGGACAGAATGCTTTTTATTTTGAACACACCCGCGGGACAGACTGCTTTTTATTTTGAACACACCCACAGGACAGAATGCTTTTTATTTTGAACACACCCGCGGGACAGACTGCTTTTTATTTTGAACACAACCATGGGACAGACTCCTTTTTATTTTGAACACACCCACAGGACAGAATGCTTTTTATTTTGAACACACCCGCGGGACAGACTGTTTTTTATTTTGAACACACCCGCGGGACAGAATGCTTTTTATTTTGAACACACCAATGGGACAGAAAGCTTTTTATTTTGAACACACCCACGGGACAGAATGCTTTTTATTTTGAACACACCCACGGGACAGAATGCTTTTTATTTTGAACACACCTGTGGGACAGACTGCTTTTTATTTTGAACACACCCGTGGGACAGACTGCTTTTTATTTTGAACACACCCGCAGGACAGAATGCTTTTTATTTTGAACACATCCGCAGGACAGAATGCTTTTTATTTTGAACACACCCGCAGGACAGAATGCTTTTTATTTTGAACACACCCGCAGGACAGAATGCTTTTTATTTTGAACACACCCGCGGGACAGAATGCTTTTTATTTTGAACACACCCGTGGGACAGAATGCTTTTTATTTTGAACACACCCATGGGACAGACTGCTTTTTATTTTGAACACACCCGCAGGACAGACTGCTTTTTATTTTGAACACACCCATAGAACAGATTGCTTTTTATTTTGAACACACCCACGGGACAGAATGCTTTTTATTTTGAACACACCCGCGGGACAGACTGCTTTTTATTTTGAACACACCCACGGGACAGAATGCTTTTTATTTTGAACACACCCGCGGGACAGACTGCTTTTTATTTTGAACACAACCATGGGACAGACTCCTTTTTATTTTGAACACACCCACAGGACAGAATGCTTTTTATTTTGAACACACCCGCGGGACAGAATGCTTTTTATTTTGAACACACCCGCAGGACAGAATGCTTTTTATTTTGAACACATCCGTGGGACAGACTGTTTTTTATTTTGAACACACCTGCGGGACAGAATGCTTTTTATTTTGAACACACCCATGGGACAGAATGCTTTTTATTTTGAACACACCCACGGGACAGAATGCTTTTTTTTTTAACACACCCACGGGACAGGATGCTTTTTATTTTGAACACACCCGTGGGACAGACTGCTTTTTATTTTGAACACACCCGTGGGACAAACTGCTTTTTATTTTGAACACACCTGCAGGACAGAATGCTTTTTATTTTGAACACATCCGCAGGACAGAATGCTTTTTATTTTGAACACACCCGCAGGACAGAATGCTTTTTATTTTGAACACACCCGCAGAACAGAATGCTTTTTATTTTGAACACTCCCGCGGGACAGAATGCTTTTTATTTTGAACACACCCACGGGACAGAATGCTTTTTATTTTGAACACACCCGCGGGACAGAATGCTTTTTATTTTGAACACACCCACGGGACAGAATGCTTTTTATTTTGAACACACCCGCGGGACAGAATGCTTTTTATTTTGAACACTCCCGCGGGACAGAATGCTTTTTATTTTGAACACACCCACGGGACAGAATGCTTTTTATTTTGAACACACCCGCGGGACAGAATGCTTTTTATTTTGAACACACCCGCGGGACAGAATGCTTTTTATTTTGAATACACCCGCAGGACAGACTGCTTTTTATTTTGAACACACCCGTGGGACAGACTGCTTTTTATTTTGAACACACCCGCAGGACAGAATGCTTTTTATTTTGAACACATCCGCAGGACAGAATGCTTTTTATTTTGAACACACCCGCAGGACAGAATGCTTTTTATTTTGAACACACCCGCAGGACAGAATGCTTTTTATTTTGAACACACCCGCGGGACAGAATGCTTTTTATTTTGAACACACCCGTGGGACAGAATGCTTTTTATTTTGAACACACCCATGGGACAGACTGCTTTTTATTTTGAACACACCCGCAGGACAGACTGCTTTTTATTTTGAACACACCCATAGAACAGATTGCTTTTTATTTTGAACACACCCACGGGACAGAATGCTTTTTATTTTGAACACACCCGCGGGACAGACTGCTTTTTATTTTGAACACACCCACGGGACAGAATGCTTTTTATTTTGAACACACCCGCGGGACAGACTGCTTTTTATTTTGAACACAACCATGGGACAGACTCCTTTTTATTTTGAACACACCCACAGGACAGAATGCTTTTTATTTTGAACACACCCGCGGGACAGAATGCTTTTTATTTTGAACACACCCGCAGGACAGAATGCTTTTTATTTTGAACACATCCGTGGGACAGACTGTTTTTTATTTTGAACACACCTGCGGGACAGAATGCTTTTTATTTTGAACACACCCATGGGACAGAATGCTTTTTATTTTGAACACACCCACGGGACAGAATGCTTTTTTTTTTAACACACCCACGGGACAGGATGCTTTTTATTTTGAACACACCCGTGGGACAGACTGCTTTTTATTTTGAACACACCCGTGGGACAAACTGCTTTTTATTTTGAACACACCTGCAGGACAGAATGCTTTTTATTTTGAACACATCCGCAGGACAGAATGCTTTTTATTTTGAACACACCCGCAGGACAGAATGCTTTTTATTTTGAACACACCCGCAGAACAGAATGCTTTTTATTTTGAACACTCCCGCGGGACAGAATGCTTTTTATTTTGAACACACCCACGGGACAGAATGCTTTTTATTTTGAACACACCCGCGGGACAGAATGCTTTTTATTTTGAACACACCCACGGGACAGAATGCTTTTTATTTTGAACACACCCGCGGGACAGAATGCTTTTTATTTTGAACACTCCCGCGGGACAGAATGCTTTTTATTTTGAACACACCCACGGGACAGAATGCTTTTTATTTTGAACACACCCGCGGGACAGAATGCTTTTTATTTTGAACACACCCGCGGGACAGAATGCTTTTTATTTTGAATACACCCGCAGGACAGACTGCTTTTTATTTTGAACACACCCGCAGGATAGAATGCTTTTTATTTTGAACACACCCGCGGGACAGAATGCTTTTTATTTTGAACACACCCGCGGGACAGAATGCTTTTTATTTTGAATACACCCGCAGGACAGACTGCTTTTTATTTTGAACACATCCGCAGGACAGAATGCTTTTTATTTTGAACACACCCGCGGGACAGAATGCTTTTTATTTTGAACACACCCGCGGGACAGAATGCTTTTTATTTTGAATACACCCGCAGGACAGACTGCTTTTTATTTTGAACACACCCGCGGGACAGAATGCTTTTTATTTTGAACACACCCGTGGGACAGAATGCTTCTTATTTTGAACACACCCGCGGGACAGAATGCTTTTTATTTTGAACACACCCGCGGGACAGAATGCTTTTTATTTTGAATACACCCGCAGGACAGACTGCTTTTTATTTTGAACACACCCGCAGGATAGAATGCTTTTTATTTTGAACACACCTGCGGGACAGAATGCTTTTTATTTTGAACACACCCACGGGACAGAATGCTTTTTATTTTGAACACACCCACGGGACAGAATGCTTTTTATTTTGAACACACCCGTGGGACAAAATGCTTTTTATTTTGAACAGACCCGCAGGACAGAATGCTTTTTATTTTGAACACACCCACAGGACAGAATGCTTTTTATTTTGAACACACCCACGGGACAGAATGCTTTTTATTTTGAACACACCCGTGGGACAGAATGCTTTTTATTTTGAACACACCCGTGGGACAGAATGCTTTTTATTTTGAACACACCTGCAGGACAGAATGCTTTTTATTTTGAACACACCCACGGGACAGACTGCTTTTTATTTTGAACACACCCGCGGGATGAACTGCTTTTCATCTTTAAAGGTTGGAGAAACAAAGGAAACAAAAATATGTAGTTTGAGGTTTGCTTCACAAGCATAATAAAGAGGGACCCAACAGGTGGCTGGAAGTATGCATGCTCCAGAAGCAAGAGATGATGGATTGATGATAATAACGTATTGTACATGTCCGTACCCAGTGGAACTGCTGTCATGTTATCTGGACTAGAAAAGAATATCGGATTAAATATAATTTTAAATTCCTGCAGTTTATTCCCATTGTTGTGCAGACATGTCCAAACGCATCTACTAATAGCCCTGTGTACGGACAGGTGCACGTGCAGGGTCATAGCGGACAGCGTGGGAATGTGGAGGCTGACCACCTGGCGAAGAGAGGGGCAGCTGTGCCCGGGATCCAGAGCTCTGTGGGGTATGGAGGTCGCGAGATGGAAACCATCAGCTAATTGTGCACCGAATGTTAATTTACACTTTGATCATCTCTCCTCATCCACTCTCTGTCCCTCTTTTTTTTCTTCCTTCAAGGTTTAAGTTTAATGTGATACACCAAAACACACCTTTAATTGCATCGCACAAAAAGAAAACAATAGGTTTTTATTTATTCTGTTTATATACTGTTTAAATAATTTAAATTATCGAGATATTTCTGGGAGAGTTCCACGTGATGTTCTGCATGTTACCGATTTCATTTGTGTAATCCTTTGCAGTAATCCAGTAATGTAAGGGATTATTTGGATTGCCTTTTTGAATTCATATTTGGATTTTGTTTCTCTATGTTTATTTAATGCATTAAAAACAAGAACGGCACTCGGTAGAGCACATTCTTCCGCAAGCCTGAACAGTTTACATTTTGTAAACCAATGATGGGCCAGATCTGGATTCGGACCTGAACCAAAATCGAATCAACATGTTCTTGACGTTTAACCAAGTCATCCACCTTGTTTTTGTCATAATCTGTCCACAACCTTTTGAAATGTCTTGCTATATATCGGTTTTAGCCATACCACTCAATGGTGAAGAATCACTTAAAAGATTCATTGATCTGGATCCGGATTCGGATCTACACCAGAATTGAATCAATTCTTCTTGTCACACACCCAACCTGGCCACCAAGTTTCTTCCAAATCTGTCCACAACCTTTTGGGATATTCTGTTCACAGACAAACAAACAGGGCTGAAAACATAACCTCTGCCTACCTTTGGTGACGGAGGTTAATATGAAAGACTCTTTATCATGTTAAAGTATTGTCGCGCAACCGCCGAAATTAATATCTGGCGGTCGCGGATGCCGATCACGAAGGCTTTATCTCCGAGGCGGAAACTCAATGGCGGATTCCAAAATCTAAAACACCTAAGCGCGCGGAATGGAGGGAAGCGGCGCAAGTCCCCCGCAGCCTTAACTATCGAAATCAACCACCCGGTAAACTGCGTTCAGATATATGTACAAAAATAATGCAAGGGTTTATTCAGGAAAAGTAAAAACAGTAAAAACACGCGCCGGTAATAAAATAAGGTACTAAATTGGGATCCCACACACAACAGATTTCAAACACGAACAGGGGATGTGAATGAATAAAAAGAACACATTATGTTAAATGTATACGTGGAGCTCGGCGTATCTGTCTTTGTCGTCTTCTTCTGCTGCTGTCCAACACCAGCCCGCTCGGCCCGACCGCACACCACGAGGTCTTGCTCCGAGCTCCGATCCTCTCGCCGCCCACGAGGTCCGTGCACCAAGCTCCAAAGCACCCAATGCAGGCCAGCGGCTTCACACGAGGTCGATCCCCACACGAAGCACGAAAAGACAGGAATGGAGAGAACGCAGGTGTGACTGCACGTCTCGTCCTTCCAACTCGCTTCTCAACTGCGCACTGCAAAACCAACTCTCGACCACGAATCCACTCTCTACTGAACTGCCAGGGGCCAGGAGTGAACTCGTCTCAACTCAACACCAACTCGTGACTCATGGGCTGCGCGACTCTCAACTCTCAAAAACTGCTTGTGCACACGAACTCGGAATCAGATCTGAACTCCTGCTCAACTCGTGCACACCTCAAACGAACTCGCCCATTCTGAACTCCCCAAAATGGCGTCCGGCCCCCGTTAATATCTCTGGCCGATGACGTCAGCTTTGGCGCACTGTCCTGCCAATCAGAGCCTCCCCCGACTCACCGGCTTGTCCATGGGCATGCCCACTGCGCCACTCTCACTCCCGTCCCCTGCTCCTTGTGTTGTAGCACGTGCTATGCAAGGTAGATAGGCCCTCGCGGAGGTGCAAATGGTGGTGGCCATTATCGGCAGTGTCCTTCCCCGATTTCTTCCTAAGTCATGTCAGGGGGGAAGGGCATCATTAATTTTGTACTGAAGGTCCTAACTAGTGTCTATGTGGTCTACAGTGCCATAAGGGACAGAGGTTTGACTACCAGGTGAGACATACAAGGGCTCTACTCATTAACCCCTACACTACCTATCACCCGAATCTCCTGGTAGATCCACAGTTGTACACCTTGACCGACAAAACGCCTACATGTTCCTACATACCGACATGTTCCTACTAAACGCCTACATACCGACAAAACGACAAACGCCCAAAACGCCTACATGATCCACAATAACTTGGACGGTGGGAGGGATTTTCGAAGCTCCACACGGTCTCCACGTTTTTCGAAGTTAAGTCTGTTCACAATTGTATTTTGTCGAAACTGTATTTATCTTTCGGTGTGTGAAGTTATTGTGTGCAACTTTGGTTGTTTCTCGGTGTTTATCTTTCATAAATTGATCGTCTGTTTGCCGTGTCGCGAGCAAGGCCTTTGCCGCGTCGCGAACGATTTGAAATCGAAGTTAAGTGATTGTTCCCATTTGTATTTTCGTTAAAACTGTATTTATTTATGGTGTTGTACGTATATTGTGTCCCGACGAAGTTTTTTCGGTGCAAATCTTTCATACCTGTATTGAAAATCGTGTTAATTCGTGTCGTGTCTTGAGGCCTTGTACAGTGTGCACTGTACAACCTTGAGGCTTTGTTTTTCTCTCAGCGGTCCGTCGTTTGTGATCCAATAACTTTCGTTCTCTGTATTCCCAGTCTTTTCACCCATAGCCTACTTCCTTGTGTAAATCTCAACTCAAAAAAAAAAAAAAAAAAAAAAAAAAACTTTTCCTTCTCTGTTCTCATTCGTTTATTCATTCTTATTCGTTCGTTCGTTCTTCGACCACGTGTTTCTCCCCCATTTCCCCAGATAGTTTTCACTCATTAACCTTCAATGTTTACACTTTCCCCTCAAGTTATGTATTCCGTCATATTTTATAACACCTTTTTCTTCTTCTTCTTTAAAAGGCTGCTTTCGACTTGCTCACCAAATCAATTCATCCCAAAAAAAATATCCATCTCCTATAGTGCCTTTTTTCTACATTCCCTAAACTCTCCTGCACTCCATCCTCCATCCAGCGTCCTTAAACGTATTTTTAACTCGAAGGTCACAAGAAACTCATTTTGCAATAAATGTTCGTTTCCCATAAATCGTACACTTTCAAAAATCCAATCTCACCCCTCCCCTCCAAATCTTCCCCATAACCCCTCCCCTCCAAATCTTCCCCATAACCCCTCCCCTCCAAATCTTCCCCATCACCCCTCCCCTCCAAATCTTCCCCATCACCCATCCCTTTCAAATCTCCCTCCTTGCCCCCTCCCTCCTAAACTACCCCCTCACCCCTCCCCGCCAAGACGCCCCCTCGCCCCTCCCCTCCTAGACTCCTGCCTCACCCCTCCCCTCCAAATCTCCCCCATATCCCATCCCTTTCAAATCCCTCCCCTTGTCCCTTCCCTCCCAAACTCCCCCCTCACCCCTCCCCTTCAAATCTCCCCACCCTCATTGCTTCTCAATTTCCCCCCTCTCACTCCCCCTCCTCAAAGCGTCCTCCCCGCTTCTTCCCCCTTCAAACTCTCACCTCCATCTCCCCCAACCTTCTGCCTCGCTCTTCCCCCTCCTCAAATAACACCTCATTGTGGCTCACCCAATCACCATCAAACCCTTTGTCCGCCCCATCCTTCCCTTTCTCCGAGCTATTCTGAAATCTCTGACACACCTTCAACAGCTCTCCCTACCTCTTCCACCTCTTCCACATCTTACCCTACCCCTCCTCCCCCCTGTTCTGTATCTGATGCTCCCCCTTCCTCTTCATTAACGGTATGGACCTCAAACATCCGGGGCCTTCGTTCAAACTTAACTGATCTCTCCATACAGGTTGCTTCTGTCAAACCAGACGTGATCTGCTTAACAGAAACTTTCCTCCTTTATGATGTCTCTGATTCCATAGTATCTCTCCCGGGCTACTCCCTCCTCCGGTATGATAGACCTGAGCCTCGTCCTGGAGGCGGGGTTGCTATCTTTATCAAAAATTCTCTTCCTCACTCGCCCTGCACTGCACTTTCTCCACCTCACCCCCAGGAATACCTCTGGCTACGGCTTCCCCTTCGCTCCCACCTCTTGTTCATATGTGTGTTGTACCGTCCACCAAACAGTGATGACTCCATCTACATCTCGCTGTCTGATGATATGGACCAACTTCTATCTACTCATCCCAACTCTCTCTTCCTCATATGTGGTGATTTCAACTGTCATCATGCCAGTTGGCTGGGTGTGGGTACCTCTCTCACCAGCCATGGCTCCTCAGCAAAGGACTTCTGCGACTCACTGGGACTGACACAATCTGTCAATTTCCCGACCCGGATCTCAGTCAACGGAACATCTTCTCTTCTGGACTTGGTTATGACTAACTTCCCTGAAAATGTCTGCTGCTCTTCTTCTGCTCCGATCGGATCATCTGATCATGTCCTTGTTAAAGTGGACATCTCTCTGACCATCCTCAGGGAGCCTGCTCAGCGTCGACGAGTCTGGCATTTCACTCAGGCCAACTGGCACGGTCTTCAAGCAGCCATCAATCATCTGGACTGGTCTCCCATCTCTACCACCTCTGACATCAACTCATCCTGGGAATTCTTCCAAAGTAAATTGCTCTCTCTCATGCACAGATTTATCCCATCTCGTCTTCAGTTGTCATACCCTTCCTCCCGTCCATGGTACACGGAATCTTGTGGTGAGGCTGTTGCCCAGAAACAACTTGCCTTCGTCTCCTGGAAAGCAAATCCAACGGAAGGAAATCTCATTTCCTTTCACAAAGCCCGAAACAAGTGTGTGGCCACCCTCAGGAGAGCCAGGAAACAATATCTCTCCGTTCTCAAGACCGAACTCTCTTATCTGTCTCCCTCTTCCAAATCCTGGTGGCGTCTGGTCAAATCCGTTTCTGGTGTTTGTTCCCCCTCCATCCCCTCCCTTACCTCAAACGGCTACACAGCTGACTCCGCACGTGAAAAAGCTGAATGCCTCAACTCTGTGTTTGCCTCTAAATCTTGTGTCCCAAACCCATCCCTCTCTGTACCCACCATACCCAGTCGTACCCTGCTGCTCCTGGACTCCGTGTCCTTTCCTCCTGACAAGGTGGAAAAGTTTCTGTCAACCCTCGACTCTGATTCTGCAACTGGACCCGACGGCATCAGCCCACGGGTCCTAAAATCCTGCTCTGCTGCTCTATCTCACCCTCTCTCTGTTCTCTTCACCCTCTCTTTTGCTCAAGGTCAACTGCCATCTGCTTGGAAATCAGCCAACATCACCGCTTTGCACAAAAAAGGTGCAAAAATAGATCCTAGCAACTACAGACCAATCAGCCTTCTCCCAATTATCAGCAAAGTCATGGAATCCATCATTGCTTCGGATATGAAATCTTTCCTCTTCTCCAATGGCTTGATCTCTGATCATCAATTTGGTTTCAGACCAGGTCACTCTACTCTGGACATGCTGCTTCTGCTGTCTCAACAATGGATGGAGGTCCTCAATGCCAAACAGGAAATTAGAGCTGTCTCCCTCGACATATCACGTGCCTTCGACACGGTCTGGCACCCCGCTCTGCTCACCAAACTCTCCTCCTTTGGTATCCATGGAAATCTCCACGCATGGCTGGCGGACTTCCTCTTTAGTCGTCGTCAACGTGTGGCCCTGAATGGGTTTCTCTCATCTCCTCTTCCTGTTCAGGCTGGAGTTCCCCAAGGCAGTGTTCTGGGCCCCGTGCTTTTTCTGGTCTTCATCAATGATCTCTCTGACTCTCTCGAAAATCCTCTCTATCTCTTTGCTGATGACTCCACTCTCTGCCGCTCCATTCCTCTTCCCTCAGATCGGCAGTCTGCTGCCTCCTCACTCTCTGAAGACCTGGACAAAATCACAGACTGGTCAAACAAGTGGAACATGTCTTTCAATCCTGACAAATCTCACACTCTTACTATGTTTCTCCGAAAAGATCGACTGGACAACCCTCCCATCTACTTTCTCAACAATCCTCCAAGAAGTTCTGTCGCTCAAGATTTTGGGTCTCACTATCTGCCATGATCTTTCTTGGGAAAACCACATTTCCAAGCTGGCCTCCAAAGCCAGTCGCCGACTGGGCATCCTCCGTCGTGCGAAGTCCTTCCTCGGCACACCTGAGCTCCTCACCACATACAAGGCTTTCATCCGCAGCTCAATGGAATACTGTTCTCCCCTATGGGCCGGTGCTCCTGCCTCACACCTAGCTCGGCTTCACGCTGTTGAAACCAAAGCTTTCAGAATTATTGGAATCTCCCGCGATGAAGCTATCTCTGAGGGCCTTTCACTCACTCACCGCAGGCAGGTAGGTGGTCTTTCTGTCTTCTACCGACTCCTCTCCGGCCTTGCACCCCCAGCTCTCTCTGTGCTCTGTCCCCCAAATATTCCTACAGGTCGCACAAGATCTGCCAGCAACCCTTTGATGGTTAAACTGCCGAAATCTCGGCTCTCTGCTCACCTTCACTCTTTCATTCCTCTTTTCTCCCGCCTCTGGAACAAACTCCCTCACTCCCTTCAATCCCACTCCTCCCTCCAGGTCTTTAAAACAGCTGTTCACCACCATCTCTTATCTTCCCCCATCCAAAACCTTGATCTTTTCTACCCCCGCTAATTCACCCCAGATCCACCTTGTTTGAAATTCCAACTTCTTTCCTGGAAGTCCTGGCAGTGTCCATATGTTTTATACCTCTCCCACCGCCCCCTTCCCATGCCCCCCCCCCCCAAAGCCCTCGCCCTCTCTCAGATCTCTCGATGTCTCCATGTCTCTCGGTCCCTGCTCTCAAATGTTGTGTTTGTGTCCTTCCCCCTCTCTCCCCATCTTGTCTACCGCTCCCGATGTTATATGTTTTATGTGTCGGTTTGTCTTTCTGTGTGATTAATGTTCGCTCTTTCACGAGCCTCGATCTTGTATACAAAAAAAACAAAAAAAACACGACTTATTACAGGTAGATTCCCTATCGCGACAGTCGAAGCATGTTACCTACTCAGATCTACTCTGCTCTACATATATCACTACCCAAATTCGTAACACAGCCCCCCCTGGAACCGTAGCTCCTGCAAGGTTCACTGCAGGCGCTACCATTCCAGCCTTAACACTTACTGTCACACACTTAATTAACCTATGAAATAAATCAGGAAGGGCTGTGGGAAGTGAGTTGGACTACCTACCTACACTTCCTTAACATTCTAAACCCATTAACAATCATGCAATCATGTATTTACAATGGTCTTCATTGCTCCTGCGGAGGGAGGAAACAAACAACACTCAAAACTCCTACCTTATCCACAAAACTTACCCTTACTCAAAAATTCAAAACTCTATAAAACATTTTTACATACCCCGGTCTTCAGACCACGTCCCCTGGTGGATGCCACAAGACACAACCTTACCTGCGGGGCCATCCCCAATGCACCCCCTAAATTTCCACGGGCCCTGTCCAGGTGTTACAGGTGAGTGACATGGCTCAGTGGATTTCGCCCACATTCATTCGACATAAAAACCCCTTATCCACTCATTCTCATTCCACTACTCATTACTGCATTTCAAAAATCAACAAAGCACTTATTTCACCCCCCTGCAGGACCATGGCATTGATGTCATTCGTGTGTGTGCATTCCTCAACTCGGCAGCGGGGAGGTACTGCACAAAAAGATGGTGGGGGCGCTTCAGGCTGTGGTGCCCGCAGTCCCAAAACAAGTCAACCGACTTACAAGTTCATTGCCCCCCCACCCCTTTACCTCTTGGCCCTTGGCAGCTAAACAGCCCCTTTCCACCGTTACCTCGCCGGTGAGGGTCTCCATACACACCAGGCTCCTCCGCAGACTCGTGCTTCAGCGCAGCAACACGGGTCACCGGGGGACTTCCTCACCCCGCGGCGCCCAACCAGACCCTCCACCGATGAGCTCCAATTTCCAGTTACCACCGGCTGCCAGGGGTAATTGCCGCAGAGGGGGGGCGCAGGCATCGCTCCTCAGAGCTTGATCCGTACCTGCGGACACACACACCTTCCCCACCCACAAGACCCCAAAACACACTTCCTCCCCCACTGCCATTCAATTCTCCACAGAAGTCAACAAAATTCATAGATGGTGTACAAAAGATGTTTCAAAGGTTTGCCATGGCCTGCTACATGTGAAATCCCCCAGTTCACATTGAATCACATTACACATTTCCATTTCCAAAACACAATAATCGCCCCTCATCGTCTCCAAGAATCATCACTCACTCTCCAGTTTCCACTCTCACGACCACATCAAAACACACAACCACAACACAAAAACATACGCCACCCACAAGACACTGTGTGGCCCCCATTCCATCCCCTCACCGGCCATGTCATCACTCTCACCCGCCTCTCAACTCCAAATTACATGTCCCCAATTTCCAAAGCAAGTCCTGAAGCCTGGGACAGTACACATCAACCACTCACCTCAAGTGCAGGCAACTACCGGTTGGTCGGGTCCAAAGTTCCATCCACCCACACAAAATCCCAAAATTTCACATTGAGCCTACCAAATTCTTCCAAATTTCTCTTTTGTCCCCACTACACTGGCCGGTATGTGGATCCGCACCCAACGGTGATCATCACTACACAACTACCAGTGGCCACGACAGCTCTGCACTTCTACCGTGCAAGGGTCATCGGGACAAGGTGAGCAGTCAAAACGCCAACATGGCCCATGAGTGTCCATAAGGGTGCGACCCACCATCCATCCTTCGCCCCCCCCCCCCCCCCTGCGAGGAACACAGCTGCACCAGCCCCAGCTGGCCAATGTGGTGAGCACCTGCTGCCACAACACACACTACCGCACACACAACCTCGGCCCTGGGGGAGACGGTCGCAGTGCGTGGCATTCCCCTCACGTCACCTATGCCGCCCTCTCGTCCCCCAGTCCACAGAACCGCAGCCCCCCAGTGCTCACCCACACTTGATCACACCAAGGTCCAGTCAACAGCCATGCTCCACCAGGAGACCCACCCAGAAGACATGGTCCACACACCTCGGACACGCACAGCACCACGTTGACCCTCAGGCTACACAACTACATCCCCATGACCCCGCATCCCAAATATCAGCGCAGTCACCCCCGCAACCAGTTGAAAGCTGTGTCCTGCTACCCTGTCAATTTTATCACAGCCTCCAGCACTTTGGTCTGACACACCTGGATCAATAATGGTGTCACAAAACAGTGTCCACCATTTTTCTTCACAAAATTCACCCTTAAATTTGCATCTAACCCACAGATTACCCATGCCAAACATTTTTCACATTTCACTAATCTCAACCAAAGAAAGATGCTTTGCCATACACATGCCAGTCGAGCATGGCCCATATGCTCGGCTCGTTACACATCTCCCGATTCACATCCCCATGGCTCCCTTCCCAAACCGAGAGTCCATAAATCATAACGGAGCATCTGTGGAAGGTCACTCTCACACCATCACGTTCCACAGATGCCCCAATGGTTGTCCGGCAGGCTATCTCCATCCCTGTCCATGCGGTTCGACCCGTGTCCATAGACCAACACGGCATGGCAGGTCACCACATGCCGGTTGTCCCAAAGTCTCAGGGAGAGGGTGTCAGGCCGCATGCCCGGGTGGTCACTACATCAGGCCCAAGCTGGCCATCCGCGGTGCCACCACCAAAACGCGACCCACAACACCTCCCCTTAGTGGTCCTCAATATCTGCCATCCCAGGCTTGAGAAACCACCTCGGACCCCATGGAGGTCTTAACCCCCACCAGGGTCCGGTGACCCTGCCGGCCCGAGCCACACGCCCGGACGGCGCCCCGACGGACAAGGGCCGCCACACTCCGCCAGACCCCCTGTGGGGCCCAGGTCGTACCTGGACACCCAAGGCTGGACCCCACGTCCAAATCCCGCCAGCTCAGCCCCCCAGCTGGCTGGCATTACAAAATTTCCAAAGGGGCAAATTTTGCCCGAGGCCATCACCATTGACCTCCCTATGTCCAATTCCCGCAGCCCGGGGACCAACTCCAACCAAGGCTGCTCCAAATCCATTTCCCATTTTAATTTTATTTTAAATTTCCTTTTTACAATTTTTATTCCCAACTGTGCCAAACCGCAGCTGCAGGTAACAACCTCTACCACCGGTTGTTCTGCTCCTCCCTGCAGCTGGTCCACATTCCCTACAGGGACCAAATCTCCGGAGGCTCGATCTCCCAACTCCCCAAGATCCAAATCCATTTCGGAACCAACACACTCCCCCAACTGGTTGTCCAATTTCGGAGCCTCCGTTGCCAAATCGTAGTGCACGGTGAGGGTCCCCTTGGTCATTCCAACCACCTCCTCGGACCAACTCGCCTCATCCCCCAAACTCCTTTGGGCCTGAACAAACTCTACCTCCATGGGACTGTCCCAGGTCCCCAGCCGCTGTGTCACATCATCCTCTTCATCATCCCCGTTAATACCATCACAACTCATTTCTGGCCCCGCCAGGCTTTCATCAATATCCCCAATAAATACCCGGTCCGGCTCTATTGCACGGACCCCCAATAACTCTACCCCCCCTTGCTCTGCACCATCTGGTGCTGCACCAATTCCAATTCATCCCCCTGTTGAGGTGTTGTGGCATCCACCCGGTCCCGACAAACAACCAGGCCACCAGGTGAGAAACACTCCCTACTACAATTTGCACATTCCACGCTCAACTGTGTGCATTCCCCATTCCCCTGTTGGCATTCCCCGTTCACCTGTGGACACTCCACGTTTACCTGCAGGCATTCCCCATCTACCTGTTCACATTCCCCATCCAACTGTGGATATTCCCCATCCACCTGTACACATTCCCCATCTACCTGTTCACATTCCCCATCCACCTGTGGACATTCCCCATCCACCTCTGCACCTGCAGTCTCTCCATCTACCTGTGGGCACTCCACGCTCACCTGTACACATGCCACAATTGCCATTCCCGGTGCAATTCCCAATTTTGCCATTCCCGGCTCCTGAGCCCCGACGGCACCATTCGTTCGTCCTTCCCTCAATTTATTCGTACATTCATCAATTATATTTCCCACTCCTTCAATTTTTCCCTCCAATCGATCACTCATTCCCTTCATTTTATTTTCCAACCCACTTTTCATTTCTCCCATTTGATTTCCCAATCGCTCACCCATTCCTCATGTCATTTTCCATCCGCTCACTGTTCTTTTCCATTCCTTCCATTTTCCTAAGCAATTGACCCAACATCTGGTCGGTTGTCGGGGCCGTTCCTACTGCTCCCGACTCCCCGGTGGGGGAGGGGGGTAAGTTGGTACTCAGGACGGGGGAGGTTCCAAGACTCACTTCTAATTCCCCTATTTCCGGCTCACTCCCTAAACTGACAGAAGCCTCGCTACGCACCTCCATTTCGTCGACCTCCGTCATCTGCTTTTCGGAAGGTCGTTTCCCGCGCACGTATTTATTTTAATTCTGAAACAAAATTTAAATTTTTCGAAGACGCCATATCGCGCTCCGTACGTCCAATCGACTATATAAATTTCTCCACCTCGATTATGAAAATTTCGGTTCCAAATGCTGGGCGGGGTTTTTCACCCAGCCGGCGTCGACTCGCTACCTCCAGACAAAAAAAAAATTGTCTGCTAGGTTCGAATCCCTAACTCCTGACACCAAATGTCGCACAACCGCCTTTGATTAATATCAGGCGGTCACGGATGCCGATCGCGAAGGCCTTAGCCCCTGAGGCGGAAACTCAATGGCGGATTCCAAAACCAAAAGCTACCCCAAGCACGCGGGATGGAGGGGAGTGGCGAAAGCCCCGCAGCCTTATCTATTAAATCGATCACCCGGAAAACTGCGTTCGAGTATGTACAGCAAATAATATAAGGATTTATTAAATGAAAAGCAAGGACAGGAAAAGCACGCGCCGATAATAAAATAAGGTAGCTAAATTGGGATCCCACACACAACAGATATCAAATACAAACGAGGGAATCTGAATTAAGGAAAAGAACACGTCATGTACTGGTGAACATGCAACTCGGTCTTATCTGGTCTTTGCCGTTGGCTTTGGCTACCGTCCAACACGCGGCTCCTTTCGTCCCACGGCACGCCTCGCTCCAAGTTCCAAAGCACCGAGCACCATGCACCAAGCACCGATCACCACGTGGTCGACCCTCGTACACGGTCGACAAGCCAACTCGGATCTCACCGGGACGGCCAAATCAGGCCGTGAATCTTCCAGGAATCTGCCAGGCATCTCACTGGAATCTGCGAGCCAACACAACCAGGGATCTCACGAAACTGCCAGGGCCAGGAATCTCACCAGTGCGCAACTGCTCAACTCATGCGTAACTCACTCGGGATCTCTGAACGACTCTCTCAAAAATGGCGTTCGGCCCTCGTTAATATCCGCCGGCCGGTGACGTCGGCCTTGGCGTGCTGCCAACCAATCAGAGCCTCATAACTTCCCGCCCTCCGTCGACCCGCTTCGCGCCTCCCGCGTCCATTCGCGCCAAACAAGCACAGCCCTCCTGGGGGTGGTACTCAAGATGGATAGGCCTGTCCGGAGGTGTAGGTGGCGGTGGCCATTATCGGCGGTGTCCTGGCCTGGTCTCTTCCCAAGTCATGTCAGGGGAGGGCGTTACTTAGTGTTGTACTAAAGGTCCAAACTAATGTCTAAGTGGTGTGCAGTGCCAAAAGGGACAAAGGTTTGGCTAACCAGGTGAGACATACAAGGGCTCTACTCATTAACCCCGACACTACCTATCACCCGAATCTCCTGGTAGATCCACAGTTATACACCTTGACCGACAAAACGCCTACACATGACTTATTACAGGTAGATTCCCTATCGCGACAGTCGAAGCATGTTACCTACTCAGATCTACTCTGCTCTACATATATCACTACCCAAATTCGTAACAGTATAAATACAGTATATATACAGTCACGTGAAAAGTAAGTACACCCCATGTAAAGTTTTGACTTTTTCAACATATTTCAACATACAGCTATTTGATCTTCATTTCAACAATATTGATATATAAAGGTGATATAATATAACAAATATCATGAAACATTTACATTTTGTAGTCCATTGTATAATTTAAATAAACATAAATGCAAATTTTGCATGTGGAAAAAGTAAGTACACCCTTGGCTCTAATAGGTGGTATTGCCCCCTTTGGCAGAAACAACCTCAAGTAGGCGTTTCTTATAACTGTCTACCAGTCTCTGACATCAACTGGGAGAAATTTTTGCCCACTCCTCCATGCAGAATTATTTCAGCTGTGCGATGTTTGAGGGGTTTCTTGCATGCACAGCTCGTTTCAAATCTCCCCACAACGTCTCGATGGGATTTAGATCCGGGCTTTGACTTGGCCATTCCAGAACCCTCCATTTCTTTCTTTTCAGCCATTCCTTGGTGGATTTACTGGTATGTTTAGGGTCATTGTCATGTTGCAAGGTCCACCTTCAGTTGAACTTCAACTTTCCGACAGATGACCTCACATTATCCTCAAGCACCCTCTGGTACAATGAAGAATTCATAGTGGATTCTATGATGGTGAGCTGCTCAGGCCCTGATGCAGCAAAGCTGCCCCAAACCATAATATTTCCACCACCATGCTTTACAGTTGGTATCAGGTTCTTGTGGTCAAATGCTGCCTTTGGTTTTCGCCAAACATGTCTTCTGGTAATGTGGCCAAATAGCTCTACCTTTGCCTCATCTGTCCAGAGCACATTGTTCCAGAAGTGCTGGTCTTTGCCTCGGTCTTCATTGGCAAACTTTAGAATTGCCCTGATGTTCTTTCTGGACAGCAAAGGTTTCCTCCTGGCACACCTCCCATGTAGATCAAATTTGTGCAGCCTCTTTCTAATGGTAGACTCGTGCACTTTGACATCAACAGTAGCAAGAGCTACCTGTCGGTCCCGTGATGACATTCTGGGGTTCTTGGAGACTTCTTTCAGCATCTTGCGGTCTGCTCTCAGGCTGAACTTGCTGGGGCGGCCTGGCCTGAACAAGTTGGCAGTTGTTTGGAATCTTCTGCACTTGTAGATGATCTTCCGGACAGTCTGAATGATTGATTTCAAATTGTTTGGAGATCTTTTTAAATCCCTTCCCAGACTCTTAGGCGTCTATAACCTTCTTTCTGAAAGCCTCAGAGAGCTCTTTTGATCTAGGCATGGTGACGCCGCCCACTTCAACAACAAAGAGCAAACCAAACTAAATGTCTGAGGTTTAAATAAGACAGGTTCCTCCAAGATCCTCTCTAACAATGTTCTAATCATTTGCACCTGAGCTGGTGCACCTGATTCAAATTTTAGGTATTTGAAGTATTGATAAATGTAGGGGTGTACTTACTTTTTACACATGCGAAATTTGTATTTATGTTTATTTAAATTATACAATGGACTACAAAATGTAAATGTTTCATGATATTTGTTATATTATATCACCTTTATCTATCAATATTGTTGAAATGATGATCAAATAGCTGTATGTTGAAATATGTTGAAAAAGTCAAAACTTTACATGGGGTGTACTTACTTCTTCACGTGACTGTATATATACAGGGTGAGTCAAAAGTAGCGCCCGATTTCTGTTTATTTATATATATATATATATATATATATATATATATATATATATATATATATATATATATATATATATATATATATATATATATATATATATTTCTGTCAGTTGATTGTTTGTTTGCCATTTGTATTACAGTGTACAAGAAGGTAGAAATAAATGAATGACATGTTTATCTAACCATTTATTTGGGGGAAAATTATTACGGAAGTGTACCAAGCTGTTTTACTTGCAATTTTCAAAGTGCCCTCCTTCGTGATCGATGCACAATTGCAGCCGAGCAGGCACAGAGTGGCACACACGCTTGCAGAGTTCGATATCAATTTCCTCAAACTTTGCAGTGATTTGAGCCTTCAATTCCTGAATGGTACGAGGCTTTTCACGATAAACAAGGTCTTTCATGAGCCCCCAAAGAAAGAAATCATTACATTTGTAGTAATGTTTCACGGCCGCAATGCATTGATTCATTGAAAGGTAATTCATGGTTCAATTTGATGCAAATTCAGTAACTTTCCAAAAGTCTCAGCAATAACCTGCAAAACAAAAACAAAAATAAGTAAATTAAGAAAATTAATAATCTGCAAGACAATTATTAGCAACATGACATCCCAGAAAGAATCTGACAGCCGAAAAAACAGAAATCGGGCGCGGGCGCTACTTTTGATTCACCCTGTATGTATATATTGTTATGTCGGTGGGGTAGGGGGATATATAGATTCAGGTAGATCTGTATAGGTAGGTGCTCCGATGTCATGAAGAAGAAGAACCCGCTTGGTATAAGTAAGTCAGGGACCTGTCTAGCCCGGTTTGTCGAAGTAAGCTGCATATCTGTGTCCCCGCCGCGAGGGGGCGGGGCATGTTAAGTAGTTCTCTGGTTTATGCTAATTCCCCGGTGTGTCGTCCCCTCTGTGATCATTCCGGCGTCCCTTATGGCAATACATCACATGCATTAGTTAGCCCCATTTGCACGACATTAATTAAATACTCCCCTCTCACAATGACTGACCGGAAGAACCAACAGGAAGCAACCACACACTACGGCGCCATGGCAAACACACATCGACCAGGCAGGCAATAGCCACGCCCAAAAGGACTCTTGATTGACAGGGGGGAGGGGCGATTAAGAGCAGGTCGCTGATTGGAGAGTCGGGAAGGACGTGTGATTGGTTAGGGGGGGGGGGGGCAGAAAGCTTCCCCGTGATTGGCGGAAGGAGCAACACACTGATTGGCCACCGACCGATGTCATGACACGAAGGGCAAAGGCGCTCGGCCAATCAGAGAGGAGGGCGCAAAAGACGTCCAAGAAGCGACGCACTGGTTGGAGGAGAGGAGGGCTGACGTCACGGGACGGCCAGTAAAACCTCTCGTTCGCCGGCATTTTGGTCTCTTCCCTTTGCCCTCTTGCTTTTGACTGTCCCTTTGCGCTGGACCTTCTCTTGCCTTCGGACTTTGGTTGAGGAACGAGGAGTTCGAAAGACGGTGGAGAGACGGAGCACTGACGATTCTCCTTCCCTGCATTCGCGTGCGAACGACAAGTGTACGGGCGAGGCTCGCCGCCGAAGCGTGACGAGCCAGGCCCGAGCGAGGCGCTCGGTGAGGCCTGACAGAGCGCAAACAAGGACGCATCGAGGCCTGGTGAACGGGGGCGCGGGGAGGCCTCTTCGTGCCAACACCGCCGGAGCCTGACGGAGCCTGAACGGCCGAACGATCCCTGACTGCCAGATGAAGCTAAGCCAGCACAAACGCAAACACAATGTTTTATTTTATTGATTCCTCCATTGTCCTGTTGTTTAAGACTAGTGTGGGGACGTCCCAACTTAGGATTTAGTTTTTATCGTCGTGTTTCCTTGTCCCAATAGTTCTTGTAAATTAAACCTTTTTATTATTTTCCCTTTCTATTCGAAATCCGTGTTCGGTTTGGATTATTTCCGGCAGGCTGAAGCCTGCGTGCGGACCGTCAGGTAAATTCCTGCTTCTTCTTCTTCCCCGTCTTCCTCCCGCGCGTGTATAGGAAATCCGCCATTGATCGTCGCCTCATTAAGCTCGCTTCCATCCGTGATTGCCCGGTCTTCACCGAGGGCAATCGCACGACAATATATACAGGGTGAGCCAGAAATATGGTCATTTTTGAAATTCGTTTGAAGGAAATAAAAAATTGTATTTCTAAATAAATTAATTCATGATATTGAAGTACATAACATGCATTTTTATTGTTTTCCTTTTTTACCTTATTTAGTTTTTTTTTTGCAGGCAAAACACTTGAGTGACCATGTGGAATTGGTCGGGTGAAGAACGCGCTTTCGCTATCAAAGCTTTTTACAAGAATAATGATAGTGCAACTGCTGCGCAACTTCAATTCAAACTCCATTTCAATGTTCAACGTCATGAAAATGAGCCGTCTGTTCGTGCTATCAAGTTATAGGTTCAGAACTTTGAGAGGACCGGTTCAACTTTAAAAGAGAAACCGCCGAACGATAACGAAAATGCCGTCACTGTTACTGCAGTTCGATATACCGATATGGTTTATAACTTCCTCTCCAGAGAATTAAACAGATTTGCAGAAGTGAGCCCAATGACGTGGTTTCAGCAAGATGGTGCAACCTCCCACACCGCCAGAGTGCCCATGACTACTGTAAGGGCACTCTTTCCAAAGCATGTAATTTCCAGAAACGGCGATATTCCATGGGCAGCGAGGTCACCCGATTTGACTGCATATGATTATTTATTTGTGGTCATATCTGAAGGACAAAATGTATGTTAATCGTCCACAAACTCTTCATGAACTGAAGGAAAACATCAGACGCGAAATCAATGATATTGACGTGGCCATGTTGCAGAACGTCAGGAATAATTGGCATCCAAGATTGGAGGAATGTGTCAGACGAAATGGTGTGCATCTCCGAGATGTTCTTTTTCACAAATAAATGGCATGTTATGTACTTCACTTTCTTGTAAGAATGTGTTTTGAAATACAACTTATTATTACCTTTACACGAGTGTTAAAAATAATCATATTTCTGCCTCACCCTGTGTATATATATATACATGAAAGCTCCAGAGATCCTGTGTGGAGATGAGAGAAACTTCCAGAAGGACAACCATCACTGCAACACTCCACCGATCTGGGCTTTATGGCAGAGTGGCCAGCCAGAAGCCTCTCCTCAGTGAAAGACACATGAAAGCCCGCTAGGAGTTTGCAAAAAAGCACCTAAAGGACTCTCAGACTGTGAGAAACAAGATTCTGTGGACTTTCATGTGTCTTTCACTGAGGAGAGGCCTCCGTCTGGCCACTCTGCCATAAAGCCCAGATCGGTGGAGTGTTGCAGTGATGGTTGTCCTTCTGGAAGTTTCTCCCATCTCCACACAGGATCTCTGGAGCTCAGCCAGAGTGACCATCGGGTTCTTGGTCACCTCTCTTACCAAGGCCCTTCTCCCCCGATTGCTCAGTTTGGCCGGGTGGCCGGCTCTAGGAAGAGTCCTGGTTGTTCCAAACTTCCTCCATTTAAGAATTATGGAGGCCACTGTGCTCTTGGGAACCTTCAATGCAGCAGAAATTTTTTTGTAGGCTTCCCCAGATCTGTGCCTCGACACAATCCCGTCTCTGAGCTCTGCAGGCAGTTCCTTCGACCTCATGGCTTGGTTTTTGCTCTGATATGCATTGTCAGCTGTGAGACCTTATTTAGACAGGTGTGTGCCTTTCCAAATCATGTCCAATCAATTGAATTTACGACAGGTGGACTCCAATCAAGGTGTAGAAACATCTCAAAGATGATCAAGAGAAATGGGAGGCACTTGAGCTAAATTTCAAGTGTCATAGCAAAGGGTATGAATACTTATGTCAATGTGATATTTCAGTTTTTCCTTTTTAATAAATTTGCAAAACTTTCTAAAATCCTGTTTTCTATTTGTCATTATGGGGTATTGAGTGTAGATTGATGAGGGGAAAAATGAATTTAAACGATTTCAGCAAAAGGCTGCAACATAACAAAATGTGAAAAAAGTGAAGGGGTCTGAATACTTTCTGAATGCACTGTATATACATATTATATTGCTTTTTTGATATACAACAGATCGAGGGCTTATAGAAGAGAAGAAGACAAAGGGCAATGTACTGAAAGTGGAGCAGTAAGGCAGGAGTGCTGACAGGATGGCCTATAGGTATGCACACTCACCTCTAAGCTGTCGATCCTGGGTTCGAATCCCGAAGCACCTGCAAACTGTCATCCTGCTGTTTCACAAGCAGGGTGATTCATCAATGTGTATGCTGTCCCTTGGATGGACATTAAGCCAGGCGTCCCGTCTGCGAGCATTAGTTCAATCTTTTATTGATTTGTTTTGTTTTGTTTTGTTTAAAAAAAATCTTTACTTGTTAAAATTACCAATTGTAAAACTTGCCTCAATTCGGCTTTTGGCCACAATGGAATTTTAACAGAAATAAACCTTTATTATTATTATTGTTATTATTAGCCCGTCCCATGCGCAGCAGGAGACGGGTTTTGCTATCACTTGTGTCGTGTCTGTCTGTCTGTCTGTCTGACTGTCTGGCTATCTGTGCTGTAACTTTTTTACACGGTGTTTACACATTTGAGTTTTGTCATGAAATTTTCTAAAAAGCTTTATTCTGATATGGAGAAGACAAATTCATAATTTTGTCAAAAGGTTAAAGGTGAGTATCACATAAAATCGTCAATTTTCATCCAATTGACTTGAAATCAGGTCACTGAATTGGTTCACCAATCAAAAGCTACAAGCCGATTGTTTTTAGGTCAAAAGGTCAAAGGTCAAGGTTGCATAAGATCACCAATTTTCACCTGATTGACCTGAAATGTAAAGAATTTGCATATCAGGTCACTGAATTGGTTCATTAATCAAAAGCTAGAAGCTGATTGTTGTTTTTTTTCAGATCAAAAGGTCAGAGGTCAAGGCGTAAAATCACCAATTTTCACCTGATTGGCCTGAAATTTAAAGAATTTGCATATTGGGTTACTGAATTGGTTCATCTATCTATAATGCCAGTAATCTCTGTGTGTATGTATGTATGTATGTATGTTTGTATGTTTGTTTGTCTGTGACCGCTGTTTCTCGACAACCACGGGTCCGATATACTTTAAACTTGCCAGGTATATTGCTGGGGACCCGAGGATGTGCCTTTTCAAGGTTTCATATTAATCGGACAAGTAGTTACCGAGCTATGTCCAAAAAACGATTCAACCAATCAGAGAGCAGCGAGCTATCACGTGTGCCGAACGTGCCGAACAGACTCTGCCTCGGACGGCACATTTGAGAGCGTATTCATTTATTTCACGTTGGCAAACTATGTTGGCGTTAAACTATGTTTTAAAACTAATTAAAACTAATTTGCGATTCTTTCGCTTTCCTGCGCGTTTGTGCACGCTATGGCGATTTCTTTACCAAACTCCGCAAGCCGTTCGCTTTGGACCAAACCATTTCATGTAAATAGAGGGGGGGGATATAATTTTAGATATAGATATAGTACGGGCATGCCCTAGTTAATCAAAAGTTAGAAGCTGATTGGTTTTTTTTTTAGATCAAAAGGTCAGAGTTGGGACCTCCGCTGCCGGTTCCCCTGGCGAGGAAGCGTACTTCGATCTCTCCACGTCATCAAAGTTTAAGTATTTTCCCATTCATGTCTTTGTCAAATTTCCACTCGTTATTTTATTGTGTATGTGTTGCTGTGTGTTTCCAGTTAGTCTTGGTTTGTAATTCATGCAAACTTGTGTGTAATTAATCGTTTTCTGTTCGCACGCGTACGCGGCCTGGTACCTTGAGGCTTCCCTACCCCCGTCGGTGTTTTGTGAATTTAAGTTATTTCCCTCGTTGTATTTGCTTTTTCTTTGATTTTCTCTTCTCCTCCTAACTTCCCCGAACATCTTACCCTTTGTCTAACATTTTAAATACAAAAAAAAAAATACAAAAAAAATAATATTATTTCCTTCTCTCTTCGCGAGCTCCGCCCACGTGTGCTGTTTTCTCGCCCCGCCCCCTTTATCTCCCTTTCTTTCACCTCTTACTTCCATCTCCAGCCGATACTCGCCTTTCCAATTCTAGTTTCCACCATACTCATTCAATCCTTTCTCCTTCTTTCTCAGATCCAAGCCCTCGCTTCAGGGAATTTTTCCGAGATTGTTTTTCACAGTTTTGTTTAAATATTATTTAAATATGTTTATACTTTCCCCTGCAGTGTTTTATTCAGTGGTTTATTACAACATGCTGTTTTTCTTCCGATTTAATAGCCTTTTTTCAATT
Source organism: Myxine glutinosa (assembly GCF_964187855.1). NCBI lineage: Eukaryota > Metazoa > Chordata > Myxini > Myxiniformes > Myxinidae > Myxine > Myxine glutinosa. The sequence continues at coordinate 21,170,124 of NC_136273.1, forward strand.
TCCTCATCAAATCATTCCCCTTCAAAATTTTTTTTATATCTTACAGTCCTTCCTTTCTAAATTCTCTGAACACACCTTCATTCCACCCCTTCTCTATTGTTTTCAAACGGATCTCTGACTTGAAAATCACAATAAACCCAGTTTGTAATAAATGTTCGTTTTTCATTAATCATCCACTTTCCAAACTTCCCCTTCACCCCTCCCCTCCTAAACTCCCCCATCACTGCTCCCTTCCAAAACTCCCCCCTGACCCCTCCCCTCCTAAACTCCCCCCTCACCCTCCACTCCGAAACTCCCCCCTTCACTTCAAAACTCACCCCCACCCCTCCCCTTCTAATCTCCCCCCACCCCCGACTATCTTTCTCCAATTCTCCCCCCTCCTCCTCAAAGCTGCCTCCTCCCCACTCCCTCTCCCTTCCATCACATACCTCCACCTCCTCCAACCTTCTACTTTGCTCTGCCGCACCTCAAACAACACTTCACTGTGCCTCATCCCATCACCATCAAACCTTTCGTCCTCCTCATCCTTCCCTTTCTCCTAACTCTTCTGCAATCTCTGACACACCATCAACAGCTCTCCATACCTCACCTCTCACCCATCATCTAACCCAACTCCTCCCCTCCCCTGTCCTGTACCTGATGCTCCCCCTCCCTCTTCCTTAACGGTATGGACCTAAAACATCTGGGGCCTTCGCTCAAACCCCATTGATCTCCCCATACAGGTTGCTTCTGACAAACCAGACGTAATCTGCTTAACAGAAACTTTCCTCCTTCAAGATGTCTCTGATTCCTTAACATCTCTTCCTGGTTACTCCCTCCTCCGGTATGATAGACCTGAGCCTCATCCTGGTGGTGGGGTTGCTATCTTTATCAGAAACTCTCATCCTCACTCTCTTCACCCCACCCCCAGGAGGACCTCTGGCTACGGCTTCCTCCCGCTCCCACCTTTTGTTCATATGCGTGTTGTACCCTCCACCAAACAGTGATGACTCCATTTACATCTCCCTGTCGGACAACATGGACCAACTTCTATCCACTCATCCCAACTCTCTCTTCCTCATATGTGGTGATTTCATCTGTCATCATGCCAGCTGGCTGGGTGTGGGTACTGTTATGGATTAGTCACTTCCGTTGTGGTGGTTTGCATCCACTGTAAATATTTCTGATTCCATGTACTATTATTGTTTTCAAAAGGTTTATTGTCCATGAACTGTTTTCAAAAGGTAAAAAAGTTAATGTTAAAAGAAACAGGAAACCGGATCGGGAACCGGACGATGAAGAGGAAGAAGAGAGAGAAAATAGAGCGGAGCGAGTGAGTCGGACAAGAAAGCCGAGTCGCTCCGAGTTCTGAAGCGAACGTTGGCGAGCAAGAGTCACTAGCGAACTTTCGGGTTTCCGGGAAAGGGATTCCTGCGACAGAGTTGTCATCGCTGTGACCGATCAACCTGCGTGTCAGATTTTTTGGCGGTGGATTCCGAGGAGAATTATCGCTGGGCCGATACGTCTCAAGAGCGGGTCGTCGGCCATTTTGACTCGCGCAGGACTTGTGCTTCGCTCGCGGTTTCGTCTCTTTTCGACCATTTTCACCGCATTCAGACGTCAATCTGGGGCGTGTGTGACATGGCTTTTTGAAGGTTACTTCGTCCATACCCGAGGGTGTGATCTCTCAGTCGCCTGTAGGGCGCCTTTGGATTTCCCAGTCGCCTTGAGGGCGCTTTTGTACAGCTTCGGCAGTGTGACTGTTCTTGCCATCCGCACGGGATTCTGATCTCGATTGGACATCATTCTGGCGATCGCTGGAGCGAATCAACTCCGTCTTGGAGCCGGGAATAAGAGACATTGGGGAATGTTCTTGTTTCACTCACTTGGAACACAGTGAGTTATATATTACAAAACTGATGGTACCATCATAGGACATATTGATTGTACTTTTGAATACTATTGTTGTTGTACTGTTATTCTTGTGTGATCTTAATACAATATTTGTTTGTGAGTAACAATTGGGGTGGCGTCTCCGTTGATCTTTGACACAGAATAACACATTTTTCTGCCGTGACTCGTCTCGGGGCTCGGAGGTACACCGTGACCAGGGGGTCGGGGAGGAGCACGTAACAGTACCTCTCACACCAGCCATGGCACCTCAGCAAAGGACTTCTGTGACTCACTGGGACTGACACAATCTGTCAATTTCCTGACCCAGATCTCATTCAATGGAGTATCTTCTCTTCTGGACTTGGTTATGACTAACTTCCCTGCAAATGTCTGCTGCTCTTCTTCTGCTCCAATCGGTTCTTCTGATCATTTCCTTGTTAAAGTGGACATCTCTCTGGTCATTCTCAGAGAGCCTCCTCAGTGCCGACGAGTCTGACATTTCACTCAGGCTGACTGGCTTCAAGCTTCAATAATCAAAAATAATATGATAATAATAATATAATATAATAATAATATAATAATAATTATAATATAATAATAATGATAATAATAATAATAATAATAATCAATTCAATAATAACTGGCTTCAATAATCTTCAAGCAGCCATCAATCATCTGGACTGGTCTCACATCTCTACTGCCTCTCACATCAACTCTTCCTGGGAATTCTTCCAAAGTAAACTGCTCTCTCCCATGTACAGATTTATCCCATCTCGTTTTCAGTTGTCTTACCCTTCCTACCGTCCGTGGTACACTGAATCTTGTGGTGAGGCAGTTGCCATGAAGCAACTTGCCTTCACCTCATGGAAGGCTAATCCAACTGAAGGTAATCTCAGTTCCTTTCACAAAGCTTGGAACAAGTGTGTGTCTGCCCTCAGGAGAGCCAGGAAAGAATGTCTCTCCACTCTCAAGACTGAACTCTCAAACCTGTCTCCCTCCTCCAAATCCTGGTGGCATCTGGTCAAATCTGTTTCTGGTATTTGTTCCCCCTCCATCCCCTCCCTTACCTCAAACGGCCTCAACTCTGTGTTTGCCTCAAAATCTTGTGTCCCGAACCCATCTCTCTCTGTACCCGCCTTACCCAGTCGAACACAGCTGCTCCTGGACTCTGTGTCCTTCTCTCCTGACAAGATGGAGAAGTTTTTGTCAAACCTCGACTCTGATTCTGCAACTGGACCAGACGGCATCAGCCCACGGGTCCTAAAATCCTGCTCTTCCACTCTATCTCACCCTCTCTCAATTATCTTCACCCTCTCTTTTGCTCAAGGTCATCTGCCATCTGCTTGCAAATCAGCGTCTTTGTCTTTCCCTCGCGGTCCCCATGTGCTGTTTTTGTCTTTCCCTCGCGGTCCCCATGTGCTGTTTTTGTCTTTCCCTCGCGGTCCCCATGTACTGTCTTTCCCTCGCGGTCCCCATGTGCTGTTTTTGTCTTTCCCTCGCGGTCCCCATGTACTGTCTTTGTCTTTCCCTCGCGGTCCCTATGTGCTGTCTTTGTCTTTCCCTCGCGGTCCCCATGTACTGTCTTTCCCTCGCGGTCCCCATGTACTGTCTTTGTCTTTCCCTCGCGGTTGTCAGCTCTTTCACGAGCCTCGATTCAGTATAGGAAAAAAAAAAAAAAGAAAAAAAAAGAAAAAAGAAAAAAAAAAAGCCAACATTACCGCTTTACACAAAAAGGTGCAAAAACAGATCCTTGCAACTACATACCAATCAGCTTGCTCCCAATAATCAGCAAGGTCATGGAATCCATCATCGCTTCTGACATCAAATCCTTCCTCTTCTCCTTTGGCTTGATCTCTGATCATCAATTTGGATTCATACCAGGTCACTCTACTCTGGACATGCTGCTTCTGCTGTCTCAACAATGGAGGTCCTCAACACCAAACAGGAAATCAGAGCTGTCTCCCTTGACATATCACGTGCCTTCGATACGGTCTGGCACCCCGCTCTGTTCACCAAACTCTCCTCCTATGGTATCCATGGAAATCTCCACGCATGGCTTGCGGACTTCCTCTCTGGTCGTAGTCAACGTGTGGCCCTGAATGGATTTCTCTCATCTCCCCTTCCTGTTCAGGCTGGAGTTCCCCAAGGTAGTGTTCTGATCCCTGTGCTTTTTCTGGTCTTCATCAATGATCTCTCTGACACTCTGGAAAATCCTCTCGATCTCTTTGCTGATGACTCCACTCTCTGCCGCTCCATTCCTCATCCCTCAGATCGGCAGTCTGCAGCCTCCTCACTGTCTGCAGACCTGCACAAAATCACAGACTGGTCAAACAAATGGAACATGTCTTTCAATCCTGACAAATCTCACACTCTCACTTTGTCTCTCCGAAAAGACCGTCTGGAAAACCCTCCCATCTACTTTCTCAACAATCCTCTCCAAGAAGTTCTGTCACTCAAGTTTTTGGGTCTCACTATCTATCATGATCTTTCCTGGGAAAACCACGTTTCCAAGCTGGCCTGGAAAGCCAGTCGCTGACTGGGCATCCTCCATCGTGCGAAGTCCTTCCTTGGCACACCTCAGCTCCTCACCACATACAAGGCTTTCATCTGCAGCTGAATGGAATGCTGCTCTCCCCTCTGGGCTGGTGCTCCTGCCTCACACCTCGCTCGGCTTCACGCTGTAGAAACCAAAGCTTTCAGAATCATTGGAATCTCTCACGATGAAGCTAACTCTGAGGGCCTTTCACTCACTCACCGCAGGCAGGTTGGTGGTTTTTCTGTCTACTACCGACTCCTCTCCGACCTTGCTCCCCCAGCTCTCTCTGGGCTCTGTCCCCAAAATATTCCTACCGGTCACCCAAGATCTGCCAGCAACCCTCTTCTGGTGAAACTGCCAAAATCAAGACTCTCTGCTCACCTTCACTCCTTCATTCCTCTTTTCTCCCACCTCTGGAACAAACTCCCTCACTCCCTTCAATCCCACTCCTCCCTCCAGGTCTTTAAAACAGCTGTTCACCACCATCTCTTATCTTCCCCCATCTAAAACCTTGATCTTTTCTACCTCCGTTAATTCACCGCAGATCCACTTTTTTGAAATACCGACTTCTTTCCTGGAAGTCCTAGCAGTGTCCATGTGTTTTTTTTTTACCTTGCCCATGCCTCCCTCCCTTCGCATGCCTCCTCCCCCCAAGCCCTCTCCCTCCCACAGATCTCCCGATATCCGTGTTCTCTGCTGTTGTACTTGTGTGCTTCCCTCTTTCTCCACATCTTGTTTCCTCCTCCCTTTATCATATGTTTTATGTGTCTGTTTGTTTTTTTTGTGATTAATGTTAGCTCTTACACGAGCCTCGATCTTGTATACCAAAAAAAAAAAGGTGAAGGTGTAAAATCACCAATTTTCACCCGATTGACCTGAAATTTTAAGAATTTGCATATCGGGTCACTGAATTGGTAATTAATCAAAAGGTAGGAGTGAATTATTTTTATAAGTGCAAAAGCTCAAAGGTCAAGGTTGCATAAACTCAGCAATTTTATGTACATTTTATTTGGTCGTTTTCGTTATGTTGAGTTTACGGAAGAAGAAGAAGACGTCTGAATACAAACGGACGTGGGCAGGCTTTGCATTTTCAGATGCTTTCTCGTTGTTGTTATAACTTATTGTACGTCGCGTGCTGCGACAACTTTGCCTTTGATGACGTCACGCAGATGAGATGACGTCATGCCATCGCTATTTTTAAGGGTAGAGGGTAGCCGACGGGTTTGCTTTTTTAACTGTAAGAACTCAAAAAAAATTCGAATTAAAAACACGTTCAGTTGTTTCTTTATGGCTTTAAAATCAATACAATACAATCAATTATTTATTTATTTATTTTTATGTGTCTGTAGACCTTTAAATGGCGACGAGAGTGTGTCGGATGTGCGGGATTCGCAAGATCAGTTTGAATTAAATAATCAGTGAAATCACAACGAATGTTCGGACAAATTAAACGGCTCTATTTAGCATTAGACTAAATTCCGAGTCGAAGTGACGTCATCGTGTATGTGACGTGTTCGGTTACCAGGAAAGTTATCCCTAAACAGACGTGGCTGACGTGGCGTCGTTTGCGCAAACGCATCGGGTAAGAAAACGAGGCGTGAAATGGACGACGAATCCAAATCCACGTCCAGCGAACTCCCCGGGATGTGGAACTTGAGGACGCGGGGACCCGGTCGGTGAGCCGCGCTCTCGGGGGAGCGTCCCATTGGTCGCTGTACCGCACGGCCGGCCAATCGGCTGTCCGAGGCGAAGGCCCGAAGGCGGTGCTGCGTGATGCGTCACGTGGTGTGTGTTTACACCACCGCAAGGAGCAGGTCGGTACCATGAACGGGCAGGGATTGCTTTGGGGTCCGCGGAGCCGCGCCGGGGTCTGCGCCCGGGTCGTGCGGTCGTGCGTCATCGAGGGTCCCTCACGGCGCGACCCGAACGGGCCGTCATTACCGCGGCGCTCGACCTTTTGTTTTGGCCTCGACATCGCCAGCTCTCCGCGGAGATTTCACGCTGCGCGGCGTTATGTGACGTACGCCCTGCGTTGTGACGTACTGTTTCGTCCGGTCAAACTACCCTTTCGTCTACGCAGCGACGGTCGGCTGTCCGATGCGCCCGATCCGATTACAGGTCAGATTTGTACGTTGTGTACAACTCGGACAAGTACGTGTACACGAGTCCAGGACGACGCGACAGATCCGTGCTGTCGTCTCGACCGTGTCGCTGGCGAGAGAGTTGGCGCGTGCTGTTGTTGGTCGCTTTTCCACGCCGCCTCGCCATTGGCTATCTGGGCGGCGTGACGTATCTGTGACGTCAACAGTTGCCAGCCGGCTGTTGTCGGTGTCGTGTGATTTTGTTTCTCGATTCGCGTCAAGCGCTTGTTCATGGACGTCTCATTGAACTGCTTCCCCATTCTCGTCGCCATTGTTTCCAAACACACCCGAGATTACGTTTTTATTGTTCATCTCTTTCCCGCTTTTATAATTTGTTCTTATTGTATATACAGTGATCTAAAGCTTATGAAGGGTGCGTGTGTGTGACGTAATGAACGAGCACTCGAAAGCACCATTGTACTTTGAGATTAATCAAAAGGATTTTTCAGTAAACGAAGGACTGTGGAGCATGTTGTGTCGGATTTTAATCTCGGTCCTTGTATCGTGGGTCAGGTGGCCAGGTGGGAAAGGCTAACAGGTCCATATTATCTTGTTTTGCTAAATACCTGCCGATTTCTCTTCCATTACCTCTTCACCCAAAAACTACTGCACCCCTCCCTCTCCCACCATTTTCTTACCTACCCACCTGAACCCTCTCCCTATTGTGTCCACGCGTCTGTTGCTTTATACCCCGCATGACCAATGGGATCTCACCTTATCATTCCACCCTCCCCGGCCCCCTAATTCTACCCCTCCTCACCCTTCACCCACCCCCTAATCCTACGGCTCCTCACCCACTCCTCCACCTTCCCCCTGATCCTGCCCCTCCTCACCCACCCCTCCACCTGCCCCTCCTCACCCACCCCTCCACCTGCCCCTCCTCACCCACCCCTCCACCTGCCCCTCCTCACCCACCCCTCCACCTGCCCCTGATCCTACCCCCACCGCCTAATCCTACCCCTCCTCACCCTTCACCCACCCCCTAATCCTATCCCTTATCTCACCCCCTAATCCTACCCCTCCTCCCACCCCTAATTCTACGGCTCCTTACCCCCCTCATCCCCACTCTCGATCCTACTCCTAATGCCCCCGTCCCCTTATCCTACCCCTACTCACCCTCACACTGCTCCCTAATCCTACCCCTTCTCCCACCCCCTTATCCTCACCCTCCCACTGCTCCCTAATCCTACCCCTTTTCTCACCCCCTAATCCTACCGCTCCTCCCATCCCCTAATTCTACGGCTCCTTACCCTCCCCCCCCCCACCCCTAATCCTACCCCTTCTCCCACCCCCTAATCCTAACCCTCCTCACCCTTCTCCCACCCCCTAATCCTACCCCTTCTCCCACCCCCAAATCCTACCCCTCACCCTCTCGCCACTCCCTAATCCTACCCCTCCTCCCCCTCCTCCCATCCCCTAATCCTACGACTTCTCACCCCCAACCCACTCCCGATCCTACTCATCCCCAATGCCCCCGCCCCTTATCCTACCCCTCCTCACTCTCCCACCGCTCCCTAATCCTACCCCTTCTCCCACCCCCTAATCATACCCCTCCTCACCTTTCACCCACCCCGTAATCCTATGGCTCCTCGCCCCTCCCCCCTCCGATCCTACCTCTCCTCACCGCCCCCGCCTCCCCTTCCTACCCATCCTCACGCTCCCACTGCCCTCTTATCCTGATTTAAACATAATTAATTATTATCATCTTGTGTTTATAGTATTTTCCCACTGACGGAAGTTGCAATTCTTATATATTATCGGTAATAATACTTTTATAATACCAATAATAATACTTGTGTATTATCAATAATGTTATTTCATTAGGTGAAGCCTATTTAAATAGGTTATATATTATTACAGATGCTGGATTGACCCAGTTGTCCGGGCTGAATTCCAATGTACCTTGTCAAAGTGGTCATGATGACCAACTGATTTGATAGTTATGAGTCGGATCACAAGTCTTTTTGCTACGATACCGTACTCCAATTGAACCACCAAGCCAGACAATGTGGTACCATCTTCCAAAATTTCAATATCTTCATAAATTATCTCTCTGACTCCCTGGGAAATCCTCTTTATCTATTGGCTGATGACTCCACCCTGTTCCACAAGGCTGCATGCAACCTCTTCCCTCTCTTCAGACCTTAACAAAATCACAAGTTGGTCAAACACTTGGAATATGTTTTTCAATCCTGACAAATCCCATGCACACACTCTCTCTCCCAATCCCTCTCCCTCTCCCTCTCCCTCTCCCTCACCCTCTCCCTCCCCCTCTCTCTCCCTCCCTGAAAAGACCATCTGGCAAACCCTCCTATCTATCTTCTTAACAATCTTCTTGAGGAAGTTCGGTCATTCAAACTCCTGGGTCTCACTATCAGACATGATCTTTCTTGGGTAAACCACATTTCAAAGTTGCCCTCCAAAGCCAGCGGCCGACTGTGCATCCTCCGTCATACAAAGTCCTTCCTTGGCACACCTGAACTAATATCCATCTACAAGGCTTTCAACCGCATCGTGATGGATGACTGCTCCCCCCTATGGGCTGGCTACCCTGCTTCACATCTTGCTTAGCTCGACACCGTGGACACCAAGGCCATCAAGATTATTGGAATCTGCCACGATGAAGGTGAATGTATGGGTCTATCACTTCGCCATCACATACAGGTCAGTGGTCTCTGTCTTCTCCAACCTCCTTTCTCGTCTTGCACCCTCTGCTCTTTCCGTGTTTTGTCCTCCCCGTACTCCCTCAAGTTCCTGCATGGCACACACGGTCCATCATCAACCCCTTCTGGTGAAACTACCTAATTCCAGGATCACTGCTCACTTCCATTCATTCGTTCCTCTTTTTTCCCTGCCTGTGGAACTAACTTCCACATCCCTTTCAATCTCGCTCTTCCCTCCAGGTTTTCAAAGCAGCTGTTCACCACCATCTCAGATTGTCCCCAATCCAAAACCATGATCTTTTCTACCCTCGTTAACTCTCTCACCTCCACACTACTCCCTAGTCCAGGTACTACTCCCCAGTCCATTCTTCTTCCAACTTTCCAGTTTTCCCTCCTAAGAGTTTTCTTCTGCTTCCTTATTGTCTACCCCATGCATCATCTCCTGCCCCCATTCTTCCCCCATTGCTTAAGTCTCCGTCTATCTTGGCCTACAACTTTGCTATTGGTGTTTTCCCCCACTCTCTGCTGTTCCTTTTGTCCTGTTACATCCTGATCCATTCAGTGTACGAGTACAAGCTCTTCCACGAGCCTCAACAATGTATACAAATTTTTTTGCCAGTTCCAGAAAACTCATGGAAACACGAACCAAGGGCAGTCATTGAAAATGAGGAGGTTCATGCTCACGTACGACCTGATGATTCCATCAAGTGTGTACGTAGAAAACAAAGCATTGCGTCCGGACATTGTATTCAGGAACAAAAAGGAAAAGACAGCATTGCTGATTGAGATATCAGTACCAAGCGATTTTGGCCTCAACAACGCAGAAATCAACAAAATGACCAAATACCAGGACCTCAAACATGAGGTGAAGAGATCTTGGAAACTGAAGAGTATTGAAATTGTACCAGTGATAATTGGAGCAACAGGAATGATAAAGAAGAACCTCACTGAGTTTTTATAAACCATCCCTGGAAATATTACCACAAATGAACTACAACTGGAGGCAATCCGGGGTTCGGTGACGATCCTGAAAAGAGCCCTTGGAACAAAACTCTGAAAAAGTTGAACATTTTGGTTCATGAACCGTGATTTCTTACCGAAGCGGTGATGGATACTTTGGGTCCTGGGAGGACTCCATTCCACCTCCTGAAACCCACAAATGGAGACGACAACCAACGACACACACACAGACACGCACAGACACTTCCCCTTTTCACAATGGATGCAAAAATCAAACACAATTTATCTTGTCTCGCTGGAACCAAACAAACAATCTGCCATGTAAAGCAGTGACTTTGTGTGTTTGTACAGATGTCTGTCCCCCTTCATAAGGGTAGGTTTTAAAGGCCAAACTTTTAACACGAATGTTTGTTCACTGCAGTCTATTTTTGAGGATGAAACAAACTCGAAAAACATTTTCCATAAAAGAGGAATTTTGTCTCTTCCATTGGAAATGTAGATGGTGGCTTGCAAACCGAGTCTAAAGGGCGGTGTACAGAAGCGTTTTTTTTATATAACAATAAATATAAGGCGCAGGGAGGTGAAATTCACTGCATGTTATGTGCAACATGCGCATAGTAAAAGAAGTGTTCATTTACATCCGTATGATGTCTTATAAATAAAGAAGATATAATCACACCTGACGCGAGGCTGAGGCTTCAGACTTTAGCATGCTCACGAGGCTGCACTGTCGAATAAACTGTTCTAACCCATCATATTTGACGGGCTTTTTACTAGTACATTTATAACAGCCCTCACAGCTCTCCCTCAACATGATTAATGTGCCCACAGCTAATTATCACCAGCCTTGGTCGGATGAACCGAACCAGCTTTAACTCCCGAGGCGATCTCCAAATCTGATGGTCATGACACGCACGGGATGGAAGAAACACAAAGTGTTTAACTTCACGAACACACAGGTTTATTCTGAAACCCAACCAAGAACACAACAAAAATGCAACAATAATGATTTATAATAAAATAAGGTGCGGAATGAAAACAACGAAAATAAAGCTGAGGTAAAATGCTATGGTGAGGTACCTCCATACAGACACAAACACAAACACAGGGTAAGGTAAGAAAGTAAAAGTCCCTCTCTGGCACTTAGCTGGCCCAAAATGGATACTTTGGAAGGTCGACAGTTGTCGAAGCCCGGAGCCACCCACACGGGCAGCTCAGCAAAATGGCGATGACGTTGAATGCTGTGCGCTGAAAGCGTTTGCTATCGAGCTGGTGGCGAGCACATAGACTGCCCTCTTTCCTTTCTCCTCTGAGGAAGGACGGCGCGGCCTCCAGCCCCCTAGTGAGCCTAGCAGTCAGAGCTCCCTCACGATCGCCACACAAAACACTCCTCCAAGGACACAAAAATGGCGAAGCTTCTTGCTCGCGCATTCGCTCCAGACCCCATCGCGAAGCTTCTTCTTTGCCCGCCTATGTCATCCGGCCGCGTTACTCAGGGGGGGTGGGGGGGGGGGGCGGCGGACGACGGCATGTCCTGACGGTCACATTCCCCACCCATTAAAACACTGTAGCTCCACCTCTCCTGGGCGGGTCTTTGCCGTATTGTGTCTAATTCCATGGAGCGTGAATACTAGCCAGCTGCTGTTTTGCTTGGCCGGCAGTTGCTTTAAATGTTAGGGATGGCCACAGAGGGTATCACGAACAGGGGAAATTAACCTTAACCCCTACTACTAATTAACATGTCATCATCCCTCGTATGATGAACATTTAAACACAACCTTAAGCTACATTTTCCCTACTTATTACATCGAAATACTCCTACACGTCACATGGTCCATACTATTTTCTATTCAATCCTAACTCTCCTACGGTATTCTCTTACCTACCCTCATAAGCGCAACAATAGTAAATATCATTTTAAACGTACCCTATGCTTTCACAAGCCCCAGATATGACCTTCCCATCGATATTCATAAGTACCCAAACTATATATGGTGTCTCCCTCCAACTATCGGTGGCTCCTCTCAGGCACAAAGGCACACCCCAGCTTTCTCTCGGGCACTTTTCCAGGTATTTTTGGCTTCTGTTAGAAGCTTAGTAAGCCATTGTAGGTAACAAACCTTAGCGCATGCACGATGGTCCTTCCTATTTCTAGTTGTTTCTGCACATTGTTACGTGGTCCCCTCGGTGACTACCTGGTCTCGGTGACCCCCGGACCGTGAGAGGACCTTCGCCAGAAAGTAGTATTATATAGATGCGCTTTCGCAACGCAATACCTATGAATTCCACCCCAAGAGACACTGATGTTCAAGAATATATTTCCCAAGGGTAATGATACCCAACAATTTCAATGACACAACCACGGAGATTTTCCCCGAGCAATCAACAATACACAACCATCAACAATCTTTCAAGGACAATCAATTCCCTATGAATAAGATGGCCATCTTATATACGTGTGTCCCGGTGAGTACTCACGACACCCTTTTGGTCTCGGTCCCGCACAATGTCTCTGGGCCCCTCCTGACCAAGATGGTAGTCGGCGTCGCCGCACTCGGGCGGTTGAACGAACCCCGGGTGGACGTCTCCACCGGGCAGGTATCGTACCAGGCCCCGCGGCTGCAGCCTCTCGGGGCTACGCGAAGCGGGTGCGGTAAAGCAAGCCAAAAGCCCCACGCCACTTGCCAGGCGTGCTAGGCCCCAACCTGCGACTCGGACGCGCCTTTTTAGACGGGGCTGCGAACGGTACCAGACGCGGGGTCGATGCACGGCTCCACGTCAACTTGACGTCTCCACCGGGTCGGTACACGTCCCGGTACCTCCTCTCGCCAGATGGGCTTCGGAACGCCGCTTTGTCACGCAGCGCAAGGTCGATGCCACCTTTGGTTCGAGCGGGGCGAGGAAGATCAAGAAGAATACTCGTCCTTTTTTTCTCGTGTCGTTTCCTCTTCCGTTTCCGGTCACTTCCGTTTCCGGCCACTGGTTCAGAAGGGCTCCTGACCCTCCAATCACAACAACCCTTAATATACTACACACGGATAAGCCAAGATCTGAATACTAATTCACATAGATATGTAACACTCCCCCCCTTCAAGAAAGAAAGTTTGACCCCAGCGAAAACTTTCGTTGCCGGCCAACTTGGATAAATAAACCAGATAACTCAACCCCCAAATCCTCAGTTCCCCTGGGCAACAATTATCCCAACTCAAAAATAAAGCAACAAACTCTCACAAAACCCCCAGATTACTCCCTCTGGACTAAACACCAGCAACGACATTGTCCCTGCCAAATCAAACTCCCTCTCATGACCCTCTGACTTTGACCGTCCGCTTCTTGTGAATGAAGGTTAAGGGGTTGATCAAAGATCCAAAGTTACGCAACTCGATAGCACTTTTTCCGGGAGGCCAAGCCGAGTATTCACTACATGGATGCCTTTAGGAACGTGAAGTTCACGGTTAGTCCGTGCAGGAAAGTTCTCTACATGGGCGCCTTGAGGAACGTGGAGTTCACGGTTAGTCCGTGCATGAAAGTTCCCTATATGGACGCCTTTAGGAACGGCGTTCACGGTTAATCCGTGTAGGACCCTTGGCTCAGCGGCTCCGCCGCATTCAGTGCTTCAACTTCTCAGAACTTCCCTAATAATTATGGTGGGACCCCTTGTCCCTGTAGTCCCACGAATAGCGGTCTCCTTCTCGGCCACTACTTTGCCAATCCTTCCTTCGGGAGCTGCCGTAACTCAGGGAGCCTCCATAATAATATTGATTGCGGCCACCACCAAAACTACCGCCCAGTTGTCCTCTCCTGTAGACCTCTCGACGCCTACGAAATGCCTTCCCTACTGTTATGGTCCGACCCTCCAAATCCTTGCCATTCCAATTCTTCTCTGCCTCTCTGGCGTCTTTGGTGCTGGCAAACGTGACAAAGCCGAACCCTCTGGACTGTTGCGTTTCCCAGTCTCTTACCAACCGCACGTCCACCAGCGGCCCATATCTGTTGAAGACAGAGGTCAGAACTTCTTCCTCTGTTTTGAAGTTCAGTCCCCCTACAAATAACTTGGCACTTTCCCTGCTGGGCTCTTGACCAACCCTCAGGTTACCATAAACTTGACCCCCGGCCAAATCATTCCCGATAACCACAGATACACCCTCTACAGGAAGCGTGGCTTGTAAACCGACGGTGACCGGTCCTGACACCAAATCGGACTCCAAATGGATGACATGAAGGGGAGCACTAACACCGCCCCCAATCCCCTGTAAACGAACACTATCCCCCGTTGCCGTCTCCTCGGACCATGGCAAAATGCCTTCAAGCATTAAAGATTGATGTGCCCCTGTGTCCCTCAATATCCTAACCGGTTTCCGGTTAGTCGAGGCTCCATCCCGTGACACAAACCCCTCTCAAATAAATGGTTGGTAACCCTTTTGATGGCGATTTCTTACGCTAGCCATCGCATTCGGAGTGGTAATAGTCGGACTCCGCTCTGGGTTGTCCCTTTTCATGAGGTAACAACTTGACATCAAGTGTCCAGGTTTCTTGCAAAACGCGCAAGTAGGCCCGGAGGAAAAACTCGTGGTCTGCCTCGGGCCCCCTGAAAAATAAGTTGGTCTTGGGCCCACAGCCCTCTGACTTCGAACAGGTGGGGTATCCGCGTTGTCCCCCTCATCCTCTCAAGGCCGCCGCCATGTATTGTCGTTCTCCGCACCTGCTGTTCCCCACCTCCCCTGCGGAGATCTAGGCGAGGAGGTAGGTTCATGGACCCCTATTCGGTGGGTTAAGGCATAATCATCTGCCATGGTGGCTGCGTCCCACAACTTTGGTACTTTCTTTTCCTGCAGGTACACTTTGATGTCCTCGTGGACACACTGCTGGAATTCCTCCACCAGGATCAAGTCCCGCAATGTTTCGAAGTCTTTCCCGACTCCTTTTGACTCACACCACCGATCAAACATGTTTTCTTTCACTCTGGCAAACTCCACATGGGTCTCACTCTCCCTCTTCCTGGCATTCCTGAATTTTTGCCTGTAAGCTTCCGGAACCAACTCATAGGCCTTGAGGATGTGCTTCTTCAGTACCTCATAATCTGCACATTGGTCCATTGGTAGCGCCGAATAAATTTCCTGAGCTTTCCCCACCAGCACACTTTGCACGAGTATGGTCCAGGCCTCCTCCGGCCAATTTAATTGTCGAGCCACTTTCTCAAAGTGTGGAAAAAATTTCGCGACTTCCTTTTCACTGAACGGTGGAACCAGCCTCACATGCCTGCCCACATCCCAGGTTCTCTGGTTAGGTGTCGACCCCGTCAGCAAGGGTGGTGCCTCTCCCCGTTCTCTCATTAACTCCAGCTCCTTGAATTTGATTTCTTGCTGAAGCTCCATGTCACGTTCCTTTAATTCCCTTTCCGCTTTTCTCTCCTCTGCTTTTCTCCCTTCTAACCTTTCCTGGAGTTCTCGTTCCACTCTCCTTTCCTCTGCTTGTTTCTCTTCTCTCCTCTCTTCTGCTTTCCTTTCTTCTTCTGCTAACCTTTCCTGGAGTTCTCGTTCCACTCTCCTTTCCTCTGCTTGTTTCTCTTCTCTCCTCTCTTCTGCTTTCCTTTCTTCTTCTGCTCTTTCCTTTTCTGCTTTCCTTTCTTCTTCTTTTAACCTTTCCTGGAGTTCTCGTTCCATTCTCCTTTCCTCTGCTTTTTCCTTTTCTGCTTTCCTTTCTTCTTCTGCTCTTTCCTTTTCTGCTTTCCTTTCTTCTTCTGCTCTTTCCTTTTCTGCTTTCCTTTCTTCTTCTTTGATCCGTTCCTGGCTCCGTAATTGCAACTCCAGTTTCCGGAGCTCCACGTCTTCTGGTTCCTCAGGTAGCCACTCCCAGGCTAACTCGTCCCATGTTCCTAATCCCACCATAGACTGTATCACCGTGGTCTGCAACTCTGCCTTCCTCAAATTAGTTCGGACCTCCAAGTTAAAATGTTTGGCCAATTTCAAGAGGTCCGACTTTAGTAACGCTCGGAACTGTGCCTCACTCGGTGTTACCGCAAAGTTCTGTGCCACAAACGCCATGGTGACTATCGTTAACACCTGTTAACCTTCCCCCAAGACTTTACCCCAATTTCCCCCAAAATTACCAATTAATACTTAATTAATAACTTTTAATTAATAAAAATATTATTTTATTATTTTATACAATTTTAGATCCCGGACGTAGACCCAATTGCGAATCCGCAAATCGTAATTTGGACGAGCCCCCAATTCTGTTACGTGGTCCCCTCGGTGACTACCTGGTCTCGGTGACCCCCGGACCGTGAGAGGACCTTCGCCAGAAAGTAGTATTATATAGATGCGCTTTCGCAACGCAATACCTATGAATTCCACCCCAAGAGACACTGATGTTCAAGAATATATTTCCCAAGGGTAATGATACCCAACAATTTCAATGACACAACCACGGAGATTTTCCCCGAGCAATCAACAATACACAACCATCAACAATCTTTCAAGGACAATCAATTCCCTATGAATAAGATGGCCATCTTATATACGTGTGTCCCGGTGAGTACTCACGACACCCTTTTGGTCTCGGTCCCGCACAATGTCTCTGGGCCCCTCCTGACCAAGATGGTAGTCGGCGTCGCCGCACTCGGGCGGTTGAACGAACCCCGGGTGGACGTCTCCACCGGGCAGGTATCGTACCAGGCCCCGCGGCTGCAGCCTCTCGGGGCTACGCGAAGCGGGTGCGGTAAAGCAAGCCAAAAGCCCCACGCCACTTGCCAGGCGTGCTAGGCCCCAACCTGCGACTCGGACGCGCCTTTTTAGACGGGGCTGCGAACGGTACCAGACGCGGGGTCGATGCACGGCTCCACGTCAACTTGACGTCTCCACCGGGTCGGTACACGTCCCGGTACCTCCTCTCGCCAGACGGGCTTCGGAACGCCGCTTTGTCACGCAGCGCAAGGTCGATGCCACCTTTGGTTCGAGCGGGGCGAGGAAGATCAAGAAGAATACTCGTCCTTTTTTCTCGTGTCGTTTCCTCTTCCGTTTCCGGTCACTTCCGTTTCCGGCCACTGGTTCAGAAGGGCTCCTGACCCTCCAATCACAACAACCCTTAATATACTACACACGGATAAGCCAAGATCTGAATACTAATTCACATAGATATGTAACAACATGCACGCCGAGCATTCTAGGGTGAATTGCGTCATTTTGAAAGTGCTGTATTGGGAGTCGTCTTGGCCCATGTGGCCCAATGCACAAAAATGGCACATGCCCCATGAGGCCTTTAACAAGGTTTTCAGCCTTTATAGCCCACAAAACAAATTATGCATAAGTAGGTGGTAAGGCATGGCAAAACAGTGGGAAGGTGGCATAACATGGCTGACATGTGGCATGATTGGCAGGCGAGTGGCATGGCTAGACAGGTGGCCTGAGCATGACAGGTGATATGACCGGGCAGAGGGTGGGAAACGGTAACTGTCAGTAGTGGCATGAGAATGCGGCGGCAGCAGGGATGACGGCAGGGACCTATTCTATCCCTACTTTCCATGTTAATCTCTCTATCTTATACCTATCTCCTGCCCCTCTAAACTAAGCTATCCCTCCCGGGCCCCGAATTCCATTCAACTAAAGTCTCCCGGGAGGATATCGAGGCATGTGTGGTGACGTAAAGTGTAGGTGGCATGGCCTCACCTGCCGTGCCGGCGGAGTAGTAGCTCTATTGGGAGGGGGGCCTCTACAGTCTACAGTGTGTGTACCTCTACAGTCTACAACGATTTGGGACTCAATACATCCTCACAAAAGACAATTATCCTACTCTGGTTCTTCTCCAGCAGCCATAGACAACAAATATGGTGTGAAGGGGAAGCATCTCTAACTCTAATCACATCCTCACACATTCCTCATCGACAAAGCATAGACAGAATCAGACAAGACTGAATAGCGGAGGCTGCGAGGATGTAGTGAGTTCTAAGTGAAGACATGGCTTTTGGCGGAACAGTCTCAGGCTGCGGACAGAAGCTTGCACGAGGGGTCAGGAGCTTGCACAAGAGTGGACATGGCTTGCTTGGGTGTGGGCATGGCTGTAAGCGGCACCAGCAACTGCTTGTCCTGTGGAGGAACCCCGATGCCTCTCATGCCCAAACCCCGATGTCTCTGGCTAAGCCCCCATGGCGTCTCGGTCCTACGCAGGCCAACATGCCTTTTTATAGCCTCAGCCCCCACTGGGATCTGTGACACACTTAGCCCTTCCTTGCTAGGCCATTATTGGTCCCTCGCATGGTCCGTGTGTGGGGTGAGCCCCTGACCTCATACCCAATGGTGCCAACAATGCCAAGGTCGGATCGTGATGGTAGGGGCGGCTTTTCCCGCCTAAACTTGTGCCTGCTAACCAACTGTTGGTGCTTGATACTTATAACCTGATGTTGGCCTCATGGTTAGGGCGGCGGGCTTGGGATCCGAAGGTCCTGAGTTTGAATCCCGTTCAGCTGTTGAATTAATACCTGGTGGGGTGGTGTGTGTCGGGATGGTGCTGAGGAGTCGTCCAAGGAGGCAACGACGTACTGATCCAGCATACACTCCCACATATATATACAGTCGTGGCCAAAAATATTGGCACCCTTGCACTTGTTTTCAAATAATGCACCATTCCTTCTGGAAAATTGTTGAAATTAAAAAATATTTTGGTATCCACATTTGTATTTCTTTGGTTTGCAGTGGAACAAAACAAAAATGCTGACATAATTACTAAATCTTAGCTTATTCCACACAGAAATCTTAAAATGGCCCAGGCAATATTGTTATGTCGGTAGGGGAGAGCAATATCTAGTCAGGTAGATCTGAATAGGTAACATGCTTCGTCTGTCGCGATAGGGAATCTACCTGTAATAAGTTCTGTGTGTTTATTCCGGTTTGTCGGTTAAGGAGTATACCTGTGAACATACCAGGATGTTCTAGTGTTAGATAGTGTAGGGAATAAGATAAACCCCTGTGTGTCACAACTGGTAATCAAACCTTTGTCCCTTATGGCAATGCACACCTGTAGACACTTAGACAGGCCCTTTAGTACACACAGTAATTAAATTCCCTTCCCTGACAATGACTTCGGAAAAAAACAGGCAAGAGGCCAGTTCGGGACACCACCAATGATAGCTACCGCCAGACGCATCGCGAACTTGCATAGCAACGCCGCAAGGAGGCTTGTGATTGGTCGAAGCGGGAGGCGCTCGGCAAATGGGAAAGGGCCAGCGTGTGCGGCCGGCAGCCAATCAGGACAGGAGGACGAAGACGCAGCTGTGAGGGAGGTAACTGGCTTGGGAAGAAGGGACTGGAAACGTCGAGAAGATTGACGTCACCAGGGAGGTTATATAAGGGCGCGCCGAACGACATTTTCCCTCTTGCACGTCCAACTCTTGCGCAGCACGTCCCTCTGTCTCTCTTGCTCGAGCTCGAACTCTCTTGCGCAGCTCTGGCCCTGGTTCTCTCTCTGGCTGTCTGGATGTGCTTGAAGCTCTTGCGTTTCTTCTTGGTCTTGAGAGGTCCTGGTGGTCGTTGGTTCACCATCTGCGTGGTGCTTGGAGCGGTGCATGTGCTCGGTGCTCGGTGCTTTGGAGCTTGGAGCGAAGGACCTCGTGGTGTGCAGCGGAGCAAGTCGCATTGGGGCCTGTCGAAATGTACGATCGATTGGAGCTTGGAGCGAGGCCTGGTGGCGCGCGAAAGGGGCCGAACGGAGCCGTGTTTGGACGGCAGACAATACAAGACGACAGACAAGATAAGGCCGCACCCACAGAACATTTTGCATTACACGACAAGACAATTCTTTTCGTAATTCCTTCCTGTGTCTCGTTTCTGAAGTGAGGTGTGTAGGATCCCAACTTAGGACTTTTATTTAGTATCACGTTTTCCTGTCCCTACCTTTCATTGCAATAAACCCTTGTATTATTTTTCATTTTTTTTTTTTGTATACAGAGTCGAGGCTCGTGAAAGAGCTAACATTTATCAAACAAACAAATCAAGCAAACAAGCAAACAAAGTATATAAAAAGGGGAGCGGTCAACAAGATGGGGGGAGAAGGGGAGGAAGCACACAAACACAACATTTGAGAGTAGGGACATCGGGAGATGTGTGGGAGGAAGAGGGCCGGGGGGAGGCAGGACAGGTATAAAACGCAAGGACACCAAAGACTTCCAGGAAAGAAGACAAAAGTCACCTCAAAAAAGTGGATTTGGGGTGAAATTAGCGGGGGTAGAAAAGATCAAGGTTTTGGATTGGGGAAGATAAGAGATGGTGGTGAACAGCTGTTTTGAAGACCTGGAGGGAGGAGTGGGATTGAAGAGAGTGAGGGAGTTTGTTCCAGAGGCGGGAGAAAAGAGGAATGAAGGAGTGAAGGTGAGCAGAGAGTCTTGATTTTGGCAGTTTAACCATAAGAGGGTTGCAGGCAGATCTTGTGCGACCTGTAGGAATATTTGGGGGACAGAGCCCAGAGAGAGCTGGGGGAGCAAGGCTGGAGAGGAGTCGGTAGAAGAAGTCCCCACAAATCTGGTTCTGTTTGAGTTCGTTCACCTTCCACAGGTACGCGCTTTTACCACAGCTTCCACTTCCCTTCTTCCTCCCGTGTTTGGTCGTCGCCTCAAGTAAATCCGTTCTGGTCCATCCGCGGTCCCTGGTCTTAACCGGAAGGGTCCGCGCGACAACTGGTGTCAGGAGTGAGGATCTCGGCCCGTCGGACAAAAATTTTTGTCCGCGGCGAGACATCGACACGGTCGGGCGTACATCGCGCCCGACATTTGGACGAAAATTTTTCGTAGTCCGAGGCGATAAATTCTATAGTCGATTGGGCTTACGAGACGCTGACGGCGCGTCATTAAATTTAATTTTATTCCTGTTAAAAGCCGCGCGGGGAAGCTTGCTCTTCTTCACGGATGGAAGAGGTACGCAATATGGAGGAAGAAAGAATGGAAGATGCGGGAAGCATTGGGGATGAGTCGGATGTAGTTGGGGTAGAGAGTAGTGTTGGAGCTAACCCCGCCGTAGGGACGGCCTCCATAGACACCCAGGTCTTAATGCAATTTATGGCGCGATTGGATAACAATATGCGGGAAATGAAGGATGGGTTGGAAAATAAAATGGATGGAATGAGTAATGAGATGGGAGAAATGAAAAATGAATTAAAAGGAGAGATGGGAGAAATGAAAGGGGAATTGAAGGGAGACTTGAAGCGAATGATTAACAAAATGGATGCCGGAACGAGTGAGTTGAGGGAAGAACGAAAGAATGGTGCCGTTGGGGCTCAGGAGCAGGGAATTGTAATGGCAAGCGAATTGAAACGGGAGACTGCTAATTTTCATGTAAATGGGGTGTGTCCACAGGTGAGAGTGGAGTGCTCACAGGTGAATGGGGAAGGAAATTTGGAATGTTTGGAGGTAAATGGAGGATGTTTCCCACATCGTGGCCTGGAGGTTTATCGGGGCCGGGTGGGTCACAACACCTCAATAGGGGGATGGATTGGAATCCTTGCAGCACCAGGGCGGTGGTACAGAGCGAGAGGGGGTAACATTATTGGGGGGTCCGGGTAATGGTGCCGGACCTGGTATTTATTGGGGAAGACCTGTCGGGGCCGCAAAGTGTTGATGGGGTTGATGGAAATGATGTGATTCAGCGGCTGGGGACCTGGGACAGTCCCATGGAGGAATAGGTTGACCAGGCCCAAAGGAGTTTGGGGAATGAGGTGAGTCGGTCCAAGGAGGAGGTTGTGGTGACCGAGGGGAACCTCACCGTACACTACGATTTGGTAACAGAGGCTCCGAAATTGCATACCCAGTTGGGGGAGTGTTTTGGCCCCGGGCTGGATTTGGACAGAGGAATCGGGAGATCGAGCCTCTGAAGATTTGGTCCCCATTGGGAATGTGGACCAGCTGCAGGGAGGGGCAGAACAACCTGTGATAGAGGTTGTTACCTGCAGCTGCGGTGATTGGACACCTGGGGCCAAAATTTTAAAAAGAAAATCTAAAATAATATTAAAATGGGAATTTGATTTGGCACAGCCTTGGAAGGAGTTGGTCCCCGGGCTGTGGAATGTGGACCAGGAGAGGCCATTGGGGATGGCCTTGGGCAAAAGTTGCCCCTTTCGAAATTTGGTGATGCCAGCCAGCTGTGGAGCTGTGCTGGCTAGATTTGGACGTGGGGTCCAGCCATGGGTGTCGTGGTACGACCTGGGCCCCACAGGGGGCCTGGTGGAGTGTGGCGTCCCTTGTCCGTTGGGGCGCCGCCTGAGCGTGTGACTCGGGGCGACAGGGTCACTAGACCCTGGTGGGGGTTAAGACCTCCAGGGGGTCCGAGGTGGTTTCTCAAGCCTGGGATGGCAAATATTGAGGACCACTAGGGGTAGGTGTTGTGGGTCGCGCTTTGGTGGTTGCACCGCGGACGGCCAACCTGGGCCTTGTGTGGTGACCACCCGGGCATGCGGCCTGACACCCTCCTCCTGAGACTCTGGGACAGCCGGCATGTGGTGACCTGCCATGCCATGCTGGTCTATGGACGTGGGTCAATCTGCATGGACAGGGATGGACATAGCCTGCCGGACAACCATTGGGGCATCTGTGGAACGTGATGGGGTGAGAGTGACCTTCCACAGATGTTCCGTTATGATTTGTGGACTCTCGGTTTGGGAAGGGAGCCATGGGATTAATTAATCAGGAAGGTGTAACGTGCCGAGCATATGGGCCATGCTTGGCTGGCATGTGTATGGCGAAGCATCTTTCTTTGGTGAGTTTAGTAAAATGTGAAAAATGTTTGGCATGGATAATCTGTGGGTTAGATGTAAATTTAAGGGTGAATTTTGAAATGTCATGGTGGTCACTGACAGTTGTGACACCATTATTGATCCAGGTGTGTAGACCAAAGTGTTGTAGGCTGTGATAAAATTGACAGGGTAGCAGGACACAGCTTTCAACTGGTTGCGGGGGCGACTGTGCCGATATTTGGGACGCGGGATCATGGGGATGGAGTTGGGGGTCTGGGGGTCAACGTGGTGCTATGGGTGTCCGAGGTGTGTGGACCATGTCTTCTGGGTGGGTCTCCTGGTGGAGCATGGCTGTCGACTGGACCTTGGTGTGGTCAAGTGTGGGTGGGCACTGGGGGGCTGCAGCTCTGTGGACTGGGGGATGAGGGCGGCGTAGGTGACGTGAGGGGAATGCCACGCACTGCGACCATCTCCCCCAGGGCCGAGGTTGTGAGTGCGGTAGTGTGTGTTGGCAGCAGGTGCTCACCACATTGGCCAGCTGGGGTTGGTGCAGCTGTGTTCCTCGCAGGGGGGGGCGAAGGATGGATGGTGGGTCGCACCCTTATGGACACTCATGGGCCATGTTGGCGTTTTGACTGCTCACCTGGGGGATGTTGTAACGTTTTGTAACGTAATAATAATAATATATTGTAACGGTTTTAGACGACTTATACCCCACCTGGTGCATAAGGGAGGAAACATTCTCGACATCTGCAGTGTTAATTTGAGGTTCATAGGTGTTTCTGAATGAAACTACCACGGCCAAATTACCGACTAGATAGCCGAGCGAAGTCCATTGGTGATCCGCATTGAGGCGCGTAAGGGCGGACCTAATTTACCCTCTAACGGGTTAATAAGCCAATTTCCAAAGCATCATGGAACCCCTTTCCTAGCAAGTCTTCATCATACAAGACTTTATTGACAGAGAAAACGGGGGAGGGGAGAAAGCACAGCCACCCAGGGGCAATCACAATTAAATTAATACATTATGACAATGCTCCTGGAAACTTCGACCGCCTTAGCAATTACACCTTAAGACATCCATATAGGAGAAGCACAGGTCTCAAAAGATTCTATCTCGCACGGCACTGCTCGTGCATGTGGTATGAGTCTGTTGTCCACGTTTGGCTCACTCTTCAACCCCGTCCGGTCTGCGGACTCGCTTGGGTGTGCAGCGGTTTGCTGTGGGTTTCTACTCGTGTGCCTCTCTCCAGGACTCACTGGAACTCAACGAGCAACTGTGCAAGGGCCTGCAGCAACTACAAAACCACTTGAGCTCAGCATCCAAAGACCTCACAACCAGCAGCACTGCACACGGCAGCAGCTTGAAGATGAAGACAAGGACCAGCAGCAGCGCAACAAACCAACCAAAGAAGAAGGGGCAACCACGCACGTTTTTTTTTTTGTTTTTTTTTTAATGTATACAGAATCGAGGCTCGTGAAAGAGCTAACATTTATTTCACAAACAAATCAAACAGACAAACAAAATATATTAAAAGAGGGAACGGTAGACAAGATGGGGAGAGAAGGGAAAGCACACAAACACAACATTTGAGAGCAGGGACATCGGGAGATGTGTGGGAGGGAGAGGGCTTGGGGGCTTGGGCTTGGCTTGGGGGGAGGAGGTGTGGGAATGGGGGGTGGGAGAAGTATAAAACACTTGATTATCCAGGACAGAAGTTGGTATTTCAAAAAAGTGGATTTGGGGTGAAATTAGTGGGGGTAGAAAAGATCAAGGTTTTGGATGGGGGAAGATAAGAGATGGTGGTGAACAGCTGTTTTAAAGACCTGGAGGGAGGAGTGGGATTGAAGAGAGTGAGGGAGTTTGTTTCAGAGGTGGGCGAAAAGAGGAATGAAGGAGTGAAGGTGAGCAGAGAGTCTTGATTTTGGCAGTTTAACCATAAGAGGGTTGCAGGCAGATCTTGTGCGACCTGTAGGAATATTTGGGGGACAGAGCCCAGAGAGAGCTGGGGGGGGCAAGGCCGGGGAGGAGTCGGTAGAAGATGGAAAGACCACCAACCTGCCTGCGGTGAGTGAGTGAAAGGCCCTTGGAGTTAGCTTCATCGCGGGAGATTCCAACGATTCTGAACGCTTTGGTTTCAACAGCGTGAAGATGAGCTAGGTGTGAGGCAGGAGCACCAGCCCAGAGGGGAGAGCAGTATTCCATTGAGCTGCGGATGAAAGCCTTGTATGTGGTGGGGAGCTCAGGTGTGCCAAGGAAGGACTTCGCACGACGGAGGATGCCCAGTCGGCGACTGGCTTTGGAGGTCAGATTTGAAATGTGGTTTTCCCAGGAAAGATCATGGCAGATAGTGAGACCCAAAAGCTTGAGTGACAGAACTTCTTGGAGAGGATTATTCAGAAAGTGGATGGGAGGGTTTCCAGTCGGTCTTTTCGGAGAGACATTGTAAGAGTGTGAGATTTGTCACGATTGAAAGACATGTTCCACTTGTTTGCCCAGTCTGTGATTTTGTCCAGGTCTGCAGAGAGTGAGGAGGGTGCAGACTGCTGATCTGAGGGATCAGGAATGGAGCGACAGAGAGTAGAGTCATCAGCAAAGAGATAGAGAGGATTTTCAAGAGAGTCAGAGAGATCATTGATGAAGACCAGAAAAAGCACAGGGCCCAGAACACTGCCTTGGGGAACTCCAGCCTGAACAGGAAGAGGAGATGAGAGAAACCCATTCAGGGCCACACGTTGACTACGACTAGAGAGGAAGTCCGCCAGCCATGCGTGGAGATTTCCATGGATACCAAAGGAGGGGAGTTTGGTGAGCAGAGCGGGGTGCCAGACCGTATCGAAGGCACGTGATATGTCAAGGGAGACAGCTCTAATTTCCTGTTTGGCATTGAGGACCTCCATCCATTGTTGAGAAAGCAGAAGCAGCATGTCCAGAGTAGAGTGACCTGGTCTGAAACCAAATTGATGATCAGAGATCAAGCCATTGGGGAAGAGGAAAGATTTCATATCCGAAGCAATGATGGATTCCATGACTTTGCTGATAATTGGGAGAAGGGTGATTTGTCTGTAGTTGCTACGATCTGTTTTAGCACCTTTTTTGTGCAAAGCGGTGATGTTGGCTGATTTCCAAGCAGATGGCAGATGACCTTGAGCAAAAGAGAGGGTGAAGAGAACAGAGAGAGGGAGTGAAAGAGCGGAAGAACAGTATTTTAGGGCCCGTGGGCTGATGGCGTCAGGTCCAGTTGCAGAATCAGAGTCGAGGGTTGACAGAAACTTTTCCACCTTGTCAGGAGGAAAGGACGCAGAGTCCAGGAGCTGCTGGGTACGACTGGGTACGGTGGGTACCGAGAGGGATGGGTTTGGGACACAAGATTTAGAGGCAAACACAGAGTTGAGGCATTCAGCTTTTTCACGTGCGGAGTCAGCCGTGTAGCCATTTGAGGTGAGGGAGGGGATGGAGGGGGAACAAACACCAGAAACAGATTTGACCAGACGCCACCAGGATTTGGAAGAGGGAGACAGATAAGAGAGTTCGGTCTTGAGAACGGAGAGATATTGTTTCCTGGCTCTCCTGAGGGTGGACGTTATCCGCGATTTTATCATTTGCAAGTGGCCCGTTGAAGCGCACAGCGAGATGTGCCCATTGGCCAACGCAGTCAGACAGATGTCCATATAAGGACACATTTTTAGCCCGCTTGACGGCCTTGCGCTGATCCTGCAATCCACCATGCTCATTGGATGTTACAGTCAGGATAATTGCTGTAAAATGACAGATATGACGTAAAATGACAGATATGACAACGGGGGAGATTCACTAATATAAGGCGGGGGTTTGGGGGGGGGCGGGAGGGAGCGTAAAGGTGGGGCTTCGACACATACGTGGGCGGGGACACTAGAGCTTTCCAAACACGTGCTTGACACATTTTACCATTACGGGAAATACACCACATTTACGCTAACATATATTATGAAATAACTATTCTAATCATTTCCCCATTTTACATCCTAGACCAGATCCGTAACAACATTGTCTGATTTACTTCTGCTTACCTTATAATTATCATGATCAATTGACTGACATGGTTATAAAGGTGTTAGAGTTGGGGGGGGGGGGGAGGGGGCAGGGAAGAGGGGTCTGGGGTACAAACTAATATATATTTTTATTAAACTCAGAACAGTCCTCTAATAAACCTTGCAAAAACGCAGTGAATTTGATGGACATTTAAATTTGGACATTGAACGGGCCTTTTTTATGCCACCGCTGCCGAAGATACCAGAGGCATTATGTGTATTGGGCTGTCCATCCGGCTGTGCGTCTGTCTGTGCGTGCGTGTGTCACATTTTAGAATGTATCTCTCCATTTGATTCCAAGAGGCAAAAAGCATCTCTGGAACGATGCCGAGACAACAGCACGAGGAAGTAAAATGCTTTGCATAAATGCTTTGTGTGATTCATAATAATATGCAGTTTTGTGTAATTGTGAGCACACATGGCATCTTTCATTATTCATAGTGACAACCTTTTTAGGGTCTGGTTTTCACTTTGCTTCATCAACTTCCACTTACATTTAGGCCAAACTGATGAGTGATGTCACAGTGAATGTAGAATGAAGTAGAGAGAAAAATTATATCATAATTAGTATTTCAATCTTGAAATTTAACTTTTGTTTCATTTTCGACAAACGATTGTATTAGAAAAATTTATTCTCAAAGTTTTGGCATTTGTTGTGAAAGACAATCTTCCTTTTTTGCATACAATGTCGTGGCTCATAGAGGAGCTAGAACATAGAACTGATCAAGATGTAAGAGAACAAAAGGAACGGTAGAAAGGGAGGGGGGAAACTGGGCATTGTCTTTTCTTGGTGGACAGACCTGAACCCAGTTCTGGTGGCGGAGTTGCACTTTATGTCAGGAACTCCATTTCCCACTGTCCATGTATTACCCTTATCCCTCTAAACCGTAGGAGTACCTTTGGCTGCACGTTCCACTCTGCAACCACCTCCTGTTTGTGTGTGAGCTGCACTGTTCTCCTGGGAGATGACTCCATTTAAATCTCCCTCTCTGCCAACATGGACCAACTTATATCCACCCATCCAAACTCTCTCTTCCTCATATGTGGTGATTTCAACCACCATCATGCCAATTTGGTGGGTGTTGGTGCCTCTTCAACCAGCCATGGCATTTCAGCAAAGGACTTCTGTGACTCCATGGGCCTCACCCAATCATTGGACTTTCCGACCCAGATTTCTCCCAATGGCACGTCCTCTCTTCTGGACTTGTCAATGACAAATTTCCCTTCCAGTCTTCTGCTCCAATAGGTTAATCTGATCATGAGCTTGTGAGAGTACCTACCTCTCTGGCTATCGTCAGCGAACTGCCTCAGCACAATAGAGTCTGGCAGTTCACTCAAGCTGACTAGCAGGGACTTGCAAAACTGCCCTCTCATGTCAAGATTGGTCCTTCATTTCCACCACTCCTGATATTAATACTGCTTGGAAATCCTTCCATACAAGCTTTCCCTTATGTACAGATTTATACCATCTCGTGTGCAGTTATCACACCTAGCCTCTTGCCCCCGGAACACAAAATCCTGTGGTGAGGCAGTTGTCTTAAAACAACTTGCCTTCTCTTTCTGGAAGGGAAATCTGACAGAAGGCAACCTCAGATCATTCCACAAAGCCCAGAGCAAGTGTGTCCACTCAAAGGAAATCCAGAAGACAACATCTGGTCAACTTCAAGGCCTGAACTATCAAGCTTGTCTCTTTCTTCAAAGGCTTGGTAGTGATTTATCGTCTATCTCTGGATAGGTCCTCCTCCATCCCTTCCTCCACTTCAAATGGGACCATAGCTGACTCTGCTCATGAGAAGACTGAATGTCTCAATTATGCGTTCTCTTCCAAATCTTGTGTACCCAACATCTCAGTCCCTATGACTACCTACCTTCTCGTACCCAACTGCTCCTGGGTGATGTGCCTTCCCCAATTGAGAAGGTGTAAAGGTTTCTGGCAAACCTCGACTTCGATTCTGTGGCTTGTCCAGATGGAAATGGTACATATGTCCGAAAAACCTGCTATGCTGCCCTTGTTTATCCTCTTTCTCCTATGTTCACTCAATCATTCTCTTTGGGTCAGTTTCCGTCTACCTGGAAGTTAGGCAACATCACCGTCATACACAAACATGGCGCGAACATGGATCCTCTTAACTACAGGCCTATTGGCTTGCTTCCAATTATAAGCAAGATCATGGAATCTATCTTTGCAGTTGATGTCAAATCCTTCCTTGGCTCAACTGGCTTGATCTCAGATCATCAATTCGGTTTCAGACATGGCCATTCTACCTTGAAAATGCTGCTTCTACTCTCCCAACAATGGACCAAGGCCCTCAATCTCAGACATGAGGTCCAGGCCATCTCTTTGGCCACATCTTGAGCCTTTGATATCTCAAGCAGTCTGACACCCCACCTTGGTCTTCAAACTCTGCTTATGGCATCCATAGCCATCTCCTCTCATGGGCCATTGACTTCCTAAACTCATGTATTCAGCGTGCAGCTTTTCACGGGATCCTCTCATCTTCTTGTCAAGGCTGCAGTGCACCAAGGCACTGCCATGGGCCCAGTCTTGTCCCTTATCTTCATCAATGTTCTTTCTGATTACATGGAAAATCCTGCCTGTTCTGGAAGGGAGAGGGGGAGAGGGTGGTACAATTTGGATAATTTTTTTGGATTCACTCTAGTACAATTTGGATACGTTTACAGGTAGTTGGTTTGACAGACACAGACAAGCGTAAGAAAGTTTTGGACACTGTAAGCCTAGGATCTAGTTTTTCTTTGAGCCGAGCGAGTGAAGGGTTTGGTTTTGAGAGAGAGACGTAGATCGGATTATCTTTGTTTTCGTTCTCTCGCAAGGTGCTTGTCTAGGGCAGGTCAGTGCTCGAGGCAATTGAGCGTTGCAGGTGGCATTGCCTCACTTTGAGGCTGCTTGGCATTCATGCTGCGTCGCCGCGTCGCCACCGTTATGCGGTTATGGAGTCGGAATCCCTCAAGCGAATGGTATTTTGGAATTTGGAAGTTACCCGATTCTTTTTTGGGAGGGCTCAAGGCTGGCTCTAACTATGGCACATCATGTGACAAGGTTCGTTTTTGTGCCACCACGTCTTTTCTCGCTTGGAGCACTGCGTATTGAGAAACTGAATGTCAATGGTGTCTCATGCGCAGGACGTTTTGATTACAGAGTTTGCATTTGCCTGAAAGAAGAGAAAGCTCCCAATGATTGTTGACCATGAAGGTTTAGCGACATATTTTTCCCCCAGTCTCGATGTTTACCTCCGAGTGTTGAAAGTTCTTGGTTGTCTGAGCATCTTTGACCTCCGGATGTTTTCCGAGCTCATTGTAACAACATTGATATTTTTGTGTTCACTTTCTCTCCACCTTGAGTTTGACGTCCAGGTCAACATATAGATTACCTAGAAGTTTGATTTTCTTTATTATCTGTATTTAATATGCTAATAAAGCCACATGAGCCATTTTCTTGGAAAATCCTGCTTGTGGTTTATGTCCTTAAACAAGTGTGCCAACAAATTGCAGATATTGGGAAGTGCAGGTGAATTTTTGTGATTTTTGGACACAAGTCTATCTTTTTAGTCTTTTTTTTCTTTTTTTCTTTTTGTATACATAATCGAGGCTCGTGAAAGAGCTAACATTTATCACACAAACAAATCAAACAGACAAACAAACAAAGTATACAAAAAGGGGAGCGGTAGACAAGATGGGGAGAGAAGGGGAAGCACATAAACACAACATTTAAGAGCAGGGACATCGGGAATGTGTGGGAGGGAGAGGGCTTGGGGGGAGGAGGCATGGGAAGGTGGAGGGGGGTGGGAGATGTATAAACACAAGGACACCAAGGACTTCCAGGAAGAAGTTGGTATTTCAAAAAAGTGGATTTGGGGTGAAATTAGCGGGGGGAGAAAAGATCAAGGTTTTGGATGGGGGAAGATAAGAGATGGTGGTGAACAGCTGTTTTAAAGACCTGGAGGGAGGAGTGGGATTGAAGAGAGTGGGGGAGTTTGTTCCAGAGGCGGGAGAAAAGAGGAGTGAAGGTGAGCAGAGAGTCTTGATTTTGGCAGTTTAACCATAAGAGGGTTGCAGGCAGATCTTGTGCGACCTGTAGGAATATTTGGGGGACAGAGCCCAGAGAGAGCTGGGGGAGCAAGGCCGGAGAGGAGTCGGAAGAAGACAGAAAGACCACCAACCTGCCTGTGGTGAGTAAGTGAAACGCCCTCGGAGGTAGGTTCATCACGGGAGATTCCAATGATTCTGAACTCTTTGGTTTCAACCGTGTGAAGCCGAGCTAGGTGTGAGGCAGGAGCACCAGCCCAGAGGGGAGAGCAGTACTCCATTGAGCTGCGGATGAAAGCCTTGTATGTGGTGAGGAGCTCAGGTGTGCCAAGGAAGGACTTCACACGACGGAGGATGCCCAGTTGGCGACTGGCTTTGGAGGCCAGCTTAGAAATGTGGTTTTCCCAGGAAAGATCATGGCAGATAGTGAGACCCAAAAGCTTGAGTGACAGAACTTCTTGGAGAGGATTATTCAGAAAGTGGATGGGAGGTTTGTCCAGTCGGTCTTTTCGGAGAGACATCGTAAGAGTGTGAGATTTGTCAGGATTGAAAGTGTTTTGTTTAGTTGTTTAGTTGTTTAATTTAGTTGTTTAATACGATAAGCTACCTAATTTAATGCACATAGCCACATATTGTTCCTTTCACCATTATGTTCGAACAGTGAATTTAAGCATTGTAATGCTGTCTGTCTACTTGTCGATCTTTCCATCTCCATAGACCTTTCTTGATCCTGTGTGGCTACATGATTGGATTCCTCTCTGACTTGTAAGTCCTCGGCAGGCCGGGTCATCGTTCAAAGGTTGAGCGTTAAAAGGTTGAAAGTTGATCCAAGCACCGACGAGTTTGTGTCACGGGGGAACGAGACCAGCAGGGATGGGTGGCGCAGTTAGCGCCGGGGAGGACAATGATGACCTAATCGATAACCTGAAGGAAGCTGCATATATTCGGTCCAAGGTCGTAGAGCAGGCATTCCGTGCCATCGACCGAGCAGACTACTATCTCGAGGAATTTCGAGATAATGCTTACCGGGATCTCGCTTGGAAGCACGGGAACATACACCTTTCGGCTCCCTGCATCTACTCTGAGGTCATGGAAGCCCTGAAACTGCAGCCTGGTCTCTCTTTCCTGAACCTGGGCAGTGGGACTGGCTACCTCAGTACAATGGTGGGGCTGGTCCTGGGTAAGTGATCCATGCAGATTTGTCCTTCACCTGCTAACCCTACCCTAACCCTAACCCTAACCCTAACCCTACCCTACCCTACCCTACCCTAACCTAACCCTACCCTAACCCTAACCCTACCCTAACCCTAACCCTAACCTTGCCTTCCTAACTTTGTGCACCTTACCCTTTAGTTAATACCCTTAGTAAGTTCCACCTTGTCTTCTCTCGACTTCATTGTTGTCAACATTTATTTGTTTATAACCACAACCATCTGCTTCAGGCCCATTCGGCATGAACCACGGTGTGGAGCTACATACCGACGTGGTGGAGTTTGCCCAGCAGAGACTGGATAATTTTATCAAGATGAGTGACAGCTTTGACAGGTTCGTGCAGCCCATGGTGAGCAGATTTCTTGCAGGTGGCTCGCCATGACACACCCACCCAGTGGCCTTTTGAGGCTTTCAAAGATAAACTAAACTTAATTTTCAAAGCTGATAGTTATTATGATTGTTTTCAATATATTTCACTTTGGACCATTATATGAAGAAATTTCACCATTAAGCACGAAATACAACGTTGGTGAAGTTCTCTGGAGGTAGCCATGTCTTGCCTTTATCAGTCTCTAATTGACTTTGAATTTTTTTTTAATCTTCCTCTTATGGCAGAATTTCTTGTAGGTGGGAGGCAGTTAAATGAGGGAAAGAAGACGTGAGATTGCAAATGGATCATGCAGAGGTATTGGTGATATTGTGGCGGACACAAAAGCCCACTGGCGTGGTGACGTCATTCCGCGCACCAAGTGGGCGGTGGCCACGCCCGAGGGGTAGGCGTGGCCTCATGATATACACCGGGCGCGCAGCCCGGAGCGCGCCAGTGTTACAGTGAGCTCCTGAAATAAAGACGCTTATAAGTTACCGCTTGTCCGCTTCCTCCTTGCTCGCAAGCAGCGCGCGTAACGCCGCGCTTTACTGGTGACCCCCTCGACGTTGGATCTGCCGGAGCGATCCTTCCACACGCGACGCCATTGCCATGGCCAACTTCATCAAACTTCCCGAATTTTGGGAGGCTCAGGCCGAAGTCTGGTTCGTCCAGGCCGAAGCCCAATTTCAGCTTCGGTGCCTCACCGGCGATGACACGCGCTATTGCCACGTCGTCGCCTCCCTCGGGCCCGGCACGGCCGCTCGAGTTGTGTCCGTCCTTTGCCACCCACCGGACGGCCACAAGTACGAGGCACTCAAGCGGCTACTCCTAGCCACGTTCGGCCTCACGGACGACGCACGGGCCGACCGCCTCCTGGATCTCCCCGAGCTCGGTGACACGCGCCCGTCGGTCCGAATGGACCATATGCTGTCACTGTTGGGCGACGAAGCCCCCGGTTCTCTATTCCGGGCGCTTTTCCGTCGCCAACTTCCAGCGCAGGTTCGCCTCGCGTTGGCCGGGACCGGGCTAACGGAACCCCGAGCATTGGCGGCCGAGGCGGACAAGTACTTCGCCGCTTCGGACACGCGGGCGAGAGTCGGCGTGGCCGTCACGGCCCTCGTGGCTGATGCTGCTAATGCTGCCGATGCTGCTAATGCTGCTGATGCTGCTGATCCACAGCATCAGCTTATACAGCATACGCAGCATGCTGATACGCACCTCGTGACCGCCGCCACGCCCCGCCCACCGCCGCGGCGAAAACCGCCACCGCGGGGAAACCCGCCAACTCCACCGGCCTGGCGGAGCCAGCCGCGCTCCTCCAGCTCCACCACCTGGTGCTGGTTCCACGCCAAGTTCGGCCACGAAGCTCGGCAGTGTCATCCGCCATGCTCCTTCAACAGGTCGGGAAACGCCCGGGCCGGCGCTCAATAGTGGCGATGAGCGCCGGCCGTTCGAGCAGCCTGCTGTTCATAACGGACACCTTCTCCGGGCGCCGTTACCTGTGCGACACGGGAGTGCAGGTGAGTGTCGTTCCCGCCGGCACGTCAGACAAGCACGCCGCGGGTGGGGGCCCCGCGCTGCTTGCCGCGAACGGGACGCCCATCCGTACGTACGGAAAACGCTGCCTCTCTCTGCGGTTCGGAGGGCAGGTTTTCCGATGGACGTTCGTCACCGCCGACGTGCCCATGGCACTGCTTGGCGCGGACTTCCTGTGCGCTAATGGACTCCTGGTCGACGTCAAGCGCAGACGTCTTGTCCAGGCCGAGACGTTCAGCTCGCTCGCTTGTGCGTTGCCCAGCTCGGCGAGCAGCACAACGAGCGGCTTGCCGAACGGTTCGGTTCCGGCCACGTTGGTCTGTACGCTTCCGGCAGCGTACGCATTCACCCGCCTCCTCGCCGGCTTCCCGGCCCTCACGCGGCCCACCTTCTTGGCGGGGGCCGTCAAGCACGGGGTGGCCCATCACATCCCCACCGTCGGGCCACTGGTCTACGCCCGGGCACGCCGCCTCGAGCCGACGAAGCTGGCGGTGGCAAAAGCGGAGTTCGCTACCCTGGAGCGACTCGGCATCGTTCGGCGCTCAGAGAGCGCTTGGGCGTCGCCGCTGCACATCGTGCCGAAGCCCGGCGGGGGATGGCGACCGTGCGGGGACTATCGCCATCTCAATGACGCCACGACTCCCGACCGCTACCCCGTCCCCCACATTCAGGACTTTTCCGCCCGTTTGGCGGGCATGTCCTTCTTCTCGAAGGTGGACCTCATACGCGGCTACCATCAGGTCCCCATCAGGCCGGAGGACGTCCCGAAGACGGCGGTCATCACGCCATTCGGACTCTTCGAGTTCCTGCGCATGCCCTTCGGTCTGAAGAATGCGGCTCAGGCGTTCCAGCGACTGATGGACAGCGTCCTGTGCGACTTGGATTTTGTCTACGTCTACCTGGACGATATCCTCATCGCCAGCGCGTCCCGCGAAGAGCACCTACGCCACCTCCGCACGCTCTTCGAACGCCTGGGCCAGCATGGCCTGATTGTGAACCCCGCAAAGTGCCGGTTCGGCGCCGCCATAATCGATTTTCTGGGGCACCGTGTCACCAGGCACAGAGCCGTCCCCCTGCCGGCCAAGGTGGAGGTGGTGAAGGGGTTTCCGCGCCCCCGCACGATCAGAGGTCTGCAGGAGTTCCTGGGCATGGTGAACTTTTACCATCGGTTCCTGCCCCGTATCGCCCAGCTCCTGCGCCCCCTGCACGAAGCTCTCCGAGGTAAGCCGGGCAAAGGCGACGTTACCTGGACCGAGCAGATGGACACGGCGTTCACGGGCGCGAAGCTCGCCTTGGCTAACGCCACCATGCTCGCGCACCCGGCGCCCGATGCACCGATCGCCCTCACCACCGATGCCTCGGACTACGCGGTGGGCGCGGTGCACGAGCAATGGGTGCGTGGAGCTTGGCAACCGCTGGCGTTCTTTAGCCGGCAGCTTCGCCCGCCCGAACGCCGTTACAGTACCTTCGACCGCGAGTTGCTCGGGCTTCACTTGGCGGTCAGGCACTTCCGCCATCTGCTCGAGGGCCGTGCGTTCACTGCCTTCGTCGACCACAAGCCGCTGATCTTCGCGATGGGCAAGGTCACCAAGCCGTGGTCGGCCCGGCAGCAGCGTCACCTCTCGGCCGTGTCCGAGTACACGACGGACATCCAGCACGTCGCGGGGAAGGACAACCCGGTGGCGGATTGCCTTTCCCGGGCCGTCGCCCACGCAGTCCACCTCGGCATCGACTATGCCCGGATGGCAGCGGACCAGGCCGCTGACCCCCACGTCCAGGCCTTGCGGACCGCCGTCACGGGCCTCCGCGTCACCGAGGTGCCGTTCGACGGCGCGGGCGTGGCCCTCTTGTGCGACATCTCCCTCGGGCGTCCTCGCCCCATCGTGCCCGCGGGCTGGCAGCGCCAGGTGTTTGACGCCATCCACGGCCTGTCCCACCCGGGCGCGAGGGCCTCCCAAAGGCTGATCGCCGACAAGTTCGTCTGGCATGGCCTCCGGAAGGCCGTCCGCGGCTGGGCCAGGACGTGCCTCGCGTGCCAGCGCGCCAAGGTGCACCGGCACACCCAGGCCCCGTTGGCCCCGTTCACGGTGCCGGAACGCCGGTTTGACCACGTCCACGTGGACCTGGTGGGACCTCTGCCCCCCTCGCGGGGTTTCACCTACGTCCTCACCATGGTGGACCGCACCACCAGGTGGCCGGAGGCCATGCCCTTGGCGTCGACAACGGCGGCCGATGTCGCGCAGGCTTTCATCGCCACCTGGGTCGCCCGGTTCGGCGCCCCCTCAGACATCTCGTCCGACCGCGGCCCCCAGTTCACCTCGGAGCTCTGGGGGGCGGTCGCGCAGGGGCTCGGGGTCCGGCTGCACCGAACCACGGCCTACCACCCCCAGGCTAACGGCCTGTGTGAGCGATTTCACCGCTCATTGAAGGCCGCGCTCCGGGCCACCCTCCGCGACGGCGGCTGGGTCGACAGGCTCCCCTGGGTCCTGCTGGGCCTCCGGACGGCACCCAAGGAGGACCTGCGCGCAGCCGCGGCGGAGTTGGTCTTCGGGCAACCGCTGCGGGTGCCGGGCGAGTTCCTCCCCGACTCCACGGCACCATGGTCCGCGGCACAGCAGCGCTCCGCTCTGCAAGAGACCGCCCAGAGGTTCACCCCGGTGCCAACGGCATGCCACGGGCACCCACCGACACACGTCGCCCCGGAGCTTCGCACGGCGGAGTACGTCTTCGTCCGCCACGATGCCCACCGGACACCACTGCGGCCCCCGTACGACGGGCCTTTCCGCGTGCTGGAGACCGGGGCGAAGCACTTCACCCTGGACATCGGCGGTACTCCTGACCGCGTTTCGGTGGACCGCCTCAAGCCGGCCCACCTCGACGTGGACCATCCACCGCCAGTGGCCCGACCCCCACGTCGGGGCCGCCCCCCTGCGGGCGGACCCCCGGCACCGCCCAGCCCCGCCGCCACGCCGCCCCCCGGTCCTGCACCCATCCCAGGGGCAGCCAGGGGCATCCCACCTGGCATCCCTGCACCCCGGATGCCGCCGATCGCCAGGGGGCGCTTCGGCCGGGTCATTCGTCTGCCCCGCAAACTGGCCCTCCAGGTGCGCGGGAATTCTGGGGGGGCACGTGTGGCGGACACAAAAGCCCACTGGCGTGGTGACATCATTCCGCGCACCAAGTGGGCGGTGGCCACGCCCGAGGGGTAGGCGTGGCCTCATGATATACACCGGGCGCGCAGCCCGGAGCGCGCCAGTGTTACAGTGAGCTCCTGAAATAAAGACGCTTATAAGTTACCGCTTGTCCGCTTCCTCCTTGCTCGCAAGCAGCGCGCGTAACGCCGCGCTTTAATATAACGATCCCAAACCTTGAACCGGCGTACGTCAAAGAGGCATTCAATCTTCCTCTGTTCCTGGTGTGATCCTCAAATACACCTGGAAGAGTATCAAATCGAATGCAGGTGTGATTACGGTACCAGCTATTGTACTTTCATATATATCTTGATGTTGTGTTCTAGGTTTGAATTCTGCGAACCCAAATTTGTCGTGGGAAACTGTCTGGAGCTCGTCACAGACAGCCTGCAATATGACCGCGTGTACTGTGGAGCAGGCGTCCAAAAGGACCACGAGAACTACATGAAGAACCTCATCTCTGTGGGTGGCATTTTGGTCATGCCTATGGAAGACCAGGTGAAGTTAGGGACTTTTTGAGCTTGGTTTGCCCAAATCGTGATGTAAAAATGATCGAACAAACGATTTTGGGGCCTCAGGAACTTTGCTGTAAGAAAGAATTCCTGGAACCTCATTGCGCTGGTCATGGGGATCTATCAGTCCTGATAAATGTCATTGAGGGTACAGTTTTAAATTTTGTCTATTTTTTCGGTCAATGAGCAGGATAGCATTGGTCTTCGTGCCCAACCACTCCACAGCTCACCCAGATCACGAGGACAGGACAGAACAACTGGGATGTGAAGAACATCCTGGCTGTGTCCTTTGCTTCTCTCGTGCTTCCCAACAAGACTGGTGAGCAGCAGGAGGATGGAGTGAAGCTACGTAAGTGCACATGCGCACTCAGAACACTCGCTCTATAAATATTTCTATTGTCTCTATAAATATTTCCTCGTCACCTCTTTAAGCTGACACTCTCGGGCTTTCAATTAATCCCCAAATCCACAGTCGTTCGGTGGTGGGGACGGGAGGGGGGTCGGTTTCAGATCTTATTAACATGGCTGATGCTTGGGCATGTTTGAGA
Source organism: Myxine glutinosa (assembly GCF_964187855.1). Classification (NCBI taxonomy): domain Eukaryota; kingdom Metazoa; phylum Chordata; class Myxini; order Myxiniformes; family Myxinidae; genus Myxine; species Myxine glutinosa. The sequence goes on from NC_136273.1 coordinate 21,208,494, forward strand.
TTATATAGTTGGGCTTGAGGCGCATAAACATGTGTGCTGTATCATGCATCTCAAGCCCCACGATATGGTGAATAGTCGTACATTCAAAACTAAGCACTTGGAGTCACAAAAACAGGGTTTAAGCTGCACATGTTAGAGGTACTGTATTATGGGGTATTTATGCGTTGTGAAATCCTATAGGATTGTGCACAGGTGGCGCACTTACCTTTGAGCTGTCTAGTCCAGGTTAGATTCTCAACCCGGCCAAAAACTGTCGGATTGGTGCTTTACAGGCAAGGTGTTGAATCACAAAGTGCTCCGTCCCTCGGAGGGATGTTAAACCAGGGGTGTGCTCCATGAGCAAGCGGCTTTCTTACCGCTCGCCAATTCAAAGCGTTCAAGCAAACACTCCAACGGAACTGAGTGCTCGGCACTGCTTAACATGGCAGCCTTTAATGTAAACAATGTTGTCATGGTACTCGAGCAAATACTGTCTGGGCCGTTTTCAGTTTTACTCGATCCTCTTGTGACAGCTTCACCGTAACGAACTGATTGTGTTAGCAGCGTCTACAGAGTACGAGGAATGGGGAAAGAAATCATTGGTTGTATTATTGTGTGGAATCCGATTATGGCGGCCATTTTTCCTAATATAACAAAGCACCTCTCTTAACCGCTTGTCGAGCAGCTTGGCGAGTGGCTTGCAAAGCGTTTGATACGGAACGGCTGGCTTGGAAAGTGATAGCGGCATGCTCGCAAAAGCAACGCACCCTGGGTGTCTCATCTGGTAGCATTAGTGGACATTAAAGGATCCGGCGGATGAGTTACCTTCTGGATGAGATGAAGAGTAGGTGAGTTATCATTGCTGCCAAATTAAATTACAAATTACAGAAATTACAAATTACAAATTACAGAAATTACAAAATTACAAATTACAAAATTAGAAAATTACAAATTACAGAAATTACAAAATTACAAATTACAAATTACAAATTACAGAAATTACAAATTACAAAATTACAAATTACAAATTACAAATTACAGAAATTACAAATTACAAAATTACAAATTACAAAATTACAAATTACAGAAATTACAAATTACAAATTACAAATTACAAAATTACAGATTCCTGCCCAAATTGGCTTCAATCGAACATCAGGCCTGTGCATCCAGTTTGTGAAAAACTTGGGTCAAAGACATTCCCTGACCGACCCCACCAGAAGTTGAGAATAATTAGAGGAAGTAGTGGTAGTAGTAGTATAGTTGTGTTGCGAAAGCAAAACAATGCTCGAATATTTTGTAACATTTTTTGTTGTTTTCCTCATCTATATTACTTCCACCTGAATGGAGATTCTCCTGAATGGAGATTATGTTTTCACCCCTGTCTGTCTGTGAACAGGATATCTCAAAAAGTTGTGGATGGATTCGGCTGAAATTTTGTGGTGAGGTTGGGTCTGTGACAATGGCAAATTGATTTGATTTTGGTGAAGATCCGGATCCAGATGGGATAATTTTTTAAGTGATTCTTCACCATTGAGAGATGGGGCCAAAAACGATATAGCACAATATCTCAAACAGTTATGGACGGATTATGACAAAACTTGGTGGATGAGTTGGGTAGGTGAAACGAACAAGTGAATTAGGTTTTTTATTAAGGTCCGGACGCAGATCCTACCTATCGGTGCGATACAAAGCATAAACTGTTCAGCCTGGCGGATGTATGCACTCTACCAAATGCCGTTTTAGTTGTAAACTGCTTCTAATGGCACTTGAATGAGTTTCTTTGAAGCAATATATGAGGACAATGGTGAGTTGTTTGATGATGTTGTCCATCTCTCCACTCCTTCTGCCATTTTACATCCCAGGTTGAAATGAAGTAACTTTAAGAACCGACAGTTGATGTTACAATTGACCGGGTTCATGAATATATATATATATATATATATATATATATATATATATATATATATATATATACATATATATATATATATATATGCATCCAGTTTGCGATGTCCAGAATGTCCAGATATATATATATATATCAGTCATTATGCGACTTCATACCATGAGTGGTGAACCACCATTGAGGTATCCCATCCAGCTATTCTCGACCTCAATGGGAGCGATAAGCACCGCCTGCCGCACGGTACATTATCTCTGGTATCCACTCATTATATGGAGTTATAATCTGATTATTATAACTTAAATTATAATCTGATACCTCGACATCAATCTGATACAACTATATATATATATATACTGTATATATTTATTTATTTTTAACGTGCTTGAATATTCATGCTCAATTTTTGAGAACTCGCATGCTAACCTTTGGATGCTAACTCGCACCTCTCGTCGGTCACCATGGGCAAAAGCTCCTGCAAAGCACTGTGGGTATGAAGTCAGAAGAGCATAGTTTCCCTTGATTAGTTTTATTCCACACAATATGTCCCTTTTAATCCGTTTTTATTCCACCCCCGACCCCAACTCCCACTCTTTTATCAGCAAACGTAGAGGTACGGTCCCTCCAAGACTTAACCCGCATCACCATCCGGCTTTGGCTGCGTCAGCTAATTAACCAGGAACAGCCTCAACAAAGCATCGCCACGCATCGTGTCCCCAAACCCCGGTAAAACTCCTTATGTGTGTGTCCCCCACACCCTTCTGTGTGCAACCAGCGCCATGGGAATTTGATTTTGAATCCCTGTTTGGAGTGCACTTCAACCCAATCTTTCAACAAATGGCCTCAAAACCAGTAAACTGTTTGGTCAAAGCACCAGTCTGGCTGTCTGCATGTTCACAGTTAATGGAGGATCAACTTGAAGTTATTTATTTATTTATTTTGGGCTCAGGTAATTGCACATTCCTCCTGTGGAAGAAGCACTCCATTACCGACCATGTGGGACCTTTTGAGCTTTTATTTATACCTTTCTGCCAGCCAAATATTTATACCAAAGGTCTCCCTGGGCATACAATAGTTAATTTGTGAGAGAATGTCCAGATGTCATTTGTTCTGTCCCGACTCACCTGAACCCAACGCTCCTACGCACCCCGTGACGTGTTGGCTCTCCTTTTGTCGCCTTTTCCACCCTCTAGACGTAAACGCAGACGTCAAAGGGATCGGCGCATCAATACCTTCGTGTTCGTGGGAAACCAGCTCATCCCGCACCATCTGGATAGTGACTATGACAGTGACGAACGGCAGGATGGTGACGTGGATCGAGACCCTCCTGGTGATCACTCCACAGATTTGGCCAGACCTGAGGTGAAGCTGGAACCGCCGCCTCAGAACCTTCTCCGTGAGCGACTGCTCAATTTGCCTCTTCCTGAATCTCTGAAAAACTACCTGTTGTACTATCGTGAGAAGTAGGTTTGTAAGCCACCACTACCATTACCAGCTCCTCTGCTCGTAACATGGTTGTATTTTTTTTTATGTTAAGTGCGTTGTCTCATACCACCACCACTCTTTTAGTAATGTTTCCTTTCTGTATAACTACCACCCTCACCATTGTTGCTGCACGCTCACCGGTAGTGGTGAGAGGTGTGTACAGCATGCATGTGCACTGCTCGTGAGATCGTTGCCGTAACCATTCTGCTCACTGACCCACATCTGAGCGTGCTCTCACTGCCCGCGAAGGAGGAGGTGTTTTGTAAGGAACAAACTGTCGATGTAGTTGTATGCGAGATTTCCGTGATAGTGTTGGTGGCAGTTGCACTCATTTTCACTTCGATGAACAAGCAACAATTCTGCCTTCTTGTGTGCGGTGGAAATCCAGCGTTTAACCACGTTTCGCTGCACCTGTCATGCCGGCAGCACACAGGGATTTATTTACTCGTAGCCATCTTGTAAATTCGCATCAGCCATTCCTACCTTAACCGTTCGCCCAGGTTCACGCACCGTGGCTCCTTTTACTGATTGTGGCCTCCAGGATTGAACAACAAGAGGGATGTCCTTACGCTCGACTCGATGAAATGTCCTCCACCTTGCAAACCTTGTCATTCAGTGCCTGACAGGTTTGTGCGTGTACGTACATGCATTCACCTGAGCGCGTGTGCGAGTGTATATACTTGTGTGCTTGTGCACGCATATGTGTGTGTACATATGTGCGTGCAAATGTGTGTACATGTGCATGTTTACAGGCATTCATCCGTGGACTTGTGCATACCGTGTGTGTGCATGTGCACATATGCGTGAATGCATTCATCCGAGCATGTGTCTGCGTACCTGCCTGCGTGTGTGTGTGTGTGTGCGTGCGTGCGTGCGTGTGCGCGCATGTGTGTGTACGTGAGCATGCGCACAGAGCTCATTCACCTCCTGTTTATTCTTCATTGTTTGTCGGCCTTTTCTGGATGTTGTGATACTTTTCACCTTGACTACAAAGTCATACTCTACATTGATCCTCTTCAGTTTGAGTCGCTTTGCTGTAGTTGTTTGTATTTTGCCAGATATTTTGGAAACGGTCGAAAGACCTCAGGTTGAATGTTCAGGAGCTTGCCATCATCGGCCTGGTATGTACCTACGATTACTTTGTTTTCATTTGCACCTTGATGGGGCAAAGTGTGGTGGTTGTGGTGGTGGTGGTGATGTTGCAGAACGAAATGTCCTGATTGTGACAAACTGATAGAAGCGCTAGATTATACAAATTGCGTTACATGAATAATTGTGAAGAGACGTCGAATCTTCAAGTCTGTTGCTCCTCTCAGCTCCGTCACCACATCGGACCATCGCATGGGTCCACTGACGGAGGGCTATTTCGATTATACCTGTACAGGGCGCGTATTCTATCCACATATGCCTGAATTTTGTTTTTCTGTGCAAGTCTTGTCGAGCAGGGACTCATTGTGGGTGACCTCCTTGGGACACCTTCATCACACCGCAACTCATTACTCTACGGTATATCCAGTTGTACATGCGTGTGTCTCCGGCAAAGTAAATGGCACAGGTGAAGTATATCTATGCCAGAAAATGAGCACTTCCTTTCTAACCGCACAACCCCGAATAGGTTTTGATTCTCTCTTTGGCTTCCGATGATTCTCTTGTCATGGCAGGAACGTGACCCCCCTTCCCCTGACCCCTCAAAACCACCCCTCACTTTTTGGCTGCCAAGCACTGTACTTTGCACTCTGTGGGGGTGTTCTTGACAAGTGGCAAGAACAGGACCTTTTTTTGTCTTTCCTGGTAGAGGTGAATGCAGCCTGGTTTTGACAAAGTCTGGCGTCGCGTGTCCGTCGCTCTTGCAGGACCACGACTCGTGGCCCGATCGGCGATGCAGGCTCCACCATGTTTATACCCGCTCTTTGTTTGCTGATAGACGATGTTGACCAGTTGACCGTGAGAGCGGTCGTTCACTGCACATGGCCTTTCAGCCTGGCAGGGTCACAGAGTATCTCTGTGAGGCGTATGGGTTTGTGAGTCCTGTCGGTAATATCATAGTTCATGGAAATGTAAAAAAAACAAAACAGAGAACGTAAGTATTTCTACTGTGTCTTTATTATAGTTATTCCAAGTTGCCTGTATTTAGTTGTATTTCTCAATGATTAATAAAAATCAAAAGAAGTACAAGAAAAGTTTCTTTCATCTTATTTTTCTTCATTGTCCTGATGTTAAGTGTCTTGCCAGTGTTGATGACACACGATGGGCTGGTGCAGGTGCAGGATAGACTGGAGGAGGGCACACTCACCTCGGAGCTGTGTCGTCTGGGTTTGAATCCTGACTCAGCTATAAATTCTCATCCTGGTGTTTCACATGCAGGGCGAGGCGTCAATCAATGTGTGCTCTGTCCATCGGATGGATGTTAAACACACCTTGATCTCATCTATAACTAGAACGGCACTCAGTATAGAGCATACCTCCACCTGGTTGGCCATATCACTCAATGGTGAAGAATCACTTAACAATTTAATAATTCTCATATCTGACTCCATATTCAGATCTTCACCAAAATCGAATATATTTGTCCTTGTCAGACACCCAACCTGTCCACTAAGTTTCGTCCAAATCCACCATTAACTTTTTGAGATATCCTACCATGCATCGTTTTTGGCCCCATCTTCCAATGGTGAAGAATCACTTTAATAATTCTCGTAGCCGGATCCGAATCCGGATCTTCACCCAAATCTAATCATTTCGTCCTTGTCACATTCGCTACATCTCTGCCAAATTTCGTCCGAATCCGTCCACAACTTTTTGAGATATTTTGTTCACAAACAAATAGACAGGGGTGAAAACATAACCTCCATCCACCTTTGGTGGCGGAGGTAATAAAATAATATGAATTGATATATGATAATAATAATAATGTTGCGGTCGCAGGGTTTGAGAGTATTACGAGGGGAAATCCCTTGTTCTACACGGACTTACCAGACCTGAGGCTGCCACCGCAGGTTGCTAAGCAACTACAAACGCCAATTGGTATATCGCGCAATATCAGGGTCCACAGTCTTGACGCCATTTACCTGTACCACATGACATTACCAAATCGGGGAACGTACCTTCCAGCGGTGTACCAATCTTGTATTCGATGGTAATTAGGGTGGCTGACCTTACCGCTTGATACGTGCCGGGGCTAATGAGCCAATTAACAGGGGAATTATAACCTCCCAATCTACTCTAGGTACGGACAGCACTGGACCAATGAAGGAAAGGGACAGACACGAACAGATCGAAAGGAAAACGTCCACAAGGAATTTAGTATAATTGTATAACAATGATGTGGGGTCAAACAAATGGGGAGGGGATTCAAGGACTGCAATCTACAAGCACAGTAATTAAGGGTAAAAATGAAAACTCAAATTTAATTAATCAAGTAATTTACAACGTGCAATTAAGGGTGCCTGCGTTAGATAAGGAAATAAACTAGATGGTATTCATAGAATACTTACCCTGCGCAGTCAACTTGTTGCGAGCCAACTCTTCTGTTTTTGAACATTGTTTTTTCTTTGATCCGCTGAATGGAGAAGGTGGATCAGACTCGGCAACGGTTGCTAGAGTGAGATGTGCATGGAAGAAGTTTCGGGAACTGAGTGGCGTGCTGATGAGGAGGAGAGTGTCGTTGAAGCTGAAGGGAAAGGTGTGTGCTGCATGTGTGAGAAGTGTTATGATTTATGGGAGCGAGACATGGGTAATGAACGTAGAGCAGCAACGAAGGCTGGAAAGGGTGGAAATGCGAATGGTTCTGTGGATGTGTGGAGTGTCGCTGAGAGAGAGGAAGACAAATGATGAATTGCGAAAGATGATGGGAATAGAGCCTGTGATTGATGCTGTGAAGAGGAACAGGTTGAGATGGTTTGGTCTTGTGTTGAGGAAGGATGAAAGTGACTGGTTGAGAAGAGTGATGGAAATGAATGTAGAAGGAAGTAGAGGATGAGGAAGACCGAGAAAGACTTGGCTAAAGATGGTGGAAGAAGAAATGCGGGCAAGGGGGTTAACAAGGAGAGATGCAGAAAATAGGGCAAAATGGAGAAGATTGTCATGGGGACTGCAAGGCTAACCCGCGCTCCAGCAGGGAAAATGGCCTTAAAATGCATGTTGTTGTGTTGTGTTGTTTTTCTTTGATCCAATATGGCTGCCAGACCACGTCAGTGATGACATCATAAATTTATATTCTCTAATATAATTGTTGCATAAATCACACTCAATACATTTCAAACTGATCAGACTAAGCGTTGTCCCTGGCGAATTATGACGTAATAATTATGGCACCAATGATGTCATCGTTGACAACACCTATTCCCCATATGGAGTTCTTTACAATGAGCCATGTTTCAATTTTTTCCATGCAGCCGTTTTGGAGATATAGAGGTGCAACATTTTTCGGTTTTTCCAAGATGGCGCCTGTACCACATGACCTATGACGTCATGATTATCATTAAAATATTCTAAAGGAGGAGTCGCTCCTATGGTGAAAATTTCATGCCCGTCAGACCAACAGTTGCTGAGAAAAAAAATTCACAATGATCGGATAAGTGTTGCACTTGTCGAATTATGACGTCATAACGAAGGCACCGATGACATCATCATTAACATGTCATATTCCCCAAGGGGAGGACTTGACAATGAGCCACTTTTCAATTTTTTGCATGTAGCGGTTTCGGAGATAAAGAGGTGCAACTTTTTTCGATTTTTTTCCAAGATGGCGTCTGTACCACGTGACCGATAACGTTATAATTATCATTAAAAAGTTCCACAGGCGGAACCACACATTCTGAAAATTTCGTGTTCATTGGACTAACAGTTGCAGAAGAAATATTTTTTTCATATTGATCAGATCAAGCGTTGTACTTGTCGAATTATGACGTTAAAGCGCGGCGTTACGCGCGCTGCTTGTGAGCAAGGAGGAAGCGGACAAGCGGTAACATATAAACGTCTTTATTGTAAGACTACACTGTAACACTGAAATGCTCCGGGCTGGTCGCCCGGTGTATATCATGAGGCCACGCCTACCCCTCGGGCGTGGCCACCGCCCACTTGGTGCGTGGAATGATGTCACCACGCCAGTGGGCTTTTGTGTCCGCCACACGCGCCCCCCCAGAATTCTCGCGCACCTGGCGGGCCAGTTTGCGGGGCAGACGAATGACCCGGCCGAAGCGCCCCCTGGCGATCGGCGGCGTCCGGGGTGCAGGGATGCCAGGTGGGATGCCCCTGGCTGCCCCTGGGATGGGTGCAGGACCAGGGGGCGGCGTGGCGGCGGGGCTGGGCGGTGCCGGGGGTCCGCCCGCAGGAGGGCGGCCCCGACGTGGGGGTCGGGCCACTGGCGGTGGATGGTCCACATCGAGGTGGGCCGGCTTGAGGCGGTCTACCGAAACGCGGTCAGGAGTACCGCCGATGTCCAGGGTGAAGTGCTTCGCCCCGGTCTCCAGCACGCGGAAAGGCCCGTCGTACGGGGGCCGCAGTGGTGTCCGATGGGCATCGTGGCGGACGAAGACGTACTCCGCCGTGCGAAGCTCCGGGGCGACGTGCGTCGGTGGGTGCCCGTAGCATGCCGTTGGCACCGGGGCGAACCTCTGGGCGGTCTCTTGCAGAGCGGAGCGCTGCTGTGCCGCGGACCATGGTGCTGTGGAGTCGGGGAGGAACTCGCCCGGCACCCGCAGCGGTTGCCCGAAGACCAACTCCGCCGCGGATGCGCGCAGGTCCTCCTTGGGCGCCGTCCGGAGGCCCAGCAGGACCCAGGGGAGCCTGTCGACCCAGCCGCCGTCGCGGAGGGTGGCCCGGAGCGCGGCCTTCAATGAGCGGTGAAATCGCTCACACAGGCCGTTAGCCTTGGGGTGGTAGGCCGTGGTTCGGTGCAGCCGGACCCCGAGCCCCTGCGCAACCGCCCCCCAGAGCTCCGAGGTGAACTGGGGGCCGCGGTCGGATGAGATGTCTGAGGGGGCGCCGAACCGGGCGACCCAGGTGGCGATGAAAGCCTGCGCGACATCGGCCGCCGTTGTCGATGCCAAGGGCACGGCCTACCGGCCACTGGGTGGTGCGGTCCACCATGGTGAGGACGTAGGTGAAACCCCGCGAGGGGGGCAGAGGTCCCACCAGGTCCACGTGGACGTGGTCAAACCGGCGTTCCGGCACCGTGAACGGGGCCAACGGGGCCTGGGTGTGCCGGTGCACCTTGGCGCGCTGGCACGCGAGGCACGTCCTGGCCCAGCCGCGGACGGCCTTCCGGAGGCCATGCCAGACGAACTTGTCGGCGATCAGCCTTTGGGAGGCCCTCGCGCCCGGGTGGGACAGGCCGTGGATGGCGTCAAACACCTGGCGCTGCCAGCCCGCGGGCACGATGGGGCGAGGACGCCCGAGGGAGACGTCGCACAAGAGGGCCACGCCCGCGCCGTCGAACGGCACCTCGGTGACGCGGAGGCCCGTGACGGCGGTCCGCAAGGCCTGGACGTCGGGGTCAGCGGCCTGGTCCGCTGCCATCCGGGCATAGTCGATGCCGAGGTGGACTGCGTGGGCGACGGCCCGGGAAAGGCAATCCGCCACCGGGTTGTCCTTCCCCGCGACGTGCTGGATGTCCGTCGTGTACTCGGACACGGCCGAGAGGTGACGCTGCTGCCGGGCCGACCACGGCTCGGTGACCTTGCCCATCGCGAAGATCAGCGGCTTGTGGTCGACGAAGGCAGTGAACGCCCGGCCCTCGAGCAGATGGCGGAAGTGCCTGACCGCCAAGTGAAGTCCGAGCAACTCGCGGTCGAAGGTACTGTAACGGCGTTCGGGCGGGCGAAGCTGCCGGCTAAAGAACGCCAGCGGTTGCCAAGCTCCACGCACCCATTGCTCGTGCACCGCGCCCACCGCGTAGTCCGAGGCATCGGTGGTGAGGGCGATCGGTGCATCGGGCGCCGGGTGCGCGAGCATGGTGGCGTTAGCCAAGGCGAGCTTCGCGCCCGTGAACGCCGTGTCCATCTGCTCGGTCCAGGTAACGTCGCCTTTACCTGGCTTACCTCGGAGAGCTTCGTGCAGGGGGCGCAGGAGCTGGGCGATACGGGGCAGGAACCGATGGTAAAAGTTCACCATGCCCAGGAACTCCTGCAGCCCTCTGATCGTGCGGGGGCGCGGCAACCCCTTCACCGCCTCCACCTTGGCCGGCAGGGGGACGGCTCCGTGCCTGGTGACACGGTGCCCCAGAAAATCGATTGTGGCGGCGCCGAACCGGCACTTTGCGGGGTTCACAATCAGGCCATGCTGGCCCAGGCGTTCGAAGAGCGTGCGGAGGTGGCGTAGGTGCTCTTCGCGGGACGCGCTGGCGACGAGGATGTCGTCCAGGTAGACGTAGACAAAATCCAAGTCGCGCAGGACGCTGTCCATCAGTCGCTGGAACGCCTGAGCCGCATTCTTCAGACCGAAGGGCATGCGCAGGAACTCGAAGAGTCCGAATGGCGTGATGACCGCCGTCTTCGGGACGTCCTCCGGCCTGACGGGGACCTGATGGTAGCCGCGTATGAGGTCCACCTTCGAGAAGAAGGACCTGCCCGCCAAACGGGTGGAAAAGTCCTGAATGTGGTGGACGGGGTAGCGGTCGGGAGTCGTGGCGTCATTGAGACGGCGATAGTCCCCGCACGGTCGCCATCCCCCGCCGGGCTTCGGCACGATGTGCAGCGGCGACGCCCAAGCGCTCTCTGAGCGCCGAACGATGCCGAGTCGCTCCAGGGTAGCGAACGCTGCTTTTGCCACCGCGAGCTTCGTCGGCTCGAGGCGGCGTGCCCGGGCGTAGACCGGTGGCCCGACGGTGGGGATGTGATGGGCCACCCCGTGCTTGACGGCCCCCGCCGAGAAGGTGGGCCGCGTGAGGGCCGGGAAGCCGGCGAGGAGGCGGGTGAATGCATCCGCTGCCGGAAGCGTACAGACCAACGTGGCCGGAACCGAATCGTTCGGCAAGCCGCTTGGCAAGCCGCTCGTTGAGCTGGGCAACGCACAAGCGAGCGAGCTGAACGTCTCGGCCTGGACAAGCCGTCTGCGCTTGACGTCGACCAGGAGCCCATTAGCGCACAGGAAGTCCGCGCCAAGCAGTGCCATGGGCACGTCGGCGGTGACGAACGTCCATCGGAAAACCTGCCCTCCAAACCGCAGAGAGAGGCAGCGTTTTCCGTACGTACGGAAGGGCGTCCTGTTCGCGGCAAGCAGCGCGGGGCCCCCACCCGCGGCGTGCTTGTCTGACGTGCCGGCGGGAATGACACTCACCTGCGCTCCCGTGTCGCACAGGTAACGGCGCCCGGAGAAGGTGTCCGTTATGAACAGCAGGCTGCTCGAACGGCCGGCGCTCATCGCCACTATTGAGCGCCGGCCCGGGCGTTTCCCGACCCGTTGAAGGAGCACGGCGGATGACACCGCCGAGTTTCGTGGCCGAACTTGGCGTGGAACCAGCACCAGCTGGTGGAGCTGGAGGAGAGCGGCTGGCTCCGCCCGGCCGGTGGAGTTGGCGGGTTTCCCCGCGGTGGCGGTGGGCGGGGCGTGGCGGCGTTCACGAGGTGCGTATCAGCATGCTGCTGAACATCAGCGCGCTGTAGAAGCTGATGCTGTGGAACATGCTGCTGAACATCAGCGTCGAGGGCCGTGACGGCCACGCCGACGCTCGCCCGCGTGTCCGAAGCGGCGAAGTACCTGTCCGCCTTGGCGGCCAATGCTCGGGGTTCCGTTAGCTCGGTCCCGGCCAACGCGAGGCGAACCTGCGCTGGAAGTTGGCGCCGGAAAAGCGCCCGGAATAGCGAACCGGGGGCTTCGTCGCCCAACAGTGACAGCATATGGTCCATTCGGACCGACGGGCGCGTCTCACCGAGCTCGGGGAGATCCAGGAGGCGATCGGCCCGTGCGTCGTCCGTGAGGCCGAACGTGGCTAGGAGTAGCCGCTTGAGTGCCTCGTACTTGTGGCCGTCCGGTGGGTGGCGAAGGACGGACACAACTCGAGCGGCCGTGCCGGGCCCGAGGGAGGCGACGACATGGCAGTAGCGCAGGTCGTCGTTGGTGAGGCGCCGAAGCTGAAATTGGGCTTCGGCTTGAACGAACCAGACTTCGGCCTGGGCCTCCCAAAATTCGGGAAGTTTAATCGCCATTGCCTTGTCGTTGGCCATTGCAATGGCGTCGTGTTCGGAAGGATCGCTACGGCAGATCCAACGTCGAGGGTCACCAGTAAAGCGCGGCGTTACGCGCGCTGCTTGTGAGCAAGGAGGAAGCGGACAAGCGGTAACATATAAACGTCTTTATTGTAAGACTACACTGTAACACTGAAATGCTCCGGGCTGGTCGGCCGGTGTATATCATGAGGCCACGCCTACCCCTCGGGCGTGGCCACCGCCCACTTGGTGCGTGGAATGATGTCACCACGCCAGTGGGCTTTTGTGTCCGCCACAACGTCATAATGGAGGTACCTATGACATCATTAACATATCTTATTCCCCATGGGGTGGACTTGACAATGAGCCATGTTTAAATTTTTGCCATTAAGCGGTTTGGGAGATAGAGGTGTAACGTTTTCCAAGATGGCGTCCGGACGACTTGACCTATGACGTCATAATTATCAGCAAAAAATCTATCTGCAGGCAGAGGCGCTCCCTCCGGTAAAATTAAATGTCAATCGGACCAACGGTTGCCGAGAAAATGAATTTTGAAAATGCCGACACGCACGTGCGACACACGTACGCACCCGAATGCTTAACCCTGCTTTTCGCTTTGCCAGCACAGGGTGAATACACGTGAGGAAGTCTTAACTCTATGCCTTCCGTACCAATTACAAACAAGGCGCCATCAGACATATGTGGGAAATGTGCGTGGGTGGACGGGAACAGGAAGCAGTCATTAACGTGGTCATGAAATGTCCTCTCCGGCATTCGCGCCTCGGAGGCTTCGTAACCGGCGGCGTCGACGTACAGTAAGGATGAAGCGATGGCGTCGACGTGAGGTAAAACTGAGGTATAGCGAGATTGTGCCGTCGCTAGGATTTCCATGAAGTCCGCCATTTGTCGGGTCAGGGTGCAGGTCAGCGAAAGGTAATATGACGATGCAATGAAAATTAACGTGTGTGTGGAAAAGAAAATGTAACCAAAGTTAAGCGTGATTGTAAACTTAAGTGTCGTGTATATAGAAAAGAGGGAAATAAAAGGAATAAACCGCGAGTTTCTGGTGAGGTAATTTTCTATGGCTTTTTGTGAGGTAAACCGTGCCAGGCTGAGTGAACTTTCCAGAACGTGGGTGGATTCTGCACACTGGCCCGTGACGTAATCAAGTGCCACCAAGTGAAACTTCCAGAACCCGAGGTCGCGGCTGCACATCACGGAGTTATAGCGATGTTCACTGTTTATAAACAAACCCACCATATCCGCGCATGCGCAGCAGCCTGGTTGGCAAAAGCGCAGTGTTTTCGTTTTGCATAATGGCGTCGCTCGACACACATGTGATCGTTTCGGAGTATTTTAATAGTCTTGACACTGTTACAAAATCTCGGTACAAATCGAAGTTGAGTTATAGGAATGGTGAGGATATTCTTCCGGATCCATTTGCAAATGAAAGGATGGCAAAACAATCCATCTTGCTGGCCAGATTTGAACTACGGCGACGTGTGCACGTACTTGATCGACACACCGGGTATCTACACAAGGGAGTCACTGAAGGCATTCAGGTCACTAGAGGCATACAATTTTTTTTTAAGTGGTCATGTGAAGCCACTGTGGTATCATGCGATCGGGAATGATGTACCATTCTGCTTTATCAATGGCAAAGTCATACCATCACAGCGTCTCAACAACAAACCTCATGAGGCCTGGGTGTGTGTGGGGAAGAAGCAAGAACTGCCACTGCCACTCTGCCACTAGAACTGCCACTTTAAAACTGCTGGCAGTGATGACCGGTTTACTCGCACCCACTTTTGATACAACCCCACTTTTGATACAACCCCACTTTTGATACAACCCCACTTTTGATACAACCCCACTTTTGATACAACCCCACTTTTGATACAACCCCACTTTTGATACAACCCCACTTTCATTGGACATGCTTTGACACAACCCCCTTGGATACAACCCCGATACACACACACACACACACACACACACACACACACACACACACACACACACACACACACACACACACACACACACACACACACACACACACATCCACACATGTCAATCCATGCAATGATTGCAGAAAAAGCCATTTTAAAAAGAAAATTAACCTGAAATTGCAGACAGAATTATTTATTTTATCTGAGAAGCCAAGCGATTCTTCTTCTTCTTTAGTTTCTCACAACTTTGTGTGAAATGCGATCTAGTTAAAAAAAGTCAGAATTTGACCAAATCTGCTTCGTTCGTTTGTTAATATACCTCACCTATTGACAAATCTGCAATTGGAATTTTATTTGAGGTTCAAATGACCGCGGGAGATCGCGTTATCGTGATCACGTCCTGGAAGGACAAAATAGTGCGTTTCTTCTTCTTTCAACAATAAAGACATAGCTTCGAGGCCGTACATGGAGAGTGGCTCTGGAATTCAATCGAAACTTATTCCTGAGTTCTTTTCAAATCTATTTGTGCAATTAACAACACAACAGCTCACAGGCATTGTCCTTGAAATGGTGTCACGTCAATGATCGTAAAACTTCACCACTTAGAGACGGCCAGCATGGTTTGTGTTTTGCCAACCAAAACAAAGAGCGCGGTCACATGATCGGGTACGTGACGTCACGGTAAACATCGCTATAAATACATACGTGCATATGACTTAACCCTCACGTGCTTACGTTTCTATTTACCCACTACGGAAAAGAAAGGGGCGGGGCCTCTCTGCCCGACGCCAACGCATTCCAATCACACGACATCCCTTTACTAGCGGGAAAGGAGCTATTCCAGACATGTATAATGGAAATAACTATTCGAAGGGACCTGAATGTTGTGTGCCATCTCAAAAATGTCCCAATTATCAGCAAGGTCATGGAATCCATCATTGCTTCCGATATTCAATCCTTCCTCTTCTCCAATGGCTTGATCTTGGATCATCAATTTGGATTCAGACCAGGTCATTCTACTCTGGACATGCTGCTTCTGCTGTCTCGACAATGGATGGAGGTACTCAACACCAAACAGGAAATCAGAGCTGTCTCCCTTGACATATCACGTGCCTTCGATACGGTCTGGCACCCCGCTCTGCTCACCAAACTCTCCTCCTATGGTATCCATGGAAATCTCCACGCATGGCTTGCGGACTTCCTCTCTGGTCGTAGTCTACGTGTGGCCCTGAATGGATTTCTCTCATCTCCCCTTCCTGTTCAGGCTGGAGTTCCCCAAGGCAGTGTTCTGGGTCCTGTGCTTTTTCTCGTCTTCATCAATGATCTCTCCGACTCTCTTGAAAATCCTCTCTATCTCTTTGCTGATGACTCCACTCTCTGCCGCTCCATTCCTCATCCCTCAGATCGGCAGGCAGCAGCCTCCTCACTCTCTGCAGACCTGGACAAAATCACAGACTGGTCAAACAAGTGGAACATGTCTTTCAATCCTGACAAATCTCACACTCTTACTATGTCTCTCTGAAAAGACCGTCAGGACAAACCTCCCATCTACTTTCTGTACAATCCTCTCCAAGAAGTTCTGTCACTCAAGCTTTTGGGTCTCACTATCTGCCATGATCTTTCCTGGGAAAACCACATTTCAAATCTGGTCTGCAAAGCCAGTTGCCGTCTGGGCATCCTCCGTCGTGTGGTCATTCCTTGACACACCTGACCTCCTCACCACATACAAGGCTTTCATCTGCAGCTCAATGGAATGCTGCTCTGCCCTCTAGGCCGGTGCTCCTGCCTCACACCTAGCTCGTCTTCACGCTGTTGAAACCAAAGCTTTCAGAATCATTGGTATCTCCCGCGATGAAGCTATCTCCGAGGGCCTTTCACTTACTCCGCGCAGGCAGGTTGGTGGTCTTTCCATCTTCTATCGACTCCTCTCCGGCCTTGCTCCCCCAGGTCTCTCTGGGCTCTGTCCCCCAAATTTCCCTGCAGGACGCACAAGATCTGCCAGCAACCCTCTTCTCGTGAAACTACCAAAATCAAGACTCTCTGCTCACCTTCACTCCTTCATTCCTCGTTTTTTCCCACCTCTGGAACAAACTCCCACACTCCCTTCAATCCCACTCCTCCCTCCAGCTCTTTAAAACAGCTGTTCACCACCGTCTCTTATCTTTTCCCATTCAAAACCTTGATCTTTTCTACCCCCGTTAATACACCCCAAATTCACCTCCTTCAAATTCCTTTTTTTTTTCTTTTCTGAAATCCCCTGTAGTGTCAATCTTGTTTATCCCGTGTACCCAGTCCCAGGCCTCTCTCTCTTCCACAGATTTCCTGTTCTCTACTGTTGTTGTGTTTCCCTCTCTCTCCCCTCTTTTCTCCCTGTCCCTTTATTATAGTCAGGTTCACTGTTTTTTCGTTCAAAATCATGGTAGATTAGCAAACCTATACATTTTTGGAAACGTTATTACATGGAAAATCTGAAAATCAATGTTTACATTTGCCAATTCCGACCAATTCCATTCGACCAATTCCATTCGACCAATCGCTTCGATCGACCATTCGATCGATTCGATTCGATTCGATTCATCGAATTCGATTCGATAGACCATTCGACCAATTCGATTTGCCAATCAATTTGACCGACCTTTGCTTGTGTGGAACGGACTGTGAAAACGATGCGGACTATATTGTCGGATACGACACACAGGACAGTGATGACGAACTCTAAATGGCATATTCTGTAATCGTGTATGTTTGATGCCATTGACTGCCTGTGTATATTTTGTCATTGACTGCCTGTGTAGATGTGAAGTTATACTGACTGCATGTGTATATATGATTTTGCTAACTGCCTGTGTATGTTTGGTGATATGAATTATTGTGACACATTTTGATGTTATTAACTGCCTGTACAAAATGATAACATGTATTTGATTTTGCAACTTATCGCGAATATAAAGACAGTATTTTGCAATTCAAAACCTTTGATTCGTGTCTTACCATTCCCCATAGCACTAATTTGATACTTTCATTGGATTCCTTGTCCCTGAAAATATAGGTTTAGTATATTTTAAAAGTTTTAGGGTAATTAGAGGCAGAAATAGAACAAAATATGTATTTTACAGTGGCCATTTTGAAAATCCAAAATGGCCGCCATACAGGTATCTCTCCAAATGTAAACATTGATTTTTAGTTTCCTTACGCTATAACCTTTCCAAAAATGTATAGGTTTGCTCATCTACCATGATTTTGAACGAAATATAATTTATTGACATCGTGAACCTGACTATTATATGTTTCATGCGTTAGCTCATATACGAGCTTAGACGAAGTATCCAAAATGAGAGGGAGGGATTCCCTTTTCGAAAGTCTCTTTCCCTCATCGTGGATTAATTACGATTTAAAGTATTTCCTTCTTATTTGTTTTGACTTCTCTTCTTTCCCTCCGCACATTTCGCTAATTTTGCGAATTATAAGTTTTTTTTCTTCTTCAAATAATCCAAACCTACAGGAAAATGGTACAGCCTCAGTTGAGCTCTTTCAACCAGCACAATAGTAGAAGGCTTCCTTTTATTTATGTTTCTGTGGATGTACCTTACTACTGGCTTCCAGGTTGTATTCCATATTCAGTTCTCATGATGAAATAACAATTTTGTAAACCGTTTACCTTGTGTAATAATGGCGTTGTCACTCATGTACTCTCTTATTGTGTTTGTAGACAACCCTTGCACTGCTTTCTCTTCTCTGTTATATTTAAATAAATGCATTATTGAGAACGTGTTCCAGATGATCGAATTGAACCATCGGTTACAATATTAGAATACACACCTTGGGCTACTCTGATGGGGAGTATCCACCAGTGTACAGAAGATATGCTGTGGGTTCCTCACTGCGTTCCCTTCTCTCAGGTGCCTAAGAAATAGAAGCTGCAGGTGTGCGAGAAAAACGGGGTCAGGAGAGTTGTGGGAGTGAAGAGGGTGGATACAAGGAGAATGGATTAACTGAGGGAGGAGATTGGTGTGCAGATGAGGTTGATGGGAAAATTGGTGAAATGTTGGCTGAGATGGGCTCGTCGTGTGGTGTGGATGGGGGAAGAGTGAATGGCAAAGAGAGCGGGTAGGTTGAGGGAGCAAGGTAGGAGGAAAAGAGGTAGACCACAGTTGAGATGGGAGGGTTGTGTGAAGAGGGACTTCAGGAAGGTGGAGGGTTGTTGGAGAGTGGAGAGAGGTGGCTGAGGACAGAGAGGAGTGGAGTATTGTGCTCAAGGTAGGGCAGAAGCTTGGTGCCTTTGGAACTCACCCCTTATAAAGGGAAGAAGAGGGGAAGAAGATAAAGTCCTCTCAGTTAAGGTACCATACATATTACATCTGTGAAAATGGCCTACCTTGCCCTTACACACACACACACACACACACACACACACACACACACACACACACACACACGCATATAAACATACATATGCATACACACACACACATAAACACACACATACAAATACATACATCAATACACACATGCACACATAAACACACACATGCAAATACATACATCAATACACACATGCACACATACATACACACACATGCATATAAACATACACATACATACACACATACATACACACACATAAACACACATACATCAATACACACATGCACACATACATACACACACAGACATACACACACATACATGCAAATACACACACATACATACATACATACACATATATGTGCACGGTCCAGTACAAAATCCTCCTCTTGACCTACAAAGCCCTCCATAACCTGGCCCCATCCTACCTGGCTGACCTCCTCTCCAGACACACTCCCACCCGCAACCTCCGCTCTGCTGGTACCAACCTCCTGACCCCCCGCCCCCCCATCCGGACCAAATTCAGATCCTGGGGGGACAGGGCCTTCTCCATCGCTGCTCCCACCCTCTGGAACTCACTACCTCACACCATCAGAGACTCCTCCTCACTCACCACATTCAAAACATCACTCAAGACCCACCTGTTCAACACTGCATTCAACATTTAACCCACAGCATTTAACCCCTGACTATCTCTTCTCCTTCTCCTTCCTTTTGCTTTGATTATTTACCTATTGATTTTTGTCTTTTTGCACTTGTTTTTTGTACTCTGTCAAAGCGTCTTTGGGCTTCTTGAAAAGCGCTATATAAAATAAATGTATTATTATTATTATTATATACACATACA